>NW_016820128.1:1172471-1219152 GCF_001698545.2 Rhinopithecus bieti | reverse complement strand
AAAAAAAAAAAAAAAGAAAAAAAAAGAGACAGACAAATACAGACAGAGACAGAGCAGGAGACAGGAATAGAGAGGGAGGGAAAGGGTGAAGGAAGAGAGAGTATAAAGATATTTAACTCTTCAAAACTTTATAGGAGAATGTACACATAGTAGGTGAACAATGAATATTTGTTGGATAAATCACTTTAGATTAGATGTTTTATAATGTCTTCGTTGTCTAGATTGTCAATCACAGTATTGTTTTTTGTAATAATGAGAAATTGAAAAGGAAATTAATTTCCAACAGACAAGGGCTGCTTTAAATATATATGATGCAACCATCCATTGAAAATGATGTTACAGATGTGCATTGACAGACACAAAAGATATTTAATATGCTAAAGATAAAAAGTGCTTTAAAAGCAATACAAATATTATCATCTAATTTTGATGCTTTTGGAGAGCTTTGATTGTATATTCAAATTTCCCCAGGAAATTTAAAGTTAGAAACGTACAATTTCATTCACACTTACATATTAGCTATATGAAATGTACATATAGTATATTTGTAGAAGAAAATGGTATTATAATTAAAACATGCAAGTACATCCTACTAATTTGATAATTTAGAAACTCCAATTTTAATTTTATTATATATTTGATTACCTTATTGTAACTATGAGTTTATAAGTTTCATAAACCAAGGAATGTATCTAATTTACCTGTAGAAACTTGACAATGTTCAGGCCAACATCACACACAACTTTTTGGGTGTTTTATAATGTTGTTGAAAAATGAAAGATAGAATGAGTGAACAATTAAGTAAAGTATTTGAAAAATCATGTATTTTGGATATTAGGAAGTTGTGAGTCTTGATTCATTCAGAAAGGAAGAGCACGAGTGAAGGCTGAAACAAATTGATAATTGGTATCCAGGTACAAAGAGCAGACTCAGTAGATAAAAGGAAGACATATACTATTGACAGTGCAATTAGGTGGATGTTAAAAGTTTAACAGGAGTGTTTAGAATTTAGATTTTAGTAACTATCTCTTGTAAAAGAACTGTCAACACTTAACATTTTGTCTGAAATAACAGAATGCATAGAAAAAAATGATGAGCTTCTGAAAGTCTCCAGAATATTTACCATATAATATAAAGTAAAATATGTCTTGTAACACCATGGGACATAGAGTGGAAGAGATAACACAAGAGACTGAATTACTTACAAATATTTTCTGTTTTTTTATTTAAATTATATATACATATATATGTCTGGATATTTTAATATATTTATTAGTCATTCATTTATTAATTTGTTTATTCAAACACTCTTTGTATGCATAATCATGCCTATCATTCAGTTTCTATGCTGAAGAAACTCAATAGTCTTCCTGAAGGAGGCAGATCTTAACCAAATAGCCATATAATGAATGGAAAATTAAGATTTTGATATGTGTCAGAAGGAAAAAGTAAGTGTTGCTCCAAGAGTATGGAAGTATGAAATATGACATGTTAATATATTATGAACCTAATACATCATTTTTCCTACCCACTTCATAGCTAGATAAAATGGCGAACAACATGTAATTTGGTGACATTTCACAAACAAGGCAAAATCAATGTGGTGCTGCTATCCTCTGTCTTTTGTTCTTTCACAAAAATACATCAATTTCCCAATACACAGATTTAAATTTAAGAGATTAAAACAAGAATTGGTTTGATGGGTGCATGAAAAGAAGCAGAAGACATGCCACCCTTTAACAATAATTTTTATATTAACATAAATATCTCTTTCTACTAGTTTTAGACCTGAACTAAATTCAAAAGCCACAATAATTTAAAAATGAACATCATCTATTATATGTATTGAAATTTTTTTGAGGGGGTAAGAAATTGTTTCAAACTTACAAGTCACAGGAAATGGGTTTTCTACTGTGAATCTGTACACAAATACAAGAAAAAGTGTAATAGGTATTTATTTGCATTATTTTTAAATGTTCTGAAGGTAATAACCAAAAGCTAATTATTATTGCTGTGTTATTCATGGAACATCATAACGAGAAGAAACTTTAGCTATCATAAATATGTTTTATATCTTCAGCATAATGACCTTGTTTATTCCATAAGGCATGTCATGACCAGAGGGGCTAACGATGATTACTAGAAATTAAAGTCTTCTACAAAGGATGAAAAAGAACAAGCATGATGGAGAAAAATATGTGTCTAGGAAGCAAGCAGATCTAGGTTTAAGTCCTCCCTCTGTCAACTATAATTTTTTTTGTCTCTTTTGAGAATGCCCTTGCAAATTGCTGTTTGCCTAGTGAAAACCGTTTCATCTGTCAAGATTCATCTCAAGTTTAATTTGTATTATAACAATTTTGTCTCCACTGCTTCTGCTTTACTCTTAACTCTACTCTTTATTTGTGGTTCATAGTTGCCTACGTATCAGTTTTCCCTATCAAGAACACAGGGGAAAGGTGTTGGTCTTATTGTGGCTTATTGTCTTATTGTGGCTTGTCTTTGTACTCATTTTCACTTCTCTTGCAAATGTAAAATGTCTCAAAAATTTTATTCAATTCATGGCTCGTAAGAAAAGATGTTAAAACGGTTCTGAAAATATTTGAAGAGATGGGGTTTTCTAGACTATTTAATAAAGGTAGGTTAGGATAAGAATGCTGGGTTAAATATGGACCTGATTAATATCTAACAGGGGAATAAACCATTGTCTTCTACGCTTACCACTAGTCAGTTATGCATACGTTTACTAAACAAACATTTACTTTTTTTTTTTTTTTTTGAGACAGAATCTCACTGTGTTACCCAGGCTGGAGTGCGGTGGCACAATCTTGGCTCACTGCAACCTCTGCCTTCTGGGTTCGAGAGATTCTCCTACCTCAGCCTCCAGAGTAGCTCGGATTAAAGGCGTGTTCCGCCATGCCTGGCTAATTTTTCTATTTTTTAGTAGACATGGGGTTTCACCATGTTGGCCAGGCTGGTCTTGAGCTCCTGACCTCAGGTGATCCACCTGCCTCAGCCAACCAAAGTGCTGAGATTACAGGTGTGAGCCACCATGCCTGGCAACATTTACAATTTAATATGTCAATTCACTATGTAGGGCCTATATTTAATGATAAAAAATGATTTACTATACATTACCTATTATTTAGATGAGCCTATATCCATACCTGATACTGAAAAAAGTCATTTATATTTTGTCTTATTTCAAAATTTGATTTTTTTTCAAGAAGTTTTACCTAAATATAAGTGTTTGTTAAATGGATGAATGAACAAACGTGTCAACAAAGTTTAGGGAAAAATATATGTATGTATATATCCAAACTCATTTCCTTACCTGTAATGAAAAATCATACATTTTACCTTATAGGCAAAACAGTAGATTATAAATGAGTATCACATGCCTAATGCTTGGCTCTCATTAAATGTTGCTTGTCTTTTGCTTCCCTTTCTCATTCTTAGTCCCCAACATGCCTTTTGTTGCTATATGAACCGCCCCCTAATGAGTGACATGTATTTTTTATTAATAGATAAAGTTCAGCTTTATCAAGCCTTTACTTGGTCACAGAAACTCTTGAAGTATGAAATACATAAAGTTGAGAGACCCATAGCAACATATATTACATCTGTAAGTTATTAACGTATTAGTGCTGCATCTTGACACTGTTTTCTTGTTTCTTATGTTATCCACCCAAGGCTATCCATGTTTTTTTCTTTTTCTCTTCAATTTCTCTACCTGTTAGTTTACTCACATATCCCACAGGGTTTCATCTCAGCCATATACTACTTTTTCTTAATTTATTATACTCCTGGCTGTGAAACAAGGATGGCCTGAAGCAATTTTAAATCAGGGACATGTGATGAAAATTATTTTTTCCCTCATGTTTTGTTAGTAGCACAACCAGGCCTCCTGTTATTTTCCCATTAAACATATGGAGATTCTCATCATCAGTTCACAGTATCTGCATTTTCATGGGACCGGATTGTGGTGTTGGTAACAATTAGTTGGTCATTAACTCCTGCAATATGCCTAGTCAGCCTACTTCTATCTGCATATTAAACTAATGACTGCAAGGACAGAGTGAAGAGGGCATGAAGGAGATCATTACCTTGGAATAAAAAATAATGGCCTTGCTTCTTGGAGAAAATACTTTTCTTAGTATTCTTTTGGTGAGTCAAAAGAAAAAAGCAGGAATGGGAATCATGAAAGTATAATAAGAATGAGAATCTCAAAAATAATATAGGTATTATACAAGTTTCTTTAAAAGTCTAAACCATTTGCCTTTTAAGGAAAAGTTGATAGTTTTGTACCAAAACAAAACAAACCCAAAAAATAAAAACCACTCATCTCATTACCATTAGAAGTAGCTCTACACAGAATACTTTAAATGTCTGTTCCTTAAAATATTACAGAAATATGCACACATATAAAGTGTTACTTTCAAGTAACTTTGTGATTTATTCAAACTTTCATGAGCATGGTACATATATATTTTCTTTAACTTTTATTTTTAATTATTATGGATATGCAATAGTTGTAAATATTTATAGGGTACATGTTATATTTTGATACGTACAATGAGTATGTACACGAGTTTGATACATACTAGTTGTATGTATCATACTAGTTGTATGTATCAAAATATAACAGTATAAGTAAGCATCCAATGAGTGATGATCAAATTGAGGTAGTTGGGGTATTCATCACCTCAAGCATTTATCTTGTTTTTGTGTTAGAGACATTCTAATTCCACTCTTAGTTATTTTGAAATATACAACAAATTCTTGATAATTATACTCTATTATACTACCAAACACTAAATTTTATCCCAAATATCTAATCGTAGTTTTGTACACATTAACTATCTCTTTATCTTCCTCTCTGCCCTACCTTTACAATCTTCTGGTAAGCATCATTCTACTCCCTACTTCCATGAGATCAGATTTTTTAGCTCCCACATGAAAACACGTGATATTTATCTTTCTGTGCCTGGCTTATTTCACTTAATATGTTGTTGCAAAGGACAGGATTTCATTTTTTATAATGGCTGAATATACTTTATTGTATATATGTACCATATATTCTTTATCCATTCATCTGTTGATGAACACTTAGGTGGATTCTATAGCTTAGCTATTGTGAATAGTGTTGCAATAAACACGAGAGTGCAGAAATCCCTTCCACAAATTGATTTCCTTTCTTTTGGATATATACCTAGCAGGGAGATTGCAGGATCATGTGGTAGTTTTATTTTTAGTTTTTTGAGGAACCTCTACACTACTCTCCATATGGCTATACTAATTTACATTCTCACCAACAGTGTATGAGGGTTTCCCTTTCTCCATATCCTCGCCAGCATTCACAATTGCCTGTCTTTTGGATAAAAGCCATTGTAACTGCTGTGAGACAATATATCATTGTAATTTCAATTTGCATTTCCCTAATGATTAGTGATGTTGAACATTTTTTGTATGTCTGTTGGCCATTTGTATGTCTTCTTTTGATCTAAATGTCTAGTTAGATCTTTTGCCCCTTTTAAATTGGATTATTATTATTATTTTTCCTATTGAGTTGTTTAAACTCCCTATGTATTCTATTAATCTCTTGTCAGATGGGTAGTTTGCAAATACTTTTTCCTATTCTGTGGGTAGTCTCTCACTTTCTTGATGATTTCTTTTCTGTACAGAGACTTTTAACTTGATGTGATTCCATCTGTCAGTTTTTGCTTTGGTTTCCTCCACTTTTGAGATCTTACTCAAGAAATCTTTACCCAGACCAACGTCCTGAAATGTTTCCCCAGTCTTTTTTCCTAGTAGTTTTATTGTTTGATGTCTTAGATTAAGTCTAATCCATTTTGATTTAGTTTTCGTATATGGTGAGACATAAGGGTCTAATTTTATTATTCTGCATGTGGATATCCAGCCTTCCCAGCACCATTTATCAAAGAGACTATTCTTTCTCCAGTGCATGTTCTCGATACCCTTGTAAAAAATGAATTGACTATAAATGCGTGAATTTATTTTTGAGTTCTCTATTTTGTTACATTTGACACTGTGTGTATTTATGACCATACTGTCTGAACATGGTACATATTTAACCCCAGAATAGGTAGCCATGATAGAGGTATAGATGGCTTATTAAATAAAACTAATTATTTATTTATTTTTTTTTAGAATTAAAAGAAGACTAACGAGAGGAAAATTTACAGCAGGGGAATGGTTAATGTTTTAAAACTATTTGGTAAAATTCAGGAGTGTGGATATGAAGAACAAAGAATTTAGGGGCATAGGAATTAGAAAACAAAATAAAAAGAATATCTATTTTTTATTCTACAAGTCCACAACAAATCAGGATGCTTACATAAGATTTATATTTTACACAAACTTTTACAGGTGAAATTTAAATTGATTTCCTTCTTCTCTACAATAAAATGGTGAAGAGTTGATTATCATAAAATAAATCTTTCAAATACTTGGAAACAGTTAAGTATCCTCTTAGCTCTCTTTCTCCAGTACAAAATTACTTATAAACTAACTTATGAATCATGCAAGTACCTTTAGAACAAGCACAGTACATAAATTAGCAATTCCCCTTGAGGAATAAACTCATGCATTCTTTTAAAATATATGCGACACTTTCCATTTATACAACATTTTTCTGCCAAGGTGCATGGGGAGCCTCACATATATCATTCTAATAGCAGTGCTTTGTTTACATTTAGCATCTTTATAGAAAGAATGCAAACCAGTTTGAAGACAAATTCACTCTTTCCAACTGCTCTCAGAGATAGGAAAAATTCTCTCTGAATTTAAGAACATTGTTAGTGTTTTCTTTTATAGACTTCCATGGATCAAAATTCAGGACAAAATTCTACAGTGGGAAGTAGGATAAGAAGGAAGGCAGAAAGAACGGGAGGGAAACAAAAGATAAAGTCTCAAAAGAAAAGTAAATACTATATCATTTTTTTCTTCACTATCGATTCTTTTCACTTCTTTCTGAATTTTATATCTTTCCTGTTTTGATGAATGCTCTGATTTTTCCATGCCCCCAAACTTACTCTTTTCAGAACTCAGACTCCTTCTCAACTTACATGTCATCAGCTTTCATTTCACTGTATAATTTAGAGTGTGACCTCTACTTCCTCATTACTGACTAAATTATATGATCACAACTCACTACCGCCTCAAAATTCTGGGCTCAAGTTATCCTCCTGGAACAGCCCACTGAGTAGCCAGGACTCGAGGTGCTTGCTGTAACACCCTGCTCATTAATTCCCTGTATTTCTTGAAACAAGCTAATTCAGTTTTCTATCTACGTTCCAGGCCACTCATATCTCTTCTAACCCCCAGTTTCCTTGATTCTCTAGGAGAGCCATAATAGATAAAAGACTTTAATAAATGATAGACATTAAACCCCTTAAAAAACGAAAAGATTATTCAAAAATAATGGTGTATGCTGCATTGGATTTCCATTGCTGCTGGAGTAAATTACCAAAAACTTAACCCCTTAAAACAAAACAAATTTACTGTCTCACAGTTCTGTAGGTTAGACCTCTAACATAGCTTTTACAGGACCAAAATCAAGGTGTCTTCAGGGTTCTGCTCCTTTTTAGAAAGTCTAAGGGAAAATCAATTTCCTAGCTTATTTGAATTCTTGGCATAATTCCGTATCTTACAATTACAGGATAGAGGTCCCAATTATTTTGCTGGCTGCCAGCTGAGGGCTGTTCCCAACATCTAGCACATTCCTTGGAACATGGTTCCTTCTTCCATCTTCAAAATCAGCAACAGTAGGTCAAGTTCCTCTTGTTTCTCTTCTCTTGATCCAGCTGGGACATGTTCTTTGCTTTTAAGAACTCATGTGATTAGATTGGTCCCATTCAGATAATCTCTGTCAAGGTCTGTATCCTGAGTCAACATTTTGCAGCTTTTTTTTTTGATATGAAAGGCACATATTTATAGGTTCTGATGATTAAGAACAAAATTTTGAGAAGATAGTGTATTTATTATTCTATCTACCACAAATCTATTGGTCACCTATTTGAAAAGTCACTTATGACCAACTCCATGCATCCTATTCTAAAATATGTGGCACATATGAGTCATAAAAAAAGAAAACTGTATGTATAGATATTAATTTCAGCCAGGAGATTTCCCAAATAGAGAATACTGGAAAAGATAAAGGAAAAGATAGTTTGGTTTGACTTGACTTCTATAAGATTTTTGTCTGAATGATTTTAGATCCCTCTATTCCCATGACATTTTCCCCACTCGTTATTGACCCCAGCTGGAAAATGTCATTTATCCCTGAGTTAAAACTCATTTACTGAGAAGTCAGTGATCATAACCTTCCTAAAGGAAGTTATGAGATTTTTTTGGTCTTCCTTACACCAAAAACATCCTATTTGCTGAAAATGTGCAGCCAAAATGCATAAAATTTGCTGTTTTACATTCTCAGAAATTCTTCTGCTTTTCCTCAGAGTGGCTCATCCCCCCAAATTTTATAAAACCTCCTCCCTGCGTAATTGTTTTGAAGCACTTTCTTTGAAGGATGTCTTCCTTCCTGTATGTCAGTCAGTTTAAAAAAATTCATTTTCCTTCACATTCCCTTGGACATTTCAAAACCACATAAATATGTGTACATCAAAACTATGAACACAATTATAAAGCAAATAAAGGCCGGATGCGGTGGCTGACACCTGTAATTCCAGCAATTTGGGAGGCCAAGCTGGGCGGATCATGAGGTCAAGAGATCAAGACCAACCTAACCAACATGGGGAAAATCCATCTCTACTAAAAATACAAAAATTAGTTGGAAGTGGTGGTGCATGCCTGTAGGCCCAGCTACTTGGGAGGCTGAGGCAGGAAAATCACTTGAACCCAGGAGGCAGAGGTTGCAGTGAGCCGAGGTCGCACCACTGCACTCCAGTGTGGCAACAGAGCGAGACTCTGTCAAAAAAAAAAAAAAAAAAGCAAATAAAATTAATAATAAAACTTACAGCAAATATTCATTTAAAAGTCAACAAACAGGTATATTCTTTTCAATTAGTTAAAAAGAAAAACTCAATAAAGCCTATAGAAACAAATGGCAGGTAAAACACCTGGATAAACAATTTCCAGAAAGGAAAATATAAAATCTAAATAACCTATTTTAACATTTGATTCCACTTGTAAACAAAGAAATTCAAATGAAATTATCAAAATTTCATTTTTACTAAAACTGGTAAAACTCAAGAGACATGTTAATTCTCAAGTTTTATGAGAATATAGTTAGCAATACTCCCTCATATATTGCTGAAGATGATACAATTATTTTGGTAAAGAATATGACAATGTGTAGGGAAAGAAAAAGTCTTTAAAGCATGATTTTATTTCTAGGAATCTATCCCAGAGATACCATCGTAAGTGAGGACCATGATTTATGTCCAATATGTGCACTATAGGATTAATAAAAACAGTAAAATATTGGGGGGTGGGGTGAGGACCTCTAATGTTCAAAAATAGAACATGCCCTCCTGCACCCATCCCTAGTCACATTTCTAGAAGCCAACGTATCTCCTTGCTAATGTTAAGGGTGTGCTCGTTCTCCCATGCATTAGGAATCAGAATTTCTGTATCATCTTTGATTTTGTATTTCTATATTTATGTTTCCAAATTAGTTACAGTATCAAAATATTTAGCTCATCATTCTCTCCATTATAGTTTTAACAACAATCAAACTAGTTAAATTTCTGCTTTTTCTCTTATTGTAGTCAATCTTCATATCCATACATCTTGCTTTTCTCTTTATCATTCTATACACAATATTTCTATATTCATTTTCTAGACTATAAAAACCCAATGTTTCTGTTCCTTCCATATTAAATACACATTATTCACTCTGGCATGTATGGCCTTCAGTAGTATGTTCTTAGTATTTATTTCTAACTTCATCACTTATTATTTTCCTTATATTTTTTACCATTATAGATTTAGTGCTGCTCTGTGAAAATACCTGGCACTTTTCTTTTATACATTCTGGATCTTCCCCTTTGAACATGTTTAAAGGGGAAGATACAGTTTGGGTAGGAAACGTTTCCCCAGGAAAATTTTCCCCTTGACATGTTTAAAACTTCTGTTACTAGTTGCTATTCATTAAAATCATATCCTGCAATTAATTGTAATTTTTTTCTTTTTTTTATTATACTTCTGCGGTACTTTTAAAATTAAGTTCTGCGGTACATGTGCAGAACGTGAAGTTCTGTTACATAGTTATGCGTGTGCCATGGTGGTTTGCTGCACCCATCAACCTGTCACCTACATTAAGTATTTCTCCTAATGCTATCCCACCCCTAGCCCCCAACACTCCAACAGTCGTTGGTGTGTGATGTTCCCCTACCCTGTGTCCATGTGTTCTCATTGTTCAACTCCCACTTATGAGTGAGAACATGTGGTGTTTGGTTTTCTGTTCTTGCGTTATTTTCTGAGAATGATGGCTTCCAGCTTCATCCGTGTCCCTCCAAAGGACTTCTCATCCTGTTTTATGGTGTGTCTGTTCATATCCTTTGCTCACTTTTTGATGGGGTTGTTTGTTGTTTTCTTGTAAATTTGTTTAAGTTCTTTGTAGTTTCTGGATATTAGTGCTTTGTCAGATGGATAGATTGCAAAAATTTTCTCCCATTCTGTAGGTTGCCTATTTACTCTGATGATAGTTTCTTTTGCTGTGCAGAAGCGGTTTAGTTTAATTAGAAACCATTTGTCAGTTTTGGCTTTTGTTGCCATTGCTTTCGGTGTTTTAGACATGAAGTATTTGCCCACGCCTATGTCCTGAATGATATTGCCTAGGTTGTCTTCTAGGAATTTTATGGTTTTAGGTCTTACGTTTAGCATTTAATCCATCTTGAGTTAATTATTGTATAAAGTGTAAGGAAGGNTGTAGTTTCTGGATATTAGTGCTTTGTCAGATGGATAGATTGCAAAAATTTTCTCCCATTCTGTAGGTTGCCTATTTACTCTGATGATAGTTTCTTTTGCTGTGCAGAAGCGGTTTAGTTTAATTAGAAACCATTTGTCAGTTTTGGCTTTTGTTGCCATTGCTTTCGGTGTTTTAGACATGAAGTATTTGCCCACGCCTATGTCCTGAATGATATTGCCTAGGTTGTCTTCTAGGAATTTTATGGTTTTAGGTCTTACGTTTAAGCATTTAATCCATCTTGAGTTAATTATTGTATAAAGTGTAAGGAAGGGGTCCAGTTTCAGTTTTCTGCATATGGCTAGCCAGTTTTCCCAACACCATTTGTTAAATAGGGAATCCTTTTCCCATTGCTTGTTTGTGTCAGGTTTGTCAAAGATCAGATGGTGGTAGATGTGTGGTATTATTTCTGTGGCCTCTGTTCTGTTCCATTGGTCTGTATCTGTTTTGGTACCAGTACCATGCTGTTTTGGTTACTGTAGCCACGTAGTATAGTTTGAAGTCAGGTAGCGTAATGCCTCCAGTTTTGTTCTTTTTGCTTAGGATTGTCTTGGCTATGCAGGGTCTTTTTTGGTTATGTAATTTAAAGCAGTTTTTTCCAATTCTGTGAAGAAAGTCAATTGTAGCTTGATGGGGATGGCGTTGAATCTATAAACTGCTTTGAGCAGTATGATCATTTTCATGATATTGATTCTTCCTATCTATGAACATGGAATGTTTTTTAATTTGTTTGTGTCCTTTCTGTTTCCTAGAGCAGTGGTTTGCAGTTTTTCTTGAAGAGGTCCTTCACATCTCTTGTAAGTTGTATTCCTAGATATTTTATTTTCTTTGTAGCAATTGTGAATGGGAGTTCACTAATGGCTTGGCTATTTGTTATTTGTGTATAGAAATGCTTGTGATTTTTGCACATTGATTTTGTCTCCTGAGACTTCGCTGAAGTTGCTTATCAGTTTAAGGAGATTTTGGGCTGAGATGTTGGGACAATTTGACTTCCTGTCTTCCTTTATTTCTTTCTCTTGTCTGATTACCCTGGCCAGAACTTCCAGTATTATGTTGAAAAGGAGTGGCATTTTTAAAGTAATATTATGGGCATTCAACAAATGCCCAAAGTGTTCCCAGTTCCTTTAAATAAATGTCTTTTCTCCTTCCCTTGAATATCCATATCTTTTTTTATTGTTTTTTTAGAGGTGAAGTACCTACCTGTCATATATGTTTGTATATTCTTCTAATTCCCTTTATTAAATCTTAAAGTCATTGTGAATAAAAATGTTAGGGTAATGTGCACTATTCAATAAATGACTGTGGTGTTGTGATGTACCTCTACTTCGCTCATAATCATACACAGAAAAAAAATGAAGATTCAGACTGAACCACTTGTTCTGTTTTTGTTTTTGTTTTGTACTCTGTCCATCTTTAACTTAGATTTGCGTGATCAAAGACTAGCCTAGGAGATTCAATTTCCTAGATGCAAATTTTAAGTTCCTCAGCAAAATGCTTACTGCTCTGGAAGAGAAAGGCACACACTACTGTCACTGCAGTTGGGACTCCAAATCAAATTCATAGACATCTCTGTGGTTTAACCATGCCTCAAATCATACTTTTAAAGAAATTACACTATTACACATGTATTAATGCTTGTATCCTGAAAAGTACACCTGCAGTTTTCCAGCATCCCAGTTTGCCTCAGCCATTTTCTTTTGAAGTCTGTTAAGACAGAGAAGGTCTACCTGATACAGTTCTTCAGGCAATTGTTTTTCTTTGGAGTCCAACATCATAGTACAAACTACTTTAAAATGTTGCTGAAAGTAATAAATCATTAATTTAAAATGAATCTTCATTACAAAAGCTTGAATGTACTTGAAATATCTGAGAAACTCTTGACGTTATGAATATATAAAACCTCAAATCTAGTCATTTTATAAATATAAATCATTAAATTTTAATCAAAAGAAGATTTCTTCAATGCAGGCTCCTAAATGTTTTATATCTGATATTCAGTGAAAGGTTTGCTCTTTTTGACTGCTGTATCCTTGATTCCTTGCTCATTCTATTTACCTTAGTCTCAGATACTATTTCAGCATGTGTTTGTAATTGATTTTGTGGAATTTAAAATCCTAACCTTGCATCCAGCGTGACTTATACAGAAAACACAGTAGCTCATCTATTTTGTATATTTTGTTCTCATTTTATGTTGTTTCTTAATTATTTTTAATACACATCCTTGAACTTCCAAAAGAGAACTTTAGAAAGAATAGTTTGAGATGAGATTTCTTTTTCAAGTTTGGGTGAGTTATAGGATCTCATAAGATTCCTCTAGCAAGAGAAAGCAAGAGAAAGCATTGAAATTGGCAAGGATTTTTATTTCAGGTGATAAAAAGCCACATTCGCTTAGTATTTTCAGAATAATACTATTTTATTACCAAGAATGTAGACAATTATTTATTTAAAAGACATATTTTAAAGTCACATTTTGTAGCCAATTTCTTAATTGATATATGGAGTGTAGTTACAAATATTTAAACTTTTTTATACATTTTTATGTCAATTAAAATACATAATAATACAGACAGCCTATAGGAAATATTTTCCGTATGTCATCTTTATATAAAATGTTTTGTTTTACAGAATTCTCCTTTTAATGATGCATGAAATAGAAAGACCAGAAAACCAAAACATAAAACCTTTAAAATTAATTGAAAATAACTGCTATAATATTAGAATATCCAATGAACACTATAGACTTAAAACTATTATTACATGAATGCACATCCATGAAATTCTAGAATTTTAAAACTGTTCATGATGTAGCTATACACTAAACACAACTTTATTTTTTATGATGAATTTGAATATTTTCCCTTAAAAGGTCAGCATATATGGCCCTAATTAACTTTGTAAATAACAGAGGCTGTAAAACCAAAGGCAAAATGAACTGCACATGCGCACTCTAGTTGGGAAAGTTGTTTCCCACTGGGATACAAGTAAACAATTCAGGAACCCATATACATGTATATGAGAACTGAGCAAGCAAGTGAATCAATGGCAGCTAGCAAGGGATAGGTTTCTCTCATTGTTGGGGTGGGGATTAGAAACATGAAAGGGAGAACAACTTAGACTAAGCCATGTTATAATGAATTACAGTTGAAGGTATCAGTACAATTCTTGTTTAGCATGATACTCAGGGAATTATTTATGATATGTGCATACATGTGAACTAGTATACACATATACATCCCCTTCTCCATCATCTGAGGGGACATGGAAGGAACAACACCCTGGTAACAGTGAGCACCTCTAGCACCCAGATCTTGGCTTCTCCACTCAAAGGAACCAGACCCCTTGGAGAAATGGTTGATTTGGGAGCTTGGACAGGGAATATATAAGATTACCCTGGGATAGCTTGTATTCCCAGAGAACAAGAAAGTGCCAGAAGTAAAGCAAAAATACACTAACCAACAGAACACAACAGTGTGGATATGTCAAAGGGACACAGTAGTCAACTGAAAGAGCTCCTAATGGCTGTAGCCAGTACAATGTGAGCAATGAAACTTAAATGTGCTATTAGATTTTAACCCAAAGTATAAAATATCTATGAATCCATAGTGATGTAAATTAATTATTACATTAATGCATAAATAAACAAATGAAGGGAACAGACAAATCCCTTGTCTACTCCAAATAATTTGTGTAGGTGTTCCCCACTAAACAAGGCAGGGCATAACTCCTTACTCTTTAAGCTTCACATAGTGACTTCCTCCTAAAAAGTATTTTAGAGACAAGGCGGGAAAGAATAACTTCACAGTGGACAAATCTGACAAACACTAAATCAGTTAAGTAATAAAAGTCAACAACAACAGTGATACATCATGTTGATAGCATATGGTCTTGATCTGATATGATGAGAACAGCACTTTATCTCTGTGTCTTTCTCCTAAAAATGCATGACCCCAGTCTAATCATAAGAAAACATCAGACAAATATTAAATGAGAGATGTTCTACAAAATATTTGACCAATAGTCCTCAAAGTCATCAGGGTTATCAATACCAAGGAAAGTCTATGAAACTGTCACAGCCTAGAGGAGCCTGAGGAGACACAATGACTACATGTAAACATGGTATCTTGGATGAAATGCCAGCACAGAAAAAGATCACAGTGCCGTACTAATGTAAGATGCTAACAATAGGGAATATACTGGGTGGGTGGAGGGTACATGAGAACTTGTTGTATAACTAACTTTTCTCTAACTCTAAATCGATTCTAAATAAAAAGTTTATTTAAAGTTAATGGTGAACCATTTGGGTTATGGAAAATGTCTTGATTCTCATGTTGTTCACGTGAGTTTATAAGAATTCATAAAACTGAACATATAAGAAGGTAAAATTTATTCTATGTAAATTATATATATATATATCCCAATAAAGTTAATGCTTTTAAAATGAGAAAAAAAGAGAGTTCCCATAGCAAGTGGCTTTCAGAAATGTGAATGTAATAAAGACCTCAGAATATAATCCTCTTGGCCGGGAGGGTTGGCTCAAGCCTGTAATCCCAGCACTTTGGGAGGCCGAGACGGGCGGATCACGAGGTCAGGAGATCGAGACCATCCTGGCGAACACAGTGAAACCCCGTCTCTACTAAAAAATACAAAAAACTAGCCGGGAGAGGTGGCGGGCGCCTGTAGTCCCAGCTACTAGGGAGGCTGAGGCAGGAGAATGGTGTAAACCCGGGAGGCGGAGCTTGCAGTGAGCTGAGATCCGGCCACTGCACTCCAGCCTGGGCCACAGAGCGAGACTCCGTCTCAAAACAAACAAACAAAAAAAAGAATATAAGCCTCTTTAGATAACAGTGATGAACAACAAAAAAGGGGTAACACTTTGTTGCATTACCTGGAGTGCGCTATGGCAGTGATTAGATCCTAGACCTTTTAATTGGTTTTGAATACATCACATATAGACTTAATTGTCAGGGACTAATTTCAAGTATTATCCATTCATTTTACATACACTGCAATGCGGAGAAATGGTTAGGAATACAGTGTTAGAGCCCATTTCCCCTTGGATTTGAGTTTCAGTTCTGGCATTTACTAGCTGTGCAAACTTGGGCAACTCATCTTAATCATCAAAGCCACAAGTTCCATATCAGCACAATGAGCATAATGATACTTGGGTCATACCAGCCTGGCCAACATGATGAAACCCCGTTTCTATTAAAATATGAAAAAATTAGCCAGGCGTGGTGGTGCACACCTGTAATCCCAGCTACCCAGGAGGCTGAGGCACAAGAATTGCTTGAACCCGAAGACGCGGAGGTTGCAGTGAGCCAAGATCACGTTGTTGCACTCCAGCCTGGATGACGAAGTGAGACTCCTTCTCAAGAAAACAAAACAAAACAAAAAACTTAGGTCGTAGATTGTTTTAAGGATTAAATCAGATAAATCAAATTTAGAGCTAAGTATCATCCATAAATTGGAGGAAGTGCTCTATTAGTGACAGAGCGCCATGATGTTTATTATGTTGTAATCTTAAGTTTGTAATAGTGTGTGTATAATGATAAGTAGGGAAGCAGAGTAGTGTGAAACACCAATTGAAAGGTAGGCCAACCACTTCTAATAGTTCTCACAATATAGTCTTTTCTTACCCTGGCTTCTGATGTAATATTTAGCCAAGGACTGCTGCTAAATGTATGCGGGTCAGGTTGTAACAATCCCATTGCTGTTTGGGAGAATAAACAGCCTAATTAGTGAACTTTTACAATGACCAATTTGCTTCTCCTGGAAATCTAGACTAAAAGGCTCACTTACTGGTTTTACCGACACAAAGGAAACTATTTTTTCCTTTCTGATAAATTGTGTAACTCAAAGGTCAATAATAGTGTCATGCATCACAAGTCCCTTCTCGTGCCTCACAGTGCCTCAGGGCACACATTCTAATGTGATCTGTCAGCCCCTACCTAACAGATTTAGTACTTACTTGTAATATATTAATAGCTTCATTTTAGATTTTGCTTTCTTCTCAAACAGCACTAAGAAATTGATTGCCAGCTCGCTGAGTTGAGAATGGAAGCAGATTGTTGAGCATGAATTATGATCACGAAAATAGCATCAAGATTGCAGATTTGAATATGATAAATACGAGATAAGTTACAAAGAAGTTGGGGAGCCAGCCAGGGTGACTTCACTATTAGAAATGGAAGAGATAGGGCTTTCTAATATGTTTTAACCTTCAGAAAGAGTTGCCAAAGCATGTAATAAGGTATTTCTATCTACCTCAAAACATGTGAACATTTGTTTTCCTCCTTTAGAAAAGTATAGTGGTTTTCACAGGTCCTTAAAATTTAAATGCAAGCAAACAGATCCTCATTTAATCTACCTTAAGTAAAAGAGAAGAACATAATATTGGATAGGGAATTAAAAGATCTATATTCATATTCTGCCTTATTACACTACCAATATAACATCATAAATGGTAAAGCCATTTCACCTGTCTAAATTAGCAGGTCTTCTACAGTCTGTATCAGAAGGATTTTTTGAGATTTAAAGCAGTGAACAGTGCTTGGGAAATGACATTACACAATCATAATAAAGCGTTATGGCTCATTAACCTAAATTTGAATCAAAATTCTACCACTTTCTAACTGTACACATTTACAAAAAATTACTCAATTTCTCAGTTTCTTCATTTGCACAACAGAATTCATAACCACTTCACTACGTCATTTAGGGATCAAATAGGACAAATAGGAGAAAATAGGATGTTGTGAGGTTCATTAATTATTATTTATTACTATATTTTAAATTACAGGTCCATTATTCACCTTTGAGTATCTTTCTCTAGAATATGGAAAACTTGACAATATCTAACACACTGTTATAGGTTTTGACATGTTTTAAAGTTCAGACCCTAAACAGTGTTTTAAAACGGCAGTGTGGCAATTTATTTTGTGGATATCAGAGAATTGATTCTAAAGTTTACATGGAGAGGCAAAAGACTCAGAATAACAGACCATACTGAAGGAGAACAAAGTTGAATGCCTAACACTACTTTACTTTAAGGATAATAGACAAATAGATCAATGGAACAGAATAGAAAGCTGAGAAACAACCTGCACAAATATAGTCAATTGATCTTTGAAAGGAACAAAAGATTTACAATAGAGAAACATAGTCTTTTAAACAAATGGTCCTGGAACAACTGGACCTCCAAGTACAAAAGAATGAATCTGGAAACAGACCTTACACCCTTCACAGAAACTAACTTAAAATGGACCATTGAGCCAAATGTAAAATGCAAAGCCATAAAACTCCTAGAAGATAATACAAGAGAATATATAAATTACTGTGGGTGTCACAATGACTTTTAGATGTAACAGTAAAGGCACAGTCCATGAAACAAAGAGTTGATATGCTGCACTTCATAAAATTAAAACTTCTACTCTGAAAAGACAGTGTCAAGAGAGTGAGAAGACAAACCACAAACTAAGAGAAAATATTTGCAAAAGACGTACCTGATACAGGACTGTCATTCAAAGTATACCAAGATATCTTAAAACTCAACAATAAGGAAATGAACAACCTGATCAAAAAATAGATAAAAGACCTTATTTTAAAACTATCACTAAAAGATATACAGATAGCAAATAAGTATATAGAAAGATGCTTAACGTCATATGTCATTAAGAAATCGCAAATTAAAACATAAAGGAGATACCACTAGGGACCTATTAAAATGGCAAATGTACAAAGCACTGACAACATGGAAAGCTGGTGAGGAGGCAGAGCAATAGGAATTCTCATTTGTCACTGGTAGGAATGGAAAATGGTTCAGCCACTTTGAAAGAGAGTTTGGCAGTTTCTTACAAAACGAAACATACTCTTACCATAGAATTTAGTAATTGTGCTCTTTGGGACTTACCCAAACTTGTTAAAAAAAAACATGTCCACTAAATAAACCCCACATAGATGTTTATAGCAGCTTTATTCATAATTGCCAAAACTTGGAAGAAATAAAATTGTTCTTCATTCAGTGAAAGGATAAACTATATGAACATTCTGTAAAAAAAATTAGCTAAGAATCCGTGAAAGGACGTGGAGTAAAACTTAAATGCATATTACTAAGTGAAAGAAGCCAATCTGAAAAGGCTACATACTGTATGATTCCAACGATACGATATTCTGGAAAAGGCAAAACTATGAAGACTGTAAAAGATCAGTGGTTTTCAATCTTTAGGGGAGAGGAAGGAATGAATAGGCAGAGTACAGAAGATTTTAGGGCACTGAAACGTTTTCCAATACAGCAATGGTGGATACATGTCATTATACATTTGTCAAAATTCACAGAACACATAACACCAAGATTCAACCCTAATGTAAACTACAGACTTTGCACGATGATGATGCCTCAGTGTAGCTTCATCAATTGTAATAAATCTGCCACTCTGGTGTGA
Source organism: Rhinopithecus bieti (assembly GCF_001698545.2). Lineage (NCBI taxonomy): Eukaryota > Metazoa > Chordata > Mammalia > Primates > Cercopithecidae > Rhinopithecus > Rhinopithecus bieti. Next base: position 1,199,766 of record NW_016820128.1, on the reverse strand, counting down.
GACTCTCACAGTCAGCCAGGATGTGGGTGTTCAGGGGCAGGGAGCACATAGGAAATCTCTGTATTTTCCCTCATCTTTTCTGTGAAACTAAAACTGTTCTAAAAGAAATAAACTATTTTAAAAGAGTTGGAGTCTGTAGATCACCTGCATTAGAATCAACTCATGGCAATTTTACTAGTTTTAATACAGACTCCAAACCTTACCCCAGACCTACAGAAACTCAATCTTCTGACCTGAGATTAGATAATCTGAAATTTTAATGAGTTTACCAGATAATTTTCACGAATAGGGCAGCCATATAATTTATCATCCAAAGTGGAGATGCTGAGCATAGCAGGAAGTACCATGAATAATTACACCAGGACTCACTTAAGGCAAACTAGCATCTGTGGTTACCACACTTAAGAACATCAACTTGAGAAGTGCTGCCTACAACAGTGGTTCTCATTCCCAGATGCACACTGGAATCACCAGGGGTGCTTCTAAAATAATATTTATACACAGGTCCTCTCCAAAGCAATTAAATCAGACACCAGTATTTTAAAATAGCCCCCCCAACAGATGATTCTAAGTGTAATTATCTGATTCTTATTAAATCCATGTTTATCTTTAAAAGAAAAAAAGGAAGAAAGCTTTGTTAGAAAATAAGAATAATATTGTCACATAAAAAAAGTCTGGGGACTACCATTGAGTGGAGGGAGGGAGGAAGGGAAAGGTTCGAAAACTACCTACTGGTACTTTGCTCAGTGACTGGGTAACAGGGTCATTCATACCCCAAACCACAGCATCACACAGTATGCCCAGGTAACCAACCTGCACATGTACCCCTTGAATCTAAAATAAAATAATAAAGTCAGGATCATCTTGCCCAAAGTTATTAGGTGCTTCCAATAGCTCATAAACCTCATATATGTAAACCAGGAGAGTATAATTTTAATACAGTACAACCAGAAGGTGCCTGTGGTTACCGGGGCTTCACGGGCTGAAGTAACAGGAACGACATAAATCTGCCTTCTAGAATCGGAAGAAAACATCTGGGAGCAATGGCACTGAACAAAGAAGACTTCCTTTACTCAGACAAATTACTTTTTCAGGCCTCTGGGGAGATCCGTGGCGAGAGAAACAGAAGGGCTGTTGATGGAAAGTGTGCTGTTAAAAAGGAGACAGAGAATTACTCAGAGGTGTGAAGCCAAGTTTCTCATGGAAAGGAAGAGCCTCATGGAGAAGCAGCTGGGAAAGAGGAAATGGTAGAGGTGGCTGCTTCCAAGGGGAGCTCATGATCACTTCATAAGGCCTGACATTGAGTTTCAGAGTCACGCAGCACCCTGGGGCATGAGTGAGTTCAGAAACTATTAGCTCTGATGTGAGGTTTGATGATTACCTAGTAAAATATAGTCCTTGACGTCTAGTCTCTTAAGTAATATCTCTCTCTTCTCTTGTCTACCTAGGGTCAAACAATGGAAATTGGTCTGAAATTGTAGGTGGTTTTGAGGGTGGAATTTATGATAGGGAACAGAGAGGGCAAGAAAATTGGGTATTAGCCTTAAAGACCAGCTTTGCAGAAAAGCAAAGGTGGGTTTGAATGTTGACTCTACCATGTATAAGCTATGGGATTCTTAGCCTTTTGTTTTCTCTTTTGCAAAACGATTAAATTGACCCCGAGCACAAAGTTGCTGAAAGGATTGAGATAAGCCATAAGTAGTGAATGGCACCATGGATGCTTAGCTAATTAACAGTATTGCTGCTCCTAAATAAGAAAAAGACTGCAGGAGTTTGAGAGTTATTTAACAGAAGAGATCAAAGCATCATCAAGTATATAGAAAGTAACTTGACAGGTTGGGCATGGTGGCTCATGCCTGTAATCCCAGCACTTTGGGAGGCTGACACGGGTGGATCACCTGAGGTCAGGAGTTCGAGAGCGGCCTGGCCAACATGGAGAAACCTCATCTCTACTAAAAATACAAAAATTAGTCAAGTGTGGTGGTGTGTGCCTGTAATCCCAGCTACTAGGGACGCTGAGGCAGGAGAAGTGCTTGAACCTGGGAGGTGGAGGTTGCAGTGAGCTGAGATTAAGCCATTGCACTCCAGCCTGGGCAACAGAGCCAGAGTCCATCTCAAAAAAAAAAAGTAACTTGACAGTCAAGAATATGAAATGATCAGGAGATGTCAGTGCCCAGAAATCTGAACTAACAGCTCAAGAAGGACTTCCTCAGATAAAAAAATAATTAAGTTGTCACAAATACACCATCCACGTGGTGAATGTAGAAACCTAGGAGGTAGAAGAATGAAGTTACCAGTTGATTATAATACAAAGGGTCTGTGAAAAATGTATATTTAGAATGCAGTATGTCAAAATGATTCTGACTTATTTTTCACTACTGTTTTAGGACTCTAAATTGATTTGTGGATAATGGTTTAATGGGTTAAACACAAGTATTTTTAGATCCATGGGCAAAAACATTTTCTGTTATCAAAAGACTTATCAGGGAAAATGATTCATTTAGAAGTATTTTCTTAGAAATGTATGCACTAAAGGGTCTGAGAAGGCATGCAGCCAAGCTTAATAAAGCACTTACCAAACCTTGGGCCCCGGCATGCTTTTTTCAAGCAATGCTTACATATTTTTCAAGCACTATTATACCTGCGGCCATTACTTTGGATGGAACCCAGTAGGTCATCTGGTCTAGATCATTCATTTGACAATTGAGTTTCTCTACCAAGAGTTAGGCAAATTTATTCAAAAACTGCATTATTAGCTTTAACCATAAGTTCTGTCAAATCAACATAGAGAAAATATTTTTTCATTATTTTTGTGTTTTACAATAAAATTCATTTTGCATAAAAGTGGCCCATATAGCTCAGTACTATTTAAAGTAGTATTTGCTTATTTTTCTTCTACTCTTAAATATTTCTGTACTTCTTCATACAAACCTTTGTAAAAAAACAGGGTGGCTTTCTATATAAACTGATTTTATTGAGACTATCCTAGTCTTCTATTTTTCTCTGTATATGCCTTGATTTAGCATATTCATATTGATTATCTCTATTGACGCACTTAACATGTCAACAGCATAATATGTTTTTTCTTCTAATATGTAAAATTGACATTTTTTATGAAGCTACCAGAATTTTTCTGAAGTATTTATTTTCATCTCATTTATAATTGGCAGAATTTCTTGCTTCATACAATTTAGAGATGAAAGACTTTTTATTATTCTTTATAGTAAATGAAACAGCTTTCTGTGTTTCTAGATCTCATTTATTACATCCATTAGTTTGGGAGTTTTTCATTTGTTTGGTTTGACAATTATGCTCATATAATCTTCTTAAGAAATATTCTGCTTAGTTGAAAATAAGGAACTAAATATAATAGAGCTTCTGTCTTGAACAATGCTATTTCTATTTAATTAGATGTATTTGAATTTTTCCCCAATTAACAATTTCTCAGATACTGTTATCCTATTCTCTTCCTTATTCCTCTTCTTAATTTGCTGAAAATATGGGCTACACCTGCTACTTTCATTGCTTATTTGTAACTCTGTAATAGGTCTCTGTCCTTTGTACTGACACTCTGTATCTATGCAAACAATTGGCATCTATGTTTGTTTCCAATTGCTACTATAAAATTGTTACAACTCAGTGGATTAAAACAACACAAACTTATTTTCTCATATTTCTAGAGGTCAGAAGTCCAAATTGGATCTCACTGAGCTAAAATCAAGGTGTCAGCAGGTCTGTGTTCCTTTCTGGTGAATTAATTCCCTTGCTTTTCCAACCTCTAGAGTCGGCCTGCATCTTTTGGCTTCTGACACCTTCCATCTTAAAAGCTAGCAATGGCCAATCAAGCCTTTCTCACCCTGAATCACTCTGATGACTCTTCTGCTGCCCTCTTTCGCTTATAAAGGACAATTACGATTACATTGGTCCCATCTGGATAATTCAGAGCAGTCTAATTTTAAGGTCAGTTGATTATCAACCTAAAGTCCATCTGCAACCTTAATTCTCCCTTGCCATTTAGCATAACATAATCACTAATTTCAAGAATTAGAATGTGGGAATCTTTGGAGGCCATTATTTTGCCTAACTCAATTTTTCATCACCAACTTTAGTCACCTTTATCCCCTTCCTCTTAGGCTTTCATCACCTAAGTTGATTTCCTTTCTCTTATAATTCTCCAATGGATATATTCTCTTCATTCTTATATTGCTCTATATCATTCTCCATTTATGGTAATTCTTCCTCTGTTTTTGGAACTCAGTTGTGGGTGTTCTCTGAGATTTTCTTTTCTTTTTTTTTTTTTTTTGAGACAGAGTCTCGCTCAGTCGCCCAGGCTGGAGTGCAGTGGCGCAATCTTAGCTCACTGCAAGCTCCACCTCCCGGGTTCGTGTTCCTGTCATTCTCCTGCCTCAGCCTCCTGAATAGCTGGGACTACAGGCGCCCGCCACCACGCCCAGCTAATTTTGTTTTTGCATTTTTAGTAGAGATGGGGTTTCACCGTGTCAGCCAGGATGGTCTCGATCTCCTGACCTCGTGATCCGCCCGCCTCGGCCTCCCAAAGTGCTGGGATTACAGGCGTGAGCCACTGCACCCGGCTGAGATTTTCTTTAATATTCCAATCTCCCTTCCTTATATTTTCTTTTTTGAAGAAATTCTATATTTTTTCATCTGAAGATACGATTTTCTCTCTAATGTGGACAATCCCAAAATTTTATTTTAGTCTTGTTTTCTCTCTTGAAACCAAATCCTATATCTTATAAATTCTATTGAATAATTTCTTTTGGTTATTCTGCAGTCATTCTCCAGTTTCATTGCTGTTTCTCTTTAGGGCCCAGAGATAACTTAAAAGAAGACAAGAAACAGAGGTCAGAATATCAAAATACCTTATTGATAGAATTGAATCTAGATCACCGCAGGATATTATCATTTAGCCCAAAGATTTATTTAGGAAAAATATTTTAATATTTCCTTCTTTCTCTGCACAATTCTTTATAAGCAACATAACATCCCAAGGTATAAGTTAAGTGGTAAATAGGAACATTTCAATCAGGGGTGAGAAACATTGTCTTGCCCCAGCTTACTTTTCTCCTTCATTCAGAAATGTTTGTCTTTGGAATATCCAGATTTATTCACATTGTGTACTCACAATATGTCATATTCTACTAAAAAGCACTGAAGTATTCAAGTGCATTAGTCTGTTCTCATGCTGCTAATAGACATACCTGAGACTGGGTAATTTATAAAGCAAAAGAGGGCTAATGGACTAACAGTTTCACACGGCTGGGGAGGCCTCACAATCATGGTGGAAGGTGAAGTAGGAGCAAAGGCACATCTTAACATGATGGCAGGCAAGACAGCTTGTGCAGGGGAACTGGGAACTGCCCTTTATAAAACCATCAGATCTCATGAGACTTATTCACTAACATGCGACCGGTGTGGGGGAAAATGCCCTCATGATTCCTGGGCCGCTCCCATAACATATAGGGATTATGGAAACTACAATTCAAAATGAGATTTGGGTGGGGACACAGCCAAACCATATCACCAGGATTCACTATCTATCTTGATGTTTAATTCCCTCTTGCATGTCAACCACCAAAAGATAAGAAAAACACTCACCAAGACATGATTTTGCATAGCACCTAGATGAAAGGTGACATAATCCATGCCAAAGGGAGTTTTTTCGTTTTTTGTTTTTTTATAATCACTTTTTCGCTCTCTTCACTGAGTTAGAAAATGCAAGATGAAAGCTGGAACATGATGCAATAATTAGCAAGTTATTATACCAGACATTTTAGGTGGAGGCATCAGAGTAAGTCCACAATTTTAAAGCTCCTAAATTATTTGCAATATTCTTCCACAGTCTTACTGTCTTGATTTGATCAGTTAAAGTATTAATCAGTGCCACATTTTATCTACTCATTCAGACATGGACTGTCTTGCCAGTTTTTACTACTTTCAACCTCCTTTTTCCTCCTCATCCACATCCATTAATCATCATGTCCTATGAAATAATTACTTCTCTTGGTGGCTCCCTTTTACATAGGTCCCTTCATTCTAATTCTTAATTATTTTTCAAAATTGAGATATCACAATATCTGGTCAATTGATTCCCTTGCCTCTATCTTTTTTCCTTATCTTTCAAATGAAGTCTAAATATGATTGTCAACTAATTTTTGTAATGCACCAGTTCCTCATTGTTCTACTTTAAACATCTTTAGTGGCTCTCCAGTATTTACAGTATAAAGCTCCAAATATTTAGAGTCTTGTTTATGAGTTTTTGCAATTGCTCAGAATTACCTTCATAATTTCATTTGTCATTAACAAATTACATAGCAACTACATCCCTTAGATTATCACAAAGTTCTTGTAAAAGCAAATCAAAGAAAACAAATTAAAAATAAAACATGCTCCCGCAGATTGGAAGAATAAAGATTTTAGAAAATTAGACAGGCTTCTTTACTCTGGGTATGCTAATATGTATTATGAAACTTCAAGGTATGATTCTGATAAGCAGGGATTTCTGTACATTTAATTTAAAAAGCTTCTTTTGTTCACCAAACACTATCGACATTTTTGAGTGATACTAGTATTCCAAGGAAAAAGAAATTGAGAAATCTTCTCCACTGTACACTTGACTGGTTTCACCTCTTTGTGCCCCTGCATGATCTGCTGATTCCTGAGGTGTCTGCAGTTTGATGTAACTGGTTTGTCTTCACAGTCACTTCTTCCCTCTTATTAGTCGCGTGTAGACTCCCATCTTGGGAACAACATAAAATGCTATTTAAATGAGCAGCAGTAAAATGTTATTTGTTTTTTTAACCATAAAACTCTTAGAATTTGACTTAGTACTATCCTAACACGCTCTGGTGGTTTTAAAAGAAGCTTACTCTCTCTCACTGTTAATCACTGGATGTTAAAGCTTAGGTGAATATCATTTTAAAAGCAAGAACTAAGTAAACAGGCATAATTTTGAGAAAATAAATTCAAGGATATTATATAAGTCAAACCGAAATTGACTATAGAGATTGTTATCTCACACACAGGGAATACAAACCATATTTTTAGGTCCTTAGGCAACACGGAGCCTACAGAATTACTAATCATAATTACTATTCACTGTGCTGAATGCCTACTATGTGTGAGAACTGTGCTATTGTCTTTGGTTTTTGCTAACATTATTTAATTCTTATAACAATCCCATGAAATCAGTAACACTGTCTTCATTTTACAGAATTACAATGAAAAATAATGGTTCATTAATTTACTAAAAGTCACACAACTACTAAATAGTAGAGTGGACTATGTCTTTACCATTTTTTAAACCACGAAGTTTCACCAAGTGCTGAGTTTTGGCCCTCCACTATTGAAGAAGTACAAGGAGATTCTAGTGATAATTCAGAAGAAAGTTTAAATTACTATACAAAGAAAATATATGAAAAGGCTGAACAAATATTTATCTAGCTAGAAAAGGAAAGGGAAAATTAGAGAAGTAAGTATACCATACATCCAGTAATGGTGCCAAAAGAGTGTAGGTTTAACAGTCATAGTCGTCAGTTGCTACAGTAATTGACTAGGGCAGAATTAGCCAAAGAGAATCCATTGAATGGATGTCCAATAGATCAGAGTACTATGAGGAAGTCCAGAGAACTGAACTCAAAGATGGACAGAAATAAGAAAAAAATAGGCAGCCAAGAAGACAACAATAAAAATCTTCTCCTAAAACTAAATCAGTGAGGATAACTACAGCTAGTTTCTGAAGAGCATATGCCACAGATGTCAAAGCTATAGCTACAGCACTGATCCATTTACCCTGCTGCTTCTGAAAGTCACATGTTTAGGCTGCTACTGTCTACTTTTGCAGTAGACATGCAGTCAATCCTTCAGCTTGGTGATTCTTTGCACCATCACCTCCTAATTTCAAGAGCAGTTGGAAGCATCCCATTGACTGATCCTCCCTAGTTTCAAGGGATGAATAAAACACTGGTATGTGCTAATTTCAACTTTTATAGAGTGAATATCTGCCATCTACTTACTCTTAAAGTGGCGAATTATCCAAAAAAAGATATATGGTATAGATGCTAAGTCATGAAAAAAGTAACAAACATCCTTTACACTACATGCTGTCTTATGACTTCTATTTATGTAAAATCTAGTATACAATCCATGAGTCTAAGTTGCAGCCACCATTTGAGGTATGTGGATAATTCATTCCACTATGTTAACATTGTGATCTTCTAATATATGTTTACAAATCAGTAATTTTGAACTTAGAAACAATCAATAAGTAGCTAAGCTAACTCTACCTTACACTTAAGGTAAAGTTAAAGTTTTTACTAAAAGGGATTGTTGAGACAACATTTATTAAAGTGCAAATATAATTTAAACAAATAAATGCAAATATGACAGACAAAAAATACTTTGAAAAATGTACAGAAAGTGTGCAAAAGCTAATATTATATAAACCAACTTCAAAAATATTTAATAATTCGCTTCAGCCTGAGATGTCAACCTTTTACATACAGTGAACAAATATTTAATGAATAAGTTTTATACAAAAAGCACTTAAAATGGGTTATGAATTTAAATAAAAAGAAGTGTGAAAGACAAACATGAATGTTTCACTCAAACAGCATACTTTTAGGGAAACTGAAAAATAAGAAGTGATGAATATCACAAGAAAGATTCAAGTAAAATAATGCACAGGTATTAATTTTACATGATAGAGTTAGAAAAGGCTGCATAAAATGTGGCATCTAAGAGAAATCTTGAAAAATGCATACAATTCAAATTAGAAGCAACAGAGAATTCAACGCAGTAGGAACAGCATGTGAAAGGCATAAATTAGGAGCTTGTGTGAGGCTCAATATATATCTCCACATAGCTAAAGAATAATGTTGCAAGGAGTTACTGAAAACAAGATTAGAATCACATTGTCTTGGCCCTTGAATAACTTGCTAAAGAGTTTGTATTCCTAGCTTCCAGAAAATGGTGGATAAGACATAAGACTAATGTGTAGCTCCCACTTGGATGGACAGAGCAGCATGTGGAGGACAGACACTCGCTCTGTCACCAAGGCTGGAGTGCAGTGGCATGATCTCAGCTCATTGCAATCTCCACCTCCTGGGTTGAAGCAATTCTCCTGCCTTAGACTCCCAAGTAGCTGGAATTACAGGTGCATACCAGCACACTAGGCTAATTTTTGTATTTTTAGCAGAGACTGGGTTTTGCCATGTGGGCCAGGCTAGTCTCAAACTCCTGACCTCAAGTGATCCACCTACCTTGGCCTCCCAAAGTGCTGGGATTACAGGTGTGAGCCACTGTACCTGGTCTGAATTTATCTTTACCATTCCTTTAAGGTATTCTTGTAAGGCAGGTTTAAATGAAATGAATTCCCTCAGCATTGGCTTGTCTGTGATGAATTTTATTTCTCCTTCTCTTATGAAGCTCAGTTTGGTGTGATATGAAATTATTGGTTGGAATTTCTTTTCTTTAAGGATGCTGAAAATAGGGCCCTTGTCTCTTCTGGTTTATAAAGTTTCTGCTGAGAGGTTTGCTGCTTAGTCTCTGTATGAGCTTCGCTCTGTATGTAGTTTAACCCTTATCTCTAGCTGCTTTTAAGATATTTTTTTGTGTGAGTGTGTTGACCTTGGTGAATCTGATGACAATACACGTTGGATATGGATCCCAGTGGTCCATGACAAGATACTATCTTCTATAGTATCTAGCTGGTCTTGTCTGTATTTATTGAATTTGCATGTCAACCTCTCTAGAGAGAATAGGGAAATTTTCATGGACTATATTCTCAAATATATTTTCCAAGTTTTATTCTCCCCTCTCAGGAAATGCCAGTAAGTTGTCGATTTGGTCTCTTTATATAATACCATAATTCTTGGAGAATTTGTTCATTTAAAAAATTCTTTTTTCTTTATTTTTTTCTGACTGAGTTGATTTGAATAACTGGTCTTCAAGCTCTGGGTTTCTTTCCTCAGATTGGTCTATTTTCCTACTACTACTGCTGATTGTATAATGGAATTCTTGTAGTGAACTTTTCAGTTCTAGAAGTTCAGTTTGGTTGTTTTTAAAACATTATTTCATCTTTCAGCTCTTGGGTTGTTTTACTAGATTCCTTAGATTTAGTTTCAACTTTGTCTTGATTCTTGAACTTTCTTGTCATCCAGATTTAGAATTCTACTTATGTCATTTCAGTCATTTCAGACTGGTTAAGCACAATTGCTGTGGAGCTAGTGGACTCATTTGGGGGTAGGGGACACGGTGCCTTTTTAAATTGCCAGAGTTCTTGTCCACATTCTTTCTCATCTGGGAGAGTTGGTGTTCCTTTAACTATGGTATAAGTTGAGTATAGCCAATTGGCTTTGTTTCTGAATGTTTTCAGATGATCAAGATTCTATACAGGTTTTTATTTGTGGCTGAATTTTTGTCCTTGGTTTCACAGCAGGGTATATCATCAAAACACTTTTGGTGTTATTGTTTGGGCTGTGATCCAGTGGATAGTGCTTAAGAATAATGGACAGTAGACAGTCTCTTACTTAGCCACCTGGCTCCTCTGTATTTCCTCATGTTTCCAGTCATACTCTGCAGTGCAGTGGGGAGAGAGGTAATTCCTCACCAAGTCTGAACTTAGGCCTTGGTGGAGCCCCTTCTGATCACTGTTCTGGGACATGTGGCTCCCTGGGCAAAGAACGTAGCAGGGAGATAGGTCACCCTGTTTCTCGGCTGGTCCTAAGGAAGAAGGCAAGTTCTGTTTCTATTCCAGCTAATGAACTGACACACGTCACCCCTCTTAGTCCTCTGAGAGGGTGGGCTCTTCTCCCACTTGAGTACTGGCCACAAATTTCAGCTTTGCACTTCCGAGCTGCACACTGCAGCTCTGGGGCACTGGGATTGGCCTGCAGCTCCATCCTCTGGACCCCTAGATTCACGTTCCAGGTGTAATGGGGATCCAAAGTGCTCCCAGGCCACCGGGAACATAATCAGGTGGAGCAAACCACCCAGGCTGGGCAGTGGAGGCTGAGCCATGCATACTCTCCTGAAAAGCACCTGGACAGTGGCCCTGGGAGGGGCTGGTGAGCAGGAGGGCCTACAGAACAGACATGTACCAGTCCCACAGAGAAATCAGTCCTGTTTCCTCCTAGTCTGGTGGTCAGCTGGAGCTAGAGCTTCTCAGAGGGTGACTGGGGAGTCCTGGGGAGTGGGTGGCTATGTCTTTGTTTGGACAGAGCCTCACTGTGCACAAAGGCCTGTGGTTCCATGCTGGCTGGAGCTCCATCTCTGTCTACTCTCTGGAAGGATCCCTCTGTCTGCTCAAATGTCCGTGGTGGATATGGGGCCCCCATAGCCAGGATCCCAGCGGTCCATGACAAGGATAGGCAGTCCTGCAATTCTTCATTCACCCATTCCCAGGAGCCATTTGAGGTCGGTATTGGCTCAAGCATTGGCCTACCGTGCGCAAGGTTCCCAGCTTCCTACCTCCTCAGCCTCCACATCTGCATCAAATCTGCATTCACTGGGCATTTTCTCTTCAAAGATCTGTCCATGGTATGTTGGTTTACCTCAAACTTTGGTCTTTTGGGGGCAGGAACAATGCTTCCTGGCTGTGTCTTGTTGCCTATATTGTCCTTTACATTAGTCTTAGAGTTGGTATGCTATTTGATGGACAAACGCTGGAGGCATTTCCAGTAAGAATGGAAACATGACAAGAATGAACATTATCAATAATATAATTCAATTATTACTATTTTGACACACAATCAATATTAAACTTAAAATAGTGAGATATTTGACACTCAGTAAAGGAAACTTTTTGAATTAGTGATTATACTCATATTGCATCTCAGTTTGGATAAGATTTTACTAAAATATCTGATCTGTAATTTAAAGTTCACAAAGTGTACTTTTTAAAGTCGATTTACATTTCCAAGTTGTTCCCAATATATTTAAGAGATTTCTGACAATTGAATCAAATACCAGCTTTTAGATTTAGATTAGATAATTAAAATTAAATATAATGTTAAAATTCAGTTCATTTGATAAAGGAAAAGTACAAATATATAAAGTTAAAAATAATAAGAAAGAAGTTACTATTAAAACCACAGAGAATTTTAAAATGACAAGAAACTTCCTTCATTAATTTGACACAAATAAATTTGAAATCAAGGATGAATTAATTATTTTCTAGAGAAATGAAGGTTACTTGAATTTATCTTATTAGTGTTAGAAAGATTAAATTGACCAATTTAACAGAAGAAAAGTAGGAAACAATTAGATAAATACCACACAAAACAGCACCAAGCCCACATAGTTTCACAAGGTAATTATTCTAAAGGTTTAAATAGCAGATAGTCATAATGCTGTATGATTATTCAGAACATTGAAAGGGAAAGAAAACATCTTAATTCCTTTCATGAAGAAACTATAACACTGATACCTAAACCTGACAAAACAGTATAATGAAAGAAAACTATAGGTCAATATTACTCAAGAAAATAATGTAAAAATTTAAAATAAAAAAATAGCAAACTTAATCCAACACTGTATTAAGAAAATGACACACCATAACTAAATAGGATTTATTTTAGGAATGAAAGATTGCTTTACTATTGTAAAACCAATTCATTTCATATATACCCTGTTGACAATGTAGACGTATAATCATATTATCTTCACAGATGCTGAGAAGGCCTTTGACAACAACAATAAAATACACTAATTTATTTGGTTTTAAAAAACTCAAAGAAATAAGAATTTAGGGATCCTTTCTTAACGTAATGAAATATATTTGCCTTAAGCTTAAAGCTGGTATACTATGTGATGGAGAAACGCTAGAAGCATTTTCAGTAAGATTTGAAACAAGGCAAGAATACATATTATGACTAATACTATCCCATGTTATGTCACAGTTTTTAGATGAGCACCAACCCAATTAGATGAGATAAATTATTGAAAAGCATAAAATAAAGAAGAAGTAAAACTACTTCTGTTTGCAATTTTTAAGATAATATATCTTGAAAATTCCAGAGGGTCAATGATAAAACTATGTCAAATACTCTAATGAATTAGCTGAACGCTAGATTAACATTAACAAATTAGTAGCCTTTATATACTCTTTAACAATGAACACTTAAGAGTAAATCCATGTATAAAAGCAATAAGAACACTAAATACTTAGAAATAAATGTAATGAAAATGTACAAATTTTGTGAAAGGAAAATTTTAACACTTACCAAGGACTCTAAAGAAGACTTTAAAAGTAGGAAAGTATCCTGTATTTTGGATAAAATGATTCAACACTATAAGGATGCAAATTCTCCATAAGCTGACCTATAAATTCATTCAAACCTAATAAAAATACCAACAAATTATGAAGTTAGGTAAATTGATACTAAAGTTCATATGGAATCACATGCATAGAAGAATAGTAAGGAAAATAATTTTGTAAAACAAGAAATAAGAGGAAGACTAAATATTAAAAGATATTACAAAGCCTTTGTATTTCAAAAGATATACTGGCACATGAATTGACACATAAAGTAGCGGAAAAGAACAGAAGGTCCAGATTTAAAACTAAATATGAGAATTCAGTATATGACAATAGTAGCACTTCAAACCACTTAAAAATAGACTTAATAACAGGTGCTGGGACAACAGAGTAGCCATTTGGAAAAGGTAAATTTAGATCCATATCTTATATCATATGCAAGAATAATCTGCAAAAGAACTGGAATTCTGGTGTAAAAAATAAAATCAAACAAGTACTTGAAAAATTCATAAATTTCTCTTTAACCTTAGTGTAAGAAAAGGTCTTCTAACTGTGACTCAAATTCAGAGGCAATAAAAGAAAAATGTCAATGAATTTGACTATATCATTTTTCAAATTTTGCAGGAAAAAAACCCAGTATAGAAAAAAATCCAAAGACAGTCAATGAACTGGGAGAAAATATTTGCAACACTTACCACAGACAAAAGACTAATGGTATATTCTCTCTCTCTCTCTCTCTCTCTCTCTCTCTCTCCACCCCCTCCCCCCACCTCCCCACCCCTGGCTCTCATCCCCTTAAGTGTGAACTAATGTTAAACTCAGAGAATTTAGGCAATCTGATCAAGATCATACGTGCAAATCATGATCTCCAGTTTACAACCAGTTCAGTATGACTTTACAAACCTCTTTTTTTTCTACCTTACCTGGCTATCAATTCAAGAAAGCCAACAAGTGGGGGGAAATTGAGTATTTATCAAAATTTCTACCCATTCCTTCACTAATTTCTCCACCACACTTAATAGTGAATAACAACTTCCATATAACACATTCTATTAGCATGTGATGTGCTTGACTAATCATAAATCAGCAAAGCTTTTAAAAATGCCCTTTTGCTTTAACTTAGGAACAAAATGGAATTAAACGTGACACTACAATCTGAGAGTGTCACACAAAATAAACCTTTAGTTAAGTTTCCATTCTTATAACTCCTAATTCTAAGATTCACAGTATATATTACTGTGCAAACATACAGCTCAAAGATAACCCACCTGTAATAATGCCAGTCTCTTACCATTTCTTTCTCTCTCCTTAAACTCTCAGAGAACTGGGAAAGTTTTTCTTACCTTCTGTGTAAGATTATTTCAAGTCCCTTTACTTATGAAGGTTTGAAGCTTAAGATACCTAGAAAAGAACTACCAGTAAGTAACCAAACTGGCAGGGGAAGGAGGGAGGAAGGCATTGAGGTCAAGTGAAATCAACACTAGACCGTGAGATGAAGCCCTGGCTTTTGGTTTCTGCTCCCACGCTGACACTTTACTCCTTGGGGTAAGTCATTGCCCTTTGGGTTTCAGGTTCTTTAAAAATAAAAGGAACAAGCATAAGATGACTTAAAATTCCTGATTGTTTTAATAACTATAGCATTGTTTTGTTCTTTATATATATGTCAGTACAATTTATGTTAAATGTTTGAAAAACTGTAAAAAACACAAATTAATAAATCGAGGATAACAACATTGTTATCCTTTGTGTTTCTCATCTCTTTTCTCCCTCTGCTCCAGCTATTTACTCGTCTGCCTTGATGACTATTCCCATAAAATTGTTTTGCTGGACAACTTCTCATCTATTTTTCCCCTCTGCTCCATGTATTTACTTGTCTGCCTTTATGACTATTTACATATCCAATTTAAGATCTAAAGGTGTAATAAACTCTATTTTCACATAAAATATGTTATGAACACTTTCTATGTGATTAAGAGAAAACTCTTCATGGTCACATGGTATTTCATTGATTAGATATCCATGGGATATCTAATCAATGCTTGTTTTGTTTTAAGATAGCTATATAAAATTTTTATTTTTCATTTGTTTTACTTAAGATGAAATTTTGAAGTAGAATTGAATCATTAATATTTTATAATAGTGCCCTCAACTTTATAAGTTCAGTAGTCTTGGGCTAGAATTTCAATGTAAAATTTGGCTGCAATGGCATCATCATCTTCAGAGGCTTGAGTCCGCCCAAAGGATAAAATGCCTAATACATATATCTGTGAAATCAAACTTAAGCTAAGTCAGTTTCAAAATTTCAGTAAGAGTAAATTAATGTGAGTGAAAATTTGGAACACAAGTGATATGCTTCATGCACTAACTGTTGATGCCCTAAGGGAACAGCTATTCTACTTTGTATTTTATCAAGATTGTGTTATGAATTACAAATCCCATTGACTTTTTAGCAATCATATTAGAGAAATATTATTAGCTTCTGAACTTAATAACCCCTCAATGAGTCATTGTTGAGATCTCTGTCAATTCAGTTGAAAATACAAATGCTAATATCTTGACTTTTCATTCTACCGGTGACCTCAGCTGGATAACACAGATGCTTTTAAAACGATAAAATAGTGTGATCATAGTGTAGCTAAAAACAAGATATTTAAAGGCATTTATATGTTTCCAGAATTTGAAGGCTTAAAATATGTACGTCAAGGTAGGCAATGAATGTATCTAAGATTTATTTTAGAGCAGCTGAAATTATAAGAACAAAGTAAATGAGAAACATTGTTAACATGAAATTTAGCCAAGGGGTCACTATTCTTGTAAGAAATGAAATGATGGCAAAATAATCCTTAATTCATTTTCCATGTACAACGCCTATCAAATGCATTATTACTATTTGCATTCAAACAAAATCTTACACATTTTTCTATTTTCTGTCTCTGGAGCAAGGGCACTTCTAATCAGTGTCACTATGTTTGGAAACTTGTACAAATGACCAGTGTCTTCTCCAAGTGCTGGTTATAAGTGCACTTAATTCAGAGTACAAATTTGACGACTGTAAAATATCACACATGCAAAATGCTTCCAGGCTGCTATGCCTGCCATGATATTGGTATAAGATTTCTCAATTACTTGTGAATTTTGTTATGCAATTATATCCTAGAAAAATTGATGCAGTGAAAATAGGAAACACTTGTATATTCTAACAGCGTATCATGAAAGCTTTTAATTGGGCATAAAATTCTGTTCTTATTCTATCAACAAGGGGAAAAAATAAAACTTACCTACCCTCTATCACCCTTAGTTATGGATTCTTGAAAATCTCACTAAGTTTTCAACAAACCAAAAAGATGGTTTTTTGAAGAGAATAGGACTCACCTATCTGCAACTTCCTAAATCCAAATCTAGACATACTTCTTTTTTGACAGTTGAAATTCTCAGATGATCCTATGTTATGTGGGTAGTCTAGCATTTGAACATTGAGTTATTTGGGGATGATCTCATTTGATCATGCAACTATAATTATATAAAAATTTGAAATGGGCTGGGCTGGGCGCGGTGACTCACGCCTGTAATCCCGGCACTTTGGGAGGCGGAGGCGGGCGGATCACGGTCAGGAGACTGAGACCATCACGGCTAACACGGTGAAACCCTGTCTCTACCAAAAATACAAAAAAAAAAAAAAGAAAAAAAGAAAAAAGAAAAATTAGCCGGGCGTGGTGGCGGGCGCCTGTAGTCCCAGCTACTCTGTAGGCTGAGAGAGAATGGAGTGAACCCCAGAAACAGAGCTTTCAGTGAGCCGAGATCGTGCCACTGCACTCCAGTCTGGGAGACAGCGAGACTCGGTCTCAAAAAAAAAAAAAAAAAAAAAAAAAAGAGTAAATGAACACTTCACAGCCAAAACTTTCAGAATATTTGTGTTCTAAGTTTTACTGAATACATTGTTTTAGCCTTAGATTTAATACAATAACTGAATATAAAATACAAATTTTGTAACTATCATCACGGCTTCACTTGAATAAAACTGGACTAAATTCCCTGATCCATCACTCAATAATTGTGGAAACTGGGAAAAGTTATTTAATAATTGAAGCTGTAATTGTAGATTAGTAATAATACACATTTCCTTGTAATATACTGAGTTTAGTATCAATTAAATAATAATGCAAACCTCTTAGGACAGTTCATATCACACAATGAGCAACCAATAAATTTCAGTTGTTATTTTGTTGAAACACTTTTCAAAACAGTATACTAGACACAAAACTAGGTTTCATAATTAAATCACATAGAAATTTAGATCGGTTCTCAGCATAATTTTAAACATTAATTGCCTGAAGATATGGATAATTTAGCTTCTCTAAAATGTGTTTGCCAAATATTCAGAACCAGCAATGTCTTACAAGATAAACATTAAGATGAATATAAAAAATAAATAAAATGTGCATAAAAACTCCTAAATTTATGCAGATATTCCACCCTCAAAGAAGAGGGAATAACTCCTTACTTTTTAAGTGTGGGCTGTACATGTGGCTACCCTTCGAAGAGTCCAGTATGGAAACAGAGAGCAAAAAAAAAAAGAATGATTCAGCAGCAGAGAAAACTGACAAACACTATCTCAGTCAGGCAAGCAAGGTCAATATCAAGTTGTAAATCGTGTTAATAGTATATACCCATAACATGATGGGATGAACATTACACTTTATATCTGTGATCTTCCCTCCCAAGAAACCATTACCCCAGTTTAATCATGAGAGAAACATCAGACAAATTGCAATAGAAAGACATCCAACAAAATATCTAACCAATACTAAAACAAAAAATTGCTAATGTCATCAAAAACGAGGAAAAGTATGAGAGATGGTCACAACCTAGAAGAGTGTAGGGGACATGACAACTAAATAAAACTAGATGGTATCCTCCAACATAGAAAACCAAGTAAAAATTGGGATATCTGAATAAATCTATGGTATTTAGTTAATAATAATGCATTAATACTGTTTTATTAATGGTAACAAATACACCACACTAATGCAAGATGTTAATAGTGACAATTTAGTGAAAGTTATTTAGGAACTCTCTATATCCTATGTTTTAATTTTCTGTAAATTTAAAACTGTTCTAAAAAAAAGTTGTTAAAAAACAAAACAAAACCCTACTCAGACCAATGTTTGGAAGTTGAGACAGGCTCTGTAAACGAATGTCTTCTCTACACAGAGCAGTGTGAGAGGAATATATTCTGAAACTCTAGGGGATCCTGCTGTAGAGAGATAACTGCCTAAGTTAAACAGCGTTTGTTTTGCCAAGTATAAAACTGTATAATCAGAAAAAAAATGCAATTATGTGGGATTTAGGACATAAGACCAAAATTAACATTCAAAATCAGAAAGATAAATAATTGTTTAATTATGTTGCACACTTTAGGACATTTTGTGACTTTTCTGGTACTATTTTATTATTTTACCCATTAGAAAGAGTGACATATTTTAATTCAAAAGCTGCTAAACATTATGAATTTGGATGTTACAAAAGAGACAAAAATGACCATTGACTTGAATTAATCATTGGA
This sequence comes from Rhinopithecus bieti, assembly GCF_001698545.2. NCBI lineage: Eukaryota > Metazoa > Chordata > Mammalia > Primates > Cercopithecidae > Rhinopithecus > Rhinopithecus bieti. Next base: position 1,180,927 of record NW_016820128.1, on the reverse strand, counting down.
TTGTAGTGCAATGATCCAGCTGTTGAAAACATAAATGAAGGGAGGTTATACATATAATTAACTGTGCCTTATTTTGTGTCACTGTAGACATGGTTAAAATAGAGTGAGACACAGTTAACTTATAAATATTATATTAGCTATGTAATTGCAATAAAAAAGACATGAAAAAGAAGTTGCTTAAACAAGATGAAAGTTTTCTTCTTTCTCACAGAACAGTTCAAAATAGTCTATCCATCTTTAACACCTGCCTCCCTTTTCTGGGTCCAATTTTGCTGTTCAAATTTTACCATCATGAGATGGCATCAAGTGGAAAAGGACCTAGAAAGTTCAAATACATTCACTTTCTAGGTGTGATCTGGAAATCCTAGACTTCAGTACACTCATACGCCTCTGGTCAGAATTTAGTCCCTTGGCTATGCCAAAGTGCAAGCAAAACTAGGTTTTGCATTTTTTTTTTTTTTTTTTTTTTTTTTTTTTTTTTTTTGGTGGGTAACCTGGTAACCAGCTAAAATTAGGAAGTTCTATTATTAAACAAAAGAGGACACTTTTGGTAGCTATTTAGCCATCTTTGCTATTGTGATTTTTGGGTCCCACAAGTTCAAAATTTGCAATAACAACAGCAAAAAAATGGCACTTGAAGATGGTGTTCAAATGCTGGCTGTCATTTAGTAGGTCTGAGATAGTGCCAGCGGTTATGCTTCTAACAGGCTTCTAATTGGTGTCAATACTGATAACCCAAGGTCCAAACTTTGACTTGTAAGATTCTAAGCTATGCCTTACCTAGAAGAACTGCTATTGAACCAGATCTGGAAGGAGCCAGTGTTCATATTAAATAATAATTTTGTTCTTTGGTTTGCCTTTTTTTTTCCTTGTGGGTAGAATGTTAGTAATGGTGGTAATAGAACTCACAAATAAAGCACCTGCTTTGTGAATAAAATTAGAAATAATTGGACTCTATACAAGAAAATTTGGGGATATATTTTCTCATTGTTAAAGTATATGTAATTTACCACTGAGACAGTTAATCTTAACAAATGAACTAAGAAACAGGATAAAATTGTGGAAAGGTGGTATGTGGGTGAATACATATTCAAAAGGATGAGAAGAAAAATTTAAATTTGTATATGAACTAAAAAAATACAGCATATTTCAAAGATCAAAAGAGGAACTATTAAGAAGTGTTTCTACTCATTAAAAATATATCCAATTTTCTATTGTATGTCTCTCAGTACAGCTGAAACTCTTATTTTTGTGTGCAGCATAGCATATTGACAGCAGAACTATCACATGATTTTTGTCTGTTTTGCAAATATATATCCCCCATTCAACAAGTGAAAACTGGAATGGATAGAAACACATGATACAAACATGTCCACAGGATATTCACAGTTGAAGCAGGGACAATTATCAGATAATGAGCATGGCTTTAGAACTGCAAAAACTCCCTCAACATTCCTAGCACATGAATGTAACCTTTTTGGTTCACCTGCATAATCAGTTCAAAGTAAACATACGTTATTTATTCATCAACATCAAACCCCCTAACATGATTTCTAGAAATAAGATAATCAAAGAGGTTTTTGTACTTTATTTTCTGAAGAAGCTATTCACTTTAAGAGTAGGCCTGTGAATCACCACGGTGCCTAAGCTTAGGGTCTGCGGGGCTAGGGTCATTACATAATCAGTACACGATAGGTGATGGTTAGGATAAAGAAAGGAACATGAAACTTCCTGAAGGTTGCTAAAAAATCTATTGACTCATTCTACATAATTTGAGTACTTATCACAAGGAAAATATGGACACTCTAATATAGAGACTGAATTACAGCACATCTCTTCCCTCTTATAATTTATAATCTAGTGGGGAATATGAGACGTTGATGTATGAAAATTGTTATAGAATAAAAAATATCTTTGATTAAGTCCCAATGCCTATTTAAAACCATGCATGTCGTAGGCATTTTACAAAATGATCAATACTAGTGGGAATGATTAGAAATGAGTTCATCAAATTATAGAATAAGGAGACATTTGCAGGTCTATATACATGCCACTACTCATTCAGTCTCATCTGGGTTACTCTACTGCATTTTTGCCAAACTCATACATAACAACATAAAGGAGTGACAAAGACTTCACCTGTTAAGGTATGTCATTTGAGCAGCTGTGGGATTCAATATTCCGATAAAGAAGCTTAGATTTAAATGTGTTAAAGGAAACAAAATTGCAACTAGCTAGGAGGAATAAGTTCTAGTGTTCTATACCACTGTAGGATGACTATAGTTAACATTAATATATTAAATAGTTTTAAACAGCTGGAGGGAGAATATTGAATGTTCCCATACAAAGAAATGATAAACGTTTGAGATGATGGGTATGGTAATTATTCCAATCAGATCACTATATACTGTATATATATTGAAACATCAATATCTACCCTATGAATATGTACAATTATTATTTTTCAATTAAAATAACATTTTAAAAGCCTAGATTTAACCTCTGCATTGACGAATAAATAGGAATTCAACAAGACAAGATTATCCCAGGGAGAAGGGATCTAGGAAGTTATGTAGAAAAGCACAAGTAAATATCAAAGGAGAGAATTTGACAATGAATGTCAAGAGTGAAAAAAGCATGAATAGACTAACTTTTACACATTATTGAATGTAAGCTAAGGATTAGGCTGAATCTTAGAGTAAAAGAATACTCACTGAGGACTGTAGAGAAAGCACATAACAGGAGAGATGATGTGCTTTAAGAGTATTCATCTGTCAGTGTCATTTCAGGCAGACTGAGAAAGAGCACAAAGTGAAGACAAGCCAAAAGAGGAATAGTCAAACGTGAGAGAGAGAAAGGCTTGAAGTGTGTGATGACAGTAGCACTAACCCTCGGGTAAACTGTATTGGATGCTGTGAATACCTGCATCCATTATACACATTCTTTTTAGATGAACAACAGGCTTCCAGCTACCAAAATCTGCATCTCCTGGTCCAGAATATTTTCCCAGAAGGTCACTTTGCTTGCTAAATCTGTGAGGAAAATTAGCATTCCACCACATCAGTTGTAACCTAATGAGGATGTCAAGGAGTATTTAAGTACTCCAAGTCCACTGTCCATCAGGTGGAATATTTCTGATGTAGTGTTTTACATTGTTTCCCAGTCTTCACTATGGAATTATTCAGTCACCAAATGTGGTTTATTATCACATTGTTGGCTGCCTATTCCTTCTTGCACCACTTTCCCATTTCCCTCTTGTTTCCCATTCCTAGAAATAAAAATAAAATACTAACACTTGAATATTAAAATTAGGGTTTGCTTCTGAGGGAGCCCAAACTAAAGCATTCATTTTTTTTTTTTTTTTTTTTTCAAAATGGAGAAAAAACACTTTTGATGAACATTTGCATTTGGAAGACAATTAGAGCAATGTAAAAGATTTTGAAGAGTGCAAGATCAGGCAATTGATTCATTTACTTATGCAGTACTTCTGAGTGCCTACTGTGTGCTAAGCACTTCATAATAGGCTAAAAATAAAATGATGAGCAAAAGCAAACATCCACTTTATTTTTAAAAATCAGCTTTGGCCGGGCGCGGTGGCTCAAGCCTGTAATCCCAGCACTTTGGGAGGCCGAGACGGGCGGATCACGAGCTCAGGAGATCGAGACCATCCTGGCTAACACGGTGAAACCCCGTCTCTACTAAAATACAAAAAACTAGCCGGGCGAGGTGGCGGCGCCTGTAGTCCCAGCTACTCGGGAGGCTGAGGCAGGAGAATGGCGTGAACCCGGGAGGCGGAGCTTGCAGTGAGCTGAGATCCGGCCACTGCACTCCAGCCTGGGTGACAGAGCGAGACTCCGTCTCAAAAAATAAAAAATAAAAAAATAAAAAAATAAAAAAAAAAATCAGCTTTATTATCATAAAGCTAATATTGTATTGAGTGCTTCATGTAATAAACAAATGTAAAAATTGCAGCAGATACAAGTGCTACAGAGTACAGGTGCATGTAGGATGTGACTATGAGAATACGTAACATAGAAAACTGACTCGCATAAGCTGGGTAAGAATTTGATAAGGAAATCACAATTTACTGAGACCAGAAGGAAGAATAGAATAGTAGGCAAAACATAAAAGTATGTGCAAAACTATATTTTAGAAGGAAACATATGGCATTCAAGAGATAGAAGGAACACTTCTATGAGCTAAAGAAGAGCAATGTGCTTGATATGGCCGGAAATGCAGGTCTTACACGATATCTTAAGAGATAGGTTTGCAGCAGAGAAAATTAACTGTTTACTAAAAACTGTGTCCCACAATTTACAGTGGAAAATTTTTCTGAGAAGTGACTGCCATTTGAAGGAATATATCTCCAGACATAAATGCCGATATATATGGCTATTAGGCTAATTCTGGCCAATCAGGAGTATTAAACCACTATAGAAAAGAGTATGGAGGTTCCTCAAAACTACAAGTAGAACTATCATATGATTCAGAAATCCCACTGCTGGGTATATATCCAAAAGAAGGTAAATCAGTGTATTGAAAAGATATTTGCATTCCCATATTAATTACAGCAATATTCACAATAGCCAAGTTAATGAAATCATCCTTAGTGTCTATCAACAGATGAATAAAGAAAACGTGGTACATATACACGATACAATATTATTCAGCCACAAGGAATGAAACCCTGTCATTTGCAACAACATGGATAGAACTGAAGGACATTATGTCAAGAGAAATAATCCAGGTTCAGAGACAAATATCACATGATCTCATATGTGGGAGCTAAAATAATTGATCTCATGGAGGTGGAGAGTAGAATGTTACCAGAAACTGAGAAGAGTAGTGGGACATGTTTAAAGAGGAGTGGGTTAGTGGGGACAAAAACACAGTTGGATAGTAGGAATAAGATCTTGTGTTCAGCAGCAAAATAGAGAGGATATAGTTAACAACAATCTATTGTATATTCCAAAATAACCAGAAGAATGGGTTTGGAATGTTCACAGCACAAAGAAATGATAAATGTCTGAGGTGTTGGATACACTAATCACCCTAATTTGATCATTACACATTGTATGCTTATATCAAATATTACATTTATTCCACGTGTATGTACAACTATTATGTACTCATAAAAATTGAAAGTAAAATAAATGATGTACACATCTGGAATAACACATTTAAGAATTTATGTGACTCCTTCATTCTTTTTAACTTCTTTTATCAGAATGCAGAGAACGCTGTGTCAGTAAGTGATAGAACATTGGTTCTTGTGTCATAATTAGGCTGCTTCTCACATACCAGAAATATGTTTTGTACTGTCGGATGAATGAAAGAGAATCTTTTATGTTATGCCAATAAAATGTAGATTTTTTTTTGTTATGGAAGCTACTTTTTTTCCTAACTAATATGACTATCCTAAGAGAAGTTTGGAGCCATTGAGCAGTTTTAAGGAATAAAATAGATGCCATTATAATTGATTTTAGAAAGATATTCTTCTGGCTACAGATTGAAGATGGAATTTGAGACTAGCAAAGTGGATGCAGATATTCCAACTAGGAGACTTTTGCAGTAGTTATGATGAGTTGATGATAGCTTGGAACTTGAACAAGACCAAATCTTGATTAGCGATACCTGTGCTTAAGCTTTGCTTACAATAGAAAAAAAAAAAAGAAAAGATTCATCACTTACTACTTGTTCTTTCTTGATGCAGACAATCTTATTATTTCCTATTGTCATGGCAGGTGTTCAATATAACTAATGGAAATATCATTAACTAATGAAAGTCATAGGTGAAAAAGACTCATGAACTTGTAATCTGCAATTTGTAAAATATAAAATGTACATTCGCATATTCATCCAATTTCTTCATGTATTGCAAACTGTCAATTAAATCAATGTTTCTGAAAACCATTAATTTAATGAAATAGCACATGTGTTAAAAGTTATAAAATATGTTTATCAGGATAATTAAGCATAGCAACATATTCTTTAAACCTAAAATATACCTCAATTAGTCACCGGTGTAGCAGTTCATAAAAATGACATCAATATGGTAAAGAATTCATATTGATGATACTAAATTCAGGAAGTGAATGAATATGGCAAATTTCAAATTTGTGCTGCTTGATTAAAAAATATCTTAAGAATCGCTATCACCCTTTTCTTTGTGTTTTTACGTATTGGAAGCGCCACAATGATAACAATAAGAATTTTTTTCATATCATCTGGTAAAATCACTACTCCTAATGCTGGTGTAGCCCTGACAGCATAGAATTTCTACTGCCCCCTTTCTGTACTACCAGATGCCACTGCTTCTTATCAACTAGAGACAAATCTGAAAGTTTTAAGCTGTGTTTAATTAGTAGAATTTATTTTCTGTCTAAACTGATGCATCCTACTATTCATTAGCAAAAAGCAGTAATTTTATTGGGGCTTGTTCACACCACTTTTTTTAAGACATTACCTCCAAAATGCATAAAGATTAACTGAAAGTTTTGAGTGAACATGCAATATTAATGTATATGATATATGCCTTATAAATTAGTAGGTGCAATGATGTACTATTTGTAAGAATACCTGGAGTTGTTTATTTTACCATCCATTCACTTATTATGCATGTACTCATTCCATCAATAGGCAGAATTATCTTCTCAACTCTGTCCTTTACCAATAGTGTACTCTTGATCAAGTTATTTAACCTTTTAGAGTTAGTAGTATCTGCTTACTTATGAGACTTTTGTTAGGATCAGCTGAAACCACATAAAAGTGATTTTTTAAACTGTAAAGATCTGTACAAACACGTTTGTATCCTAAATTGTTATCTGAAACACTGGACTTTCTCAAATGCTCTCTGATCTACAATACAATCATGCAAGAGACATCTCAGAGATAATTCTTTTGTGAACCTTAGCATACTAACAATGGAGAAGAGCAAACTGAATATAAACTTACTGTGAAGATAAACTTCATGTTCAAAATGTTTTCTGAATCATTCCTATCACACTACTCCATGATCTTCTAGAAGTATTCTCCTGAGTTAATAATTACAAAGCGACTCTTCCCAATTGTATGATAAACAGTTTACTGAGGATCATAATGAGTACTGAGCTACTGCTTGATCATACTACGTACCATAATACATTAATAGTTCAATACATTTAATGTGATCCTGAATCTTCTCTTGTAGAACATCTACTTCAGTTACATTGTCCAAAATAATAAATGAATTTGTAGGTGACATTAACATGGTTTGACAATGTAAATTAGCTGCCAGATCTACCATGCACATGGGAGGTAACCATCAAGTGACATTTTAACATATAATAAATGGAGTAGTTCCCCCTCTCCCTCTCTCTCTCATTTTGCCAACAATCAGAAAAAGATATCATTCCTCCAGTTAAACATAAATTGATTTTTTGGCTTAGAAGGAGGGTCTCCTAGTAAAAGCTGTGCATTCAAGGGTATAATGAGATTGATTCCATGCTCTGTCAATAAAAACACATGACATTCAAATTTGGCTACTTCAAGAAAGAGTGAATGATTAAGATGAGCACATATGTTGAAGAAGCAAGTTAAATGAGAGACTGTTAAAGCGAAGTGCCATGGCATGTGGAACTACAGAAACATCATGTAGAGGACTGTGATTTAGCATGTAGATTTTTGTCTGCTGTCCAATCTATACTCTGGGCAAGGCCAAGTTTAATATTACTAGAAGATTTCCAGTGTGCCCTTTGAATACAATAATCCTCACTGTGTGATATCATATACAACAAGATGATATATATGATTATTTATTTAAAACAAAACTAATGATAAAGTAACTGGATATTTGTTGCATGCTTTCATAACTGGGTCACTATGAGCTGGTTTGACTACTGTTTTTTCATCATGGAAGTTTTAACATCTTGAGCAGTCAAAACTAAAACAAATAAGAAAATCACCCATAAACATAATTAAAATAAAAAATGTTTATATTCTGCTGAATTTTCTTAGTCTCTTTTTCTTCATATATGCATAATCTGTATCTTTATTGATCCCTTCATCCGTACTAAGCACTAAGAACTAAGTGTTCAAGAACGAATAAAAGGTATTCCCTAAATACTGAAGGAGTTAATATATAATATTTGTTCATACTTAATGAACAAAGATGTGCTGTCTTATTCAGTTACATAATAAACATTATTCCGGGCCGGGCGTGGTGGCTCAAGCCTGTAATCCCAGCACTTTGGGAGGCCGAGACGGGCGGATCACGAGGTCAGGAGATCGAAACCATCCTGGCTAACACGGTGAAACCCCGTCTCTACTAAAAATACAAAAAAATTAGCTGGGCGAGGTGGCGGGCGCCTGTAGTCCCAGCTACTGGGAGGCTGAGGCAGGAGAATGGCGTGAACCCGGGAGGCGGAGCTTGCAGTGAGCTGAGATCCGGCCACTGCACTCCAGCCTGGGGGCAGAGC
>NW_016820128.1:1105344-1169032 GCF_001698545.2 Rhinopithecus bieti | reverse complement strand
AAAAAAAAAAAAAATAAAATAAAAAATAAAAAATAAATAAATAAACATTATTCCTTATGAGCACATACCCTTCTTTTAAGGAAAATATTTTAATTACCAAAGTTACACATGTATATTATAAAAATTTCAATGAGAATTACTTTGAATATAAAATAAACTTCCTGTTTCTTTACAGTACCCCATATTGTAATTACTGGAAAGAATCAATAATAATTTGGAGTATTTCCATCTAGCTACACACTCACACAGACTAGATCCACAGAAATTGTTTTTGTTTTGTATAAATGAGATCTAACTACGTATATTTTTTAGACTTGCTATTTATCAATTCATTTACTTTGAAGTTACTTCCAAATGTCTGCTGATACAGATCTACATCAGCATTTTGTGTGCTTGTGTGTGATAAGACTTTCCTACAACTAGGCAGTACTCAGTGATTTGTTTGGAAGTCAATTTCCTAAAATGCAAATTCAAGTTATGTTTGTTATTTAAAAAAAAAAAACTCTGTGATATTTTGCCAAAATAAATTTTAAATGTTTTATTTTACTTTTTAATTGACAAAGGATATATATACTTACGGTATGCAACATAATGTTTTGCTATATAGATACGTTGTGGAATGGCTAAATCAAGCTAATAAACGCATTCATTATTTTTTCTTGTGATGAGAACACTCAAAATTGACTATCTTACCAATGTTCAAGTATACATTATGTGGTCATCAACTATAGTCACCATGTTGCACAGTAGATCTCCTAAACCTATTCTTTCTGTCTCAATAAAATTTTGCATGCTTTTGATCAACATTTCCTCAATCCCCAGTGTCCCCAAACCCCTGGTGACCACCATTTTGTTCTCTACCTCTCTGAGTTTGGCTGCTTTAGATTCTAGTTATAAATGAGATGACGAGGTATTTGTTTTTCTGTGCCTGGCTTATTTCACAGTTTATCCATGTTGTCACAAATCACCAGGATTTTCTTCTTTCTTAAGGCTGAATTGTATTCTGTTGTGTATACCACATTTTCCTTATCAATTCATTCATTGATGAATACTTAGTTTGATTCTATATCTTAGGTTTTGTGAATAATAGGCTGAACTGTATTCTCTTGTGTATACCACATTTTCCTCATCCATTCATTCACTGATGAATATTTCGTTTGATTCTATATGTTAGGCTTTGTGAATAATGCTGTAATGAATATTGTGGCGCAGCTATCTATTCAACATACTGATTTCATTTCCTCTGGATATATTCCCAGAAATGAGATTGCTGGATCATATGGTAGTTCTATTTCTAGTTTTTTGAGGAACCTCCATACTGTTTTCCAAATTGGTTGAACTAATTTACATTCCCAGTAATAGTACACAAGGGTTCCCTTTCTTCTATAGCTTCATGAACATTTACTTATCTCTTGTCTTCATGATAACAGCCATCCCAACAAGTGGGAGGTGATATCTAATTGTGATTTTAGTTTGCATTTCTCTGATGAATAGTTATGTTGAGCATTGTTTAATATAACTGTTGACCATTTGTACTTTTTTTGTTTTAAGAAATGTCTTTTTATGTCCTTTGTCCATGTTTTAATTGGGTTGTTTTCTTGCTATTGCGTTGTTTGTATTCCTGCCATATTTTGGATATTAAACCCTTATTTGGTGTATGTTTAGAAAATGTTTTCTCCCATTCCATAACTTGTCTCTTCAGTCTCTTGATTGTTTCCTTATCCGTGCATCATCTTCTTAGTTTGATATAATCCCATTTGTCCCTTTTTGCTTTCGTTGCCTGTGCTTTTTGAATTATATCCAAAAAATGATTGCCTGAACCAATTTTCTTAGTTCATTTAGTGTTACTATAACAGAATACCTGAGATTGGGAAATTTATAAAGAAAATTTGTTTATTTAGCTTACAATACCGCAGGCTTGGAAATACAAGAAGCATGGTACCAGCATCTGCTCAGCTTCTGGTGAGACCTTTTGTACTGTGCCATGTCTCAGGGGAGAAGTTCAAAGGGGAAGTGGACGCATATGAAGAGGCAAAAACCCTAGGGGCATCCTCGCTTTGTAACAACCAGTTCTCATAGAAAATAACTTATTTCCTGAAATCTAATCCAGTCTTGCAAGACCTCACTCAGGATTGAGAGAACGGCACCAAGCCATTCATAGGAATGGATCCACCCACATGACCCAAACACCTTCCACTAGGTCCCCTCCCAACACTTCCTCATTGGGGATCAAATTTCAACATGAGTTTTGGTGGGGAGGAACAAATTATCTACAAACCATAGCACCAATGGCAAGAAGCTTTTTTCTCTGTTTTCTTCCTGCAGTTTTATAGTTTAAGGTCCTAAATGTAATTCTTTCATTCATTTTGGTTGACTTTTGTGTATGGGGTGAGATAGATTCCAATTTTATTATTCTGCATGTGGATACCTAGGTTTCCAAAACCACTCATTGAAGAGAATCCTTTCCCTGGTGTGTGATTTTGGTGACTTTGTCAAAGATGAGTTGGCTATAAATATGCAAATTTATTTCTGGTCTCTCCTTTTAGTTTCACTGGTCTCTCTTTCTCTTTTTGTGCCAGTACCATGCTGTTTTGATTACTATAGCTTTGTAGTACATTTTGAGATCAGGTAGTGTAATGCTTCCAGCTTTGCTCCTTTTGCTGGAGATTGCTTTGGCTATCCCAGATCTTCCATGGTTCTATATGAATTTTAGGTCATCTTTTCAATGTCTATAAAAAGTTATTGGAATTTTAATACAGATTGCATTGAATCTGTAGGTCACATTGGGTAGTATGAACATAATAACAATATTAATCTTCCTATCCCTGAATACGGATGTATTTCCATTTACTTTTGTCTCCTTTAATGTCTTTCAGCAATGTTTTATAGTTTTCAGTGTAACGTTCTTTCACCTCTTTGGTTAAATCTATTCCTAAATATACATTTTTAATGCTATTGTAAATAAGGCAATTTTCTTGATTTTTTTTCAGACAGTTCATGAATAGTGTATAAAAATGCTACTGAGGCTGTGTGCAGTGTCTCACGCCTGTAATCCCAGCACTTTCGGAGGCTGAGGTGGGTGGATCACGAGGTCAAAGATCAAGACCCTCCTGGCCAACATCGTGAAATGCTGTCTCTACTAAAAATAGAAAAATTAGCTGGATGTGGTGGTGCACACCTGTAGTCCCAGCTACTCGGGAGGCTGAGGCAAGAGAATCGCTTGAAGCTGGAGAATTGTTTGAACCTGGAGAATTGCTTGAACCTGGAAGGTGGAAGTTGCAGTAAGCCAAGATAACGCCACTGCACTCCAGCCTGGTGACAGAGTGAGACTCCATCTCAAAATAAATAACAACAACAACAAAAATGCTATTGATTTTTACATGTTCATTTTGTATCCTGCAATTTTGCTGAATTTGATTATTAGTTCTAACAGTATTTTGATAGTCTTTAGTGGTTTTCTCTATATAATATCATGTCATCTATGAACACATTTGATTTTAATTAGTGTTTTTATTTTGAAATAATTGTAGAGTCACATGCAATTATAAGAAACATTACAAAGAGATCCCATATACCAATTACGCAGTTCCCCCTAATGTTACTTCATAGTACAATATTGCAAACAGGATTTTGACATTCACGCATTCCATCAATTTTATTTATATTTCTTCAGTTTTATTTGTACTTTGTGTGTACATGTATTTGTCAGTATGTATATATTTTACGTAATTTTTATCATGTATGTAAGTTCTTGTATCTACTACCACAGTCAGAACACAGAACAGTTCCACCACCACAAGGACACCTTATACTACCCTATGTAACCGTTTCCACCACCCTCTTGCTATTTTTCTCTCCTAATCCCTGGCAATTACTAATCTGTTCTCCAGGTCTAAAATTCTATCTTTCTAAAAGTATAATTTAAATAGCTTTATATAGTACATAAGCTTTGAGTATTGACTTATTTTTTCTCACTCAGTGTAATTCCTTGGTGATTCACACAAGTTGTTCCTTGTATCTGTGCTTATTCTTATTACTAAGTACTCTTCTATAGTATGGATAAACAATGGTTTATTCATTTACCAATTGAAGGTCATCTGGATTATTTTCAGTTTGAGCCTGTTATTACTACAGTTGATATTAACATTTGTGTATAGACTTTTGGTCAATATACATTTTCCTTTCTCTAGGACAAATGCCTAAGCGTGTATTTGCTAGACTGTATTATAATTGCATATAAATGTCATTAAAAAACTGCTGAATTATTTTCCCATAGTTGCTGTAATATTTTGCAATCCAAAAAGCAATGTAGAGATGATCCAACTTTTCTCCATCCTCATCTTCATTTGGTTTTGTTAGTTTTTAAAAAATTACTCTGTTTAGAAGGTATTGATACCTTACTGTGTTTTTAGTCTGTTTCTCTCCAATGGCTACTGATGTTGAAAATCGTTTTTATCTATTTATTACCTGTACATTATCTTCTGTGAAATGCCTATTTATATAATTTGCCTATTTTCTAATTGCCTTGTTTAATTTTTCATCCTTTCAACAGGATGAAAACCTGTACTTTCACAGAGCACAAGTTTTTAATTTTGATGTGGTCTAATCTATGAATTATTCCTCAATGGGCTATGTTTTGATGTCAGTCTAAGATAATTTTACCTACCTCTAGAACTGAAAATTTTCTTATGTGTGTTTTTTAAGTTTTATAATTTAACTTTTATATTTGAGTCTGTGATCTATTTGAGTTAATTTTGCACAAAGTATGAGGTGAGGTTAAGGTTCAATTTTATTCCCCATATCAAATTTCTCTATCACTACTATTTGTTGGGAAAGCTATCTTTTATCCATTGAATTGCTTTGGCATCTTTGTCAAAAAAAGTTAGACATCATTAAGTGGGTCTAATTATGGGTTCTATTAAGCTATATTAATTAAATTATATAATTAATTATTAATTAATCTATATTTTAATTAATAATCAACTGATTATTATGTAATCTATATTAATAATTAACTAATCATTAATTAATAGTTAATTAATCTATATTATGCCTCAGCCAATCCCACATTACCTGATGTCTTATAATTATACACCAGGTTTATTATCAGATAAAGTAAATCACCCCACTTAAGTTTTTGGAGATTGGCTTAGATATTTTATGCCCTGTAGCTTCCACATACATTTCATCACAAATTTGCCTTTGCTTCCAAAGAAAACCTTGCTGGGATTTTAATAGAAATTATATCAAATCTCACTGATATGTACAGGCTTTACTGAAAATAGACAAATGGGCTGGGCGTGGCGGCCCATACCTGTAATGCCAGCACTTTGGAGGCCGATGTAGGAGGATCACGTGAGCCCAGGATTTTGAGATCAACCTGGACAACAAAGTAAGACTCCATCTTTACAAAAAAATAAAAATAAAGTACTTAGCCGGGCATCATGGCATGCTCCTGTTGTTCCAGCTACTCAGGAGACTGAAGCAGGAGAATTGCATGATCCCAGGAGATGTAGGCTGCAGTGAGCTCAGATTGTGCCACTGAACTCTAGCCGGGGTGACAGAGCAAGATTCTGTCTCAAAAAAGGAAAAAAAGGAAGAAAATAGACAAGTGTACAAATAGTTCAATCAACTTGGCAAAATGGGGATCTTTGCATGTTGATTCATCCAATCCATCAACATGGTGTATCTCTCCATTCATTTATTGTGTCTTTAATTTCTTCATTATAATTTTGTAATTTTTTGTTTATAAATTTTGTAGATATTCTGTTAGACTCATACTTAAGTATTTCATTTTTATATCAGTTATAAATGGTAATGTGTTTTTCATTTCAGTCTCCACATTCTTATTGTTAGCATGCAGAAATGTAATTAAATGTAATTAACTTTTATGTGTTGACTTTGTGTCCTGCAACCTTGCTGAATTTACACAGTAGTTTTAGGAGTTTATTTTATATAGTTTCCTTAGGATCTACTTGGACAATGATGCCATCTATAAATCAAGATAGAATTTATCTCTTCCTTTGCGATCTATACACATTTTCTTTCTTTTCTTATTGCAGTGGATAGACTTTCTATTACTATATTCAATAAGAACGTGGAGAGTGAGCAATCCTTTCCTTGTTCCCAATCTTGAGCTGAAAGCATTTACTCTTTCATGATTAAATGTAATGTTAGTTTTACTTTTTGTAGCTACTCTTTATTAAGCAGAAGAAATTTCCATTTATTCCTACTTTACTGAAACTGTTTCTTATAAATGAATTATATTTCATCAAATAATTTATTCTGTATAAGTTATTCTTCAACCTATAGATACGAGAGATTACATTGATTTTCAACTGATCGTATTTTCAAGATGATATTGATTGATTTTCCAGTTTTCTTAACTGGAATAAATCTTAGTTGGCCATTGTACATAGTTCTTCATATTATTTCTAGATTTAATTTACTGTAAAGATAGTTTTTACAGGGTTGTGTTAATTATATAATGCATCCAAACATTTGGAAATATTCTTATTTACTGCACCCTTTTCTGGAATGATTTCTAACTTTTATGCTATAATTATAGCTAAAACTCTGAGATAAATAAGACATTAATCTCAATATTGTGGCTGGGTGTTATTGGTGAGTGATTTCCTTTATTGACCAGGAAGTGTTGTTATTCATGGTGATGGTAGTGGTGGTGGTTGTGGCAGTGGTGTGTGCATGTGTCAGTGTGTGTGTGTGTGTGACTGTGTACATTTATTTAGGAGAAAAAGAGAGTATATCAAATACATGATGGCCAGAAGGGCATATCGTTTGTTTGGTGATCAATGAGAAACATTCTAGGTTTTTGTTTGTTTGTTTTTCAAACACATAGTATAAGTATGTTGGACTAGCCCCTTTGAAACTAGGCATGGCTTTGGCCACTGTAATGGGAGCAAAAGTTACACGTATCAATTTTTAGGTGGAATTATCAAAGCCAGTATTGATCAACCATGAATCTTTTTTTCCAGCTGTAGCAATTCTGTAAGATAAAGAGTTTTCTCTTGAGTCCTTGAGTAACTACCTTGAGAACAGACTACCTTGCCACCCTTTGTGGGACATGAACCTTGAGAAAGACAAAAAAAAAAAAAAAAAAAAAAAAAATTAAGAGTTTCAAACCACTGAGATCTTGGAAATTGTAGCATAAACCTGTGTATTCTAACTGTTACACCACACCATATTTACCATATTTTAAGCAAGTTTCTTCTTTATTCTTAAATAACATTTAAAAAAAGAAAGTTAATGACTGAGGTAAAGTATGTACATGTAGTAGAAATTTAATAAAATATCAATGGAGAATTTTTACACATGCCAATTGTATTTCAAAATTATTTTTAAGAGCTCAGAAAGACCTACCAAGACCAATTGATAAAGCCAGGTTTTCACTGAAAATGTACAAGATAGCACTTCACTGCAATGAACTATCTAGCTAATGAGGTGTGGTAAAACTTGCATGTAAACCAAGAGAACACAGATAAGCAATCTCATTTTAATCTCACTAATTTGCACTCATTGGACGGAGGTCAGCTTGAATTAGTTAAAAGTCTTAATTACTGAACTCAAAAAGCAAAGGTATTTTTGTCACGTTTAAGAACACATAGTAATTGGAAGGAGGAAAAGGAAACCATAGTCTAGTGTAAGCTCTGTGTTGGTAAAGCTTTAAAAATGTATTTATACACAGAAAATATCAAACTAAGCAGAGTTATTAACTTCATTGATGATAAAATATACTTCAATATTCCACACAAACTGCTTGTTATTTTAAGAGGATCAACCTTGTACTCCAGAATTGGTACTAATTTTATTAACAAGCTACGTTTCTCTGCTTAAATCACATCACATCCAGTTTCTGATAAAATCAGCACATATTTAAAGTTAGTAAAACAATTTAAGTCAATGGAGCAGAAATTAAGCTCTGCACAAAGTATAATAAAAAGAAAAAACATAATAAGAAGGCCAAAATAGACAGGAGTACGTAGTTACTTTTTAGGGGTTTGAATGACCTCACTATTCGTCCAGATGGAGAAATTTTGGAACTTTGTTAATGGATCGGAATATTTTTGGCACATATTCTGACAAAATAAAAGTTGAATTAAATGCATAATGCAGGGTTTATGTTTTTAGATTTACTATACATTTTACCTAATTATCAGTAGTTATATGAACTTTCCACCAATTAAGTGGTGAGAACAACTTGCAAATTTGACACACCTTTATTAAATACCTTTTTCAATTAACCCAAACTCAGAAGTTCTTTAGAAACATTATAAACAAAGTGATGCATATTTTTTTTGTGTTGTGTGTGATGTAATTTTTAATTGTATTATTACTGATTTCTTAAATTATCAAGTCATACCAGAATCCTGCCCAAAGATACTGCTTACACTTGATGAGAACGAGAGAAAAATTGGCATAGTTACAGATACTAAAGGACATTTATGATGTACTTTATAGTAAATATATTGTCTGGGTTGTCCCAAGACCCATTGACCTTCTACCAGTGAAGGAGATAACTCCTTGCATCATTCAGAATCCACAATCCACTACCAAATAACTAAATTTAAATGGAATTTGATAAATAGCATGTCATGTTTTCTAAGTAGAAGTCAAGCTTTTCCATCAATACAATGTTTTATTTTAAAACTGAAAGTA
The DNA here is from genome assembly GCF_001698545.2 of Rhinopithecus bieti. Classification (NCBI taxonomy): domain Eukaryota; kingdom Metazoa; phylum Chordata; class Mammalia; order Primates; family Cercopithecidae; genus Rhinopithecus; species Rhinopithecus bieti. The sequence continues at coordinate 1,160,356 of NW_016820128.1, read as the reverse complement.
TATCACTAAATGGTAAATATTTCTGTAAATTTCTGCATGAACTTCTTAATAAATTCCTGGAAATTATCAAACCAGGAGGCATTAATGACATAGTCTTCTAAGCACATAATGAAAGGAAAATGATGCAGACAAAATGTAGACAGAAGTCAGAAAGTTTTTCTCACTTTTCTATATGAGATCAATAATTTGGCTCTGTTTAAATATTTTGACTTAAGGCATGTGATAGTACTTATTTAAAGTACTAAATTTAAATTTAAAATAGTAGTTTCAATCTATAGGAATGAAAATAATGCATAAATTCTGCTTAGCGACACACATATAAGAGTTTCTTGTTTCTTAAAAGCATGCAGGAGGTGAAGCATGCTAGATCATTATGATTATATAATAAGTATTAATTTTATTCTTCCATCATAATAACTAACATTAACTGATCATCAACTGTGGGCAAGGCTCTGCAATTACATATGTTTAAAATATGTAAAATAGCTACTGTTAGTATCCCCTTTATCAACTTCAGGAAACTGAGGCACGAAGAGGTAAAATAACTTCCCCTAAAGCACACAGCTAGTCAATGGCAGATTTGGGATTTAGACCCAGGCAGTGGGACTCCACCTGTGATATGTTAAGCAGTATCTTTTACTGGAATTCAGGAATGAAGTGAGATTATCAGGAGCATGCTACCCACCACTCCCACCCTCCAAAACATATCTAGTCACATATAATGAGAATGAACCAGACTGGTGAAGAATCAAAACATTTCAGATGCTCTTGAAATGATGAAAATAACTGTAAAAGATGGTGATGAACAGGGTTATTCTTTCCTGGGCAAATAAAGAAGAAAAGAGAAGACAAAAATAAATGTCTAGCTGGGGGTGTGGAGTGTGAGATCGATGTAGAGAAACAGAGTTAGAAAGAGCTGCAAAGTTTTTGAGACCTCTCTAAGGAAGAAGACTTTAAATATGAAAGTCAGCTTAATTACTTGACCTCCACTCAGCTGGCCGTAAGAAATGAAAATTTTACAGCGAATCAATGAAATTTTAAGATAAATATTTTAGAAAGATTAGTTTGCTTGTTTTGTGAAGAAATGGAAGAAGCTGGTCAGGTTCTTTATCCTGAGTCTTGGTTTCAAATATAGGAACAAAAACCCTCCGCATCTTATACAGTTAAGAATGAGGACAAAGTGTAATTAAAACACTATTTTTTTCTATTTTGTGAAGTGCTCTAAGAAACAATTTTTTTAAAGTGAATCACCGATAACAGCTAACTTTTTGTCATGTGTCATAAAAACCAAACACCCAAAATATTCTAATATTTTTTTCTTGTTGGTAGTAGTTGTTGGTGTGGTATTAAAAAATATCTAGCTGTAGAAGCACACAGAACCAAATTAATTATAAATATACATTTTGTCATCTGTATCTAAACAATTATGCAGTACAAACAAGCCCAGCTGCAAAAGTCAGTATATAAGTGTCTAAATAATAAAATGGTGTAGAAATAATTCCACAATACTGAGTATCACAATGTATGGTTGCATTCATTATTCATGTCATAGAACAGTACTTAACACATATCAATACCATTCTCCTTTAATAGTGAATCCCCCAAGCAAAGTAACCATTCCATTTTGTTTTGAGGAGAAATTCCATTTTACAAAGTTGGCTACAGAGCCTCATACATATTTTATAGCAAGTAATAGGTATTTTCCTAATATAAATTTCATGTTCCTGTGTAAGAGGCAGTTTTCAGCAGCTGTTGCATAATTTTTAAATTACAAAGACCTTAATCTTCATGATGTGTAAAAAACTAAGTGATAAAACGTAACAAAAATAAAAACAGTTTGCAAATAGCTGTGTCTTCAAAAATTAACAACCTGAATGTTCAACTATTTCAGCAATTGTAATAGAAAGCCTATATTCTAAAAAGGTTTTCACATTTTGTCAGTTCACATTCCTTGTAGAATAATGAAGAAGAAAATATGATTTTGATCTTCCAAAGTATTGCTAGTGCAAATGCCCTATGAGAATGGAATTTGTTTACACCAGTTTATGATTTCATCAGTTGAGGTCATTCTATTGGGTAAATGGAAAGAACACTAAGTTTCACCTTTATCTCCCCCACACTGAACCAAGTGCTTAACACAAGTCCCTATAACTTCTGGGGGTCTCAATTTACTTATTTGGAAAATAAAAGTTTAAATTAGTCTTTAAATAGTCCATATAGCTCTGAATTTCTCTAACGTTATGGATAAGGCCTTATGTATTCCAGATGTGAGATATTTCTGCTTTTTTTCTTTTAACCATGCTTTATTTTATCCTGTTAGTAGAAGACTGGGCCAGGGAGTTAATGAGATTAAAACTAAGGTTTCAATTCCATGACAAAAGACAATAGCAGTTATTGTGAAAATTCAGGCTTCTAGCGACTTGGACAATCTGGAAAAGACATAATTACTAATTGGAAAACTCACATTGTGTTAATGTTTAGTGAGAACTGTATTTGTATATATAAGATGTCTCCTTGCTCTTAGAACATCATATTTTCTTACTGTTTTCCACTCCATTTGGCAGAAGCCTACAATTCTTTGTTACTGTATTCTACCCAGTGTCTAATTCACAATAATTGTCATTAAGATAAGTAGACGGCTGACATTCTATTTAATTTAAACCCAAACAAAAAGAAAGTGGTAAAGAAACACTTCAAAGAAAGCTTTCTAAGGCATATTTCCAAGTAGCTCCTCTTGTGTATGCATAGCTGCTATAGGGTGTATCGAGTTCATTTTTAATTGTTTAGTTAAGAGTCTAAAACTTTAAAGAGAGCACTAAGGCAAAAGCAAAAATATGATATTTCAGGGTTTTTTTTTTTTTTTTTTTGCTGCACAAGGACATTTCTCTGTCTTTCAACACTGCCTTCTTTGTCAAATATAATAACATGCCCAATTTCCACCCTGGCTTGCTCTACAAGTCAGAATGACTCTTGCAGTTTTATTCAGCCTACAGCTCCATATGTGTTGTGTGACTGACTGCTTTGGTTCCAAGAGGACATTCTCAACAGCCCTAATGTGATAAGTGAATGCTAGTGTTGTGTAACTGAAAGTCTTCTTTAAGATTTTAAATGGTAAAGAGGGCAAGGATAGCTGTTTTGAGAAAAATATTGAGCAAAGCCTATTTTTTTTCTTTTTGAGATGGTGTCCCCATCTGTCACCAGGCTGGAGTGCAGTGGTGTGATCTCTGCTCACTGCGACCTCCACCTCCTGGGTTCAAGTGATTCTCCTGCCTCAGCCTCCCAAGTAGCTGGTACTACAGGGACACACTGTTAGTAGAGACGGGATTTCACCATGTTGGCTGGGATGGTCTTGATCTCTTGACCTTGTGATCTGCCCACCTTGGTCTCCCTAAGTGCTGGGATTACAGGCGTGAGCTGCTGCGCCTGGGAGAAAAGCCTATTTTTAAAAAAGACTTGGGATGCAAACACCTGGTTCAAATTTCGGCTCTAACCTTAACTAGTGCTATAAGTTTGAGCAAGTTATGTAGCTTCTGTGCATCATAACAACCTACTTGCAAAATATACAATTGAACTAAATCAAGAATGGCAAGTAGGTGATCCCCATGCTGCCAAATCTCCAATTCCAAAAAATGGGATCTTTTGCTAATTGATCATGCTATTCATTCCCACTAGATGTGCATTTCCCTCAACACAGCACTCAGAAAGTTTCTACAATTGATTGGAGTTGGCATAAAAGCTGAAATTCATCCACTATTATCCTAAGTTCCCTTCCAATTGGAATATTTTCTAACCATGGATATGGTTGCCTGGTTTTGGATCATACAGTCATAGCATTTAATCTACTCTGTTATATCTTTTAACAATGTTTGTTCTTCTTTGCAAACTTCCCCTCATATTAATCCCAAAGCTGGCTTCCTACAATAACTACTCACTGGTTCTCATTTGATTTGTGATGGGAAGACATCATCTTACGTTTTCACTGCCACATAGGAGAAATTCTAGCAATGACTTAGCATTAGTCTGGGGAAAACAGTTGGAAAATCACTCAGGCCATCCTAACTGATCTTGCTAATAGCTATTCTTTTAAATATACTCAATACTATCAATTTCTCCATTGGTGACAGATATAGTAATTTTAAAAGTTGTTCTTTGATTTCCCAGGGGAGGAATGAGATAAGTGGCATTTATTTGTTTCTCAGTATCATTCCTGACTTCCCTGCTTTTCTTAGCCCTCCATTATCTGCAAGTAGGAAGAAGGATTAACTGATAAAAGAATTCAAGTGGTAGTACATAAATTATTATTTTAATATCAATTTTCAGAAATAACAACAAGTGTACCAAGCAGTCATTCCCAAACTGTGTACCAGAGAACACTAGTTCTGAGAAATTATCTAAGTTAAAAAAACAAGTGGTGAAAACATTGGGAAGACAGCTTACTGCATTTCTTCACTGAAGACTGACCATGCATATTAACATGGTTTTGAGAAGTCCAACAGTAAAAACAACAACAACAACAGAAAAAAAAACAAAAACAAAAACAACTGTATCTCTTGATTGAACTCAGATTTTCAAACAAATGTGACTGCATTTTTTCCTCATAACACTTCTTTATATTACACAGAACTAATATTCCAAGGCATACAGTATGGAAAACACAGACTACTGTACAGGTTAATATATAACTTAATATGTAAATACACCAATAGTAAAATGGGACAATTGAACTTCTGCAGAGAAAGCTATTCAGTGAAATCTATTTGCATTATATCCATTACTTTAATGAGGCTGGAGACTAATGGGAACTAATGAGATACTCTGAGGTCAATTAGAAGACACCCAGTAGCCTCACCTATTAAGTACTGAATTGTCTTTCCATTCTAACAATGTGCACACTCTTGAGACTCTTATCTATGATTAATGTATGATAAAAGAAACAAAGGTGGATGAAATTGCATTTGAAATCAATTCTATTTGTAAAAGAAAGCAAGTCTCAGGTTATGTAGGCAATATGGAAAATGGTACCAATTTTTCAATTCAAATAGAGAGACATAATCTATGACTTACTTTATTTGGATCCTGTTGAGTCTGCAATGTTTGTAAAAGTTCTCGGTGAATTCCCTTCATGACCCAGAGTCTAAGTCAGTGCTCATTGTTTAGCCATGTAAAATTATTTAGTTAGTGAAGATAACTGAGTTTGAACTGGACCAGTGGTCACTATGCTGACTGATTAATGGCAACATTTTAGGACTTTGTGAATACTTTTATTACTGTAGCCTTCCTCAGAAACTTTTCAATAGGAATATCTGAGTGAGAGAGTTTAAGTAAGTCTGCCTTCCTGCTGAAGCTTGGTGATATCCACTCAATTGTACTTGTTCTCAGTGAGGAATAGAGTTTGACTTTTATTGACTTTTATGGCTAGATTTAGGTTTCATTGAATTAATCAGCTAATGGACATTATATACACATTTATGCATTGTAATACAGTTTTTGAGTCATAGCAAAAAGGTTTATTTATGGGAGGTAAGAGAAGAAAACAGAAAATAAAACAGGTAGATATTCTGTCACATATTCACCAGGGATTTGCAAAATCTTCCAGCAAGTGATGGAACTTCTTATAGAAATGTATGCTCAAGCCTGTAATCCCAGCACTTTGGGAGGCCGAGACGGGTGGATCACGAGGTCAGGAGATCGAGACCATCCTGGCTAACATGGTGAAACCCCATCTCTACTAAAAAAAAAAAAAAACTACAAAAAACTAGCCGGGTGAGTTGGCGGGCGCCTGTAGTCCCAGCTACAAGTAGGAGGCTGAGGCAGGAGAATGGCATAAACCCGGGAGGCGGGAGGCGGAGCTTGCAGTGAGCTGAGACCCAGCCACTGCACTCCAGCTCGGGCGACAGAGCGAGACTCCGTCTCAAAAAAAAAAAAAAAAAAAAAAAAAAAATGTTTGGGGGGGGGTTGGGGGGGGGGGGGGGGGTTTGTGTGTACAGAGTTATCATCAATGACAAGTAAAATTGCCTATGGTATACAACATAATGTTTTGAAATATGTATACATTGTGGAATGGCTAAATTATGCTAATTAACATATGCATTACTTCGCATATTTTGTGTGTGTGGGAAGAACACTAAAATGTGCACCCAAGGCAATTTTCAAGCATATAATACATGGTTATTAACTGTAGTCATGATATTATATAATATAGCTCCTGAACTTATTTCTCAGTCTAACTAAAATATCATGTCCTCTNAAAAAAAAAAAAAAAAAAAAAAAGAAATGTATGTGTGCGAGTATGTGTGTGTGGGGGGGTGTTTGTGTGTACAGAGTTATCATCAATGACAAGTAAAAATTGCCTATGGTATACAACATAATGTTTTGAAATATGTATACATTGTGGAATGGCTAAATTATGCTAATTAACATATGCATTACTTCGCATATTTTGTGTGTGTGGGAAGAACACTAAAATGTGCACCCAAGGCAATTTTCAAGCATATAATACATGGTTATTAACTGTAGTCATGATATTATATAATATAGCTCCTGAACTTATTTCTCAGTCTAACTAAAATATCATGTCCTCTGAACAACATTCCCTTGGACCACATCTATGTAAGCTTCTAGTAACCACCGTTATATTCTGTTTCTAGGAGTTCAACTTTTTTCGATTTCACATTTAAGTAGGATCATGTGGTATTTGTTTGATAGTGCCTAACTGATTTCAGTTAATATAGTGTATTCCAGGTTATTTCTTCTTGTCACACATGACAGGATTCACAACTTTTCATGTTAAATAGTATTTTATGATCTGTATACACCATATTTTCTTTATTCATTTTTATATTGATGGCCACTTAAATTGATTCCATATCTTGTCTATTGTGAATAATGCTGCAATGAATGTAGGAGAGTGGATATCTATTTGACATACTGATTTAATTTTCTTTGGATACCCAGTAGTAGGATTACCAGATCACTTGAAATTTCTAGTTTTCACTTTTTGAGGCATTTCCATACTGTTTTTCATAATAGCTGTATCAATTTACATTCCCACAAACAGTGTACAATTTGTCCATTTTCTCCACATCTTTACCAATACTTGTTATGTATCATCTTTTTTATAATAGTCATTCTAACAAGTGTGAGGGAATATTTTATTGTGGTTTTAATTTCAATGTATCTGATAATTAGTGATGTTGAGCATTTTTTATATACTTCTTGGCCATTTGTATGTCTTCAACAAAATAAAAAATAGACAAATGGAATTACATCAAACTAATAAGCTGCACAGCAAAGGAAAGAGTCAATAGAATGAAGAGACAAACTATAGAATGGAAGAAAAGATTTGCAAACTAAACGTCTGAGAAGGGATTAATATCTGAAATATATAAGAGACTCAAATAAATCAATAGTAAGAAAACATAACTCAATAAATATGTTATATTTTAAATTACACAAATTATATGGTATTTAATATGTAGCAGGTAGAATTCTAAGTGCTTTATAAATATTAGTTTTCTCTCGAAGCACCCCTATACATTAGGTACTAGTAATTAGCCCATTTTACAGATGAGAAAACTGAGGAAAAGTTAAATAACTTTCCTAAGGTCAAAAAGCTAGTAAATGTTTGAGACACGATTTGAACTCAGAAATTCACTCCAGAATCTGCTTTTATACCCTCATGTTACATTATGCTCTCCATTGGGTTCTTATATCATCCCTTTGAAATATTCTCTTTCTCTCTTTCTCTCTCTCTCTCTCTCTCTCTCTCTCTCTCTCTCTCTCTGTGTGTGTGTGCATGTGTGTCAAAAATAGCATTCACGTCAAAGGATTCTGCGAAATTCCCAGAATTGGACAAGATAATTAATAATAGCAGGTACACCAGGTAGAAGGCTGACTCTACTTTCCATGTTATAAACCAGTAAGTTGAGAGAAACAACTTTTTGATACACTGAGGTATAGCCATTTGGGACAACTTGTTCTAGAACATACAAGCTCATTTGCTTGACATGGTTAAGTAAATTATCTCCAATGTAACTCAAAATTATTGCACGAGTGTTTGGGGAGACTGGCTTGCGTTGGGGCACTTAGAATTTTGGAATCTGATTCAGTATTCAATCAAAACAAGATTTTATGCACTTCATTTCTGTTGAATTAAATGCAAAATGATCATTATTTTGAAACCTTTATTTTAATGTACAAATTACAAGGCACATAAAATGGCAATAAAATCCAGCTTTAAATGATGGTAATAAAACAAATACTGTGTTAGATGGAAAACCAAACACACCATTTTGTTACCTTTATTTACCCAATTGATCATTGGGAATGAGCCTGGCAGATGGTTCCTTGATAATTTGCATTTAATTAGTCAGATATCAACAAATAACACAGCAGAACTTCATGAAATAATGTTGTTTTAAATGAACTTTTCTAAGGAAAAAATTTCCTTCACTGATACTGTTTGCATTTACTATCCTAATTGTTTTTATTGCTAATATATGGTAACCATTTAGAAATACATTTTCGGTATGTATAGGAAATTCACCCTAGTTAATGTAGTTTGTTTTTACATATGAAACCAAATAGTCAGAAACTTGTAAAATAAGAATAAAATGTTTTAGTTCTATTTTATGTCATCAAAATTTTCTTAGTTCTTTTTACGTGAATAATAATGTAGTGAGTGTTGGAAGAAATATCAACGTGAATAATATCCAAGTGTTCTCCCTAAGGTGCTCATAATGTGGAAATATAGAATATATACATATACCCACAATTCACATTTATAAACACATAAGTGTATATACATACTTATATATCTTCCAGCATCAAAACTTGAGTAAAATATATCACTGGCTTCTAAGAAAACCTTAAGGACATAATAGAACATTCATTTAAGTAAATCTTTATTACCAACAGTTGTGAAGCATTAGAAGATGCTAGTGTGTGTAGAAATACGTACAAGTGAGTAAAAAAGTTATCCAGAAAATTTGAACTCTAAATGGGAAAGATGTTTTAAGAAAACCTTAACCAAATTTATTTTCTGGTACTTTTCTATTTGTTAAGGAACAAGTGATATATAATAAAAACATCTATTTCTAAATAAGGTTTTAAGAGTTTTCCTTACAAGTATGACATAAAACACTTACTGATAATAAGGCATTATGTCAGTTTAAATAATAAACTTTCATTCTTTCTCAGGGGTACAGAAAGTAATTGACATCTTCCAAATAATGGCATCTCAGATTTATTTACATTATACACTCCAATAAATGTCTTTTGAATGAAATACAGTTGAACTACTTTGCTGCCAAACCAATACTATGAACCACAGTTATAAGTCTATTCGTCTTGTCTGATAAACTCATTTTATAGATTTGGTAACTGAGCCCTAAAAGGAAAAAAGTGACATTCCCAAGGTCACATGCTGTTTTCAGGGCAATGTGGTACTAGAAATAAATGTTCTATATTTTTTTCCATCAAACCATGTGCTATCCCAGAAAGGTCATAGTTTCAACTTATGACTTGTGCAATCAACCAGAATTCTGAATATCCACCAATAATGTCAATTTCATTTTGAGAGGCAATGTCCTTTAATAGAAATCCTAAAATACAAATATTGGAGTTAGAAATACATTTGAATTCTGGCTCTGCATCAACTATTTCATAACCCCAATAAAGAAAATTAACCTCTCTTAGCTTTATCTGTAAGTGTTAATAACAATAATGTATGTTTTCATATGGTGAGGATCAAATACTTGATTTTTTTAAGGAACTCCTCCCAGAGGTGGACATATAACATTCACGAGGTGGTAGTATCCTTCGCGTTTTCTTTCCTACCCATCATTTTGTTCCCAAATTTACCACTACTACACACACACACACACACACACGCACACACACACACAACTCTATCTTTCCACTGGGGAGATATCTGGCTTTTTTCAAAAATTTTTTCCTGAGCCTTGTTAAGAGATTCAGTTGTACTCATTCTTTGTTATATTTCATTCATGCTTCAATAATGCAATGAAAACTAAAGTCTGATCTTACTAAGTGAAATTATCTAATTTTCTTATCAAATTTCTATAATTTACATTTGGAATTAAGTTGTACATTATATAATAAATAATATATTTATATATCAAATGTAATGTATATGTAATATTCCTATGCTTCTGTGTCCTGATTTACTTTGACCCAAAGAACTGAATGAAACAGTTTTGATTTGAAGATATTTAACTCAACTCTCAATGACCAGATCTTCAGTGAAGCATTGTCTTACAATTTAGGAAACACTTGCTAGTCTCTAAATCAATATTTGTTGAATGGATAGGATTTATTTAAACTAATAGAAGGTTTTTTTTTCTTCAATCTTAAGAAAGAAGAAGAAAAAAATCATACTTTTCTCTCAGCATTCTGAAGTCCTCTTTTATTTTCAATTTAATGTCAACATCCTAAAATCTGCCTTGTGGATGTGTTCACAGTCATTCAGCTAATCTGGAGCAATCAGTATTCTCAAATAATCTTGTTTGTGCATGTGACATCTCAAAGTATAATTATCAAATAGTTGGCCGAGAGTGGTGGCTCATGCCTGTAATCCCAGAGCTTTGGGAGGCCCAGGTGGGAGGATCACTTGGGACCAGGAGTTCAAAGCTGTAGTGAGCTATGATGGTGACACTGCTTTCAGGACTAGATGACAGACTGATACCTTGTCTCTAAGAAATAGTAATAATAATAATCTTCAAATAGTTAAAAGTATGATGTTTATACAAATATTGTAACACTGGTTCTCCTTGTTAATGAGGTGGTCAACAGGAATGAAAAGGTGATTCAAAGGAGAATTTTTAGAACAAGAGTTATATAAGCAGTGAAAAAAGGATGTAGGCATAAGATGGCTAACATAATATCGTGGATATTTTTTCTACAAGCAAATAATGACTTGTATCTCTGCTAGACAAAAATCCACAATTTAACATGTAAGTTCACACAAGCTGGGATTTTATAGTAAATATTGAGTCAAACGATGGTATGCTCCTCAAGTGTAGATAATTAAGCACTCCTTTGGTGGGCTTATTAAAAAGTGTTGTGATCTAACATGGCACTAAGATTATATGCAACTCTCCCTTCACCTGACTTCGAAGTTTTGGTCATTTTTTTCTAACAAACTGAGTCTAGTCTACCAATATCAAATGACACGGGAATGATAGCAAGAAATATTTGCTTATCAGCTAGGACAATATGATGCAACAGCAATCTATTTGGGTCAACTAATTTTAAAGGGAATTTATTGGAAGTATTATAGTGTAACTCAAACAACAAAATAAAACAAAATAATTAGCATTGGAAAGGAAATAGAAACAGAGCATCTCAGTAGATCAAAGCAGAAGAAGCAAAAGGAAGGTGTATAAATTTTCTTGAGCTAATGTAATGTATTACCACACTCTTAGTGGCTTAAGACCACAGATGTTTATTTTCTCACCGTTATGAAGTCTAGGAGTCCCAAATCAAGGTGTTGGCAGATCTTCTCCAAAACCTCTAGAAGAATATCTTTTCTCGCCTCTTCTAGATTCTAGTAGCCCCAGGTATCTGTTAGTTTGTGGCAGCATAAATGCAATCTCTACCTCCATCCTCACATGACTGAATTCTGTCTGTGTCTGAGTCTGTGCCTCTACTCTTTGTATTAAAAGGACGCCAGTGACACTGGATTAGGGCCCATCCTAATTCAGTATAACCTCATTTTAACTTGATTGCAATTACTTATTTTCAAATCAGGTCACATTCACAGGTATTATTGGTTAGGATTTTAACATACTTTTGAGTGGGGCACAATTCAATCCAAATCAGGAAGACTCTTCATTGCAGCAATAAATCAGCTCCAACCATCTTTTCTATACTACATTACTGCATTCAAGGCTCAAAATCCTGGGAAAGAATTTTAGATAGTCAAATTTGGATCATACAACCCAATGCATTACAAAATTTCATGCAACTAAGTTGTCAATGTTTTCTGGTAAAATTATTTTACCAGAATGAATCTAATAACTGCAAAACAAAACAAAAAAAAATGCTCTCTATATCTTATAATCAATCTATAGATTCCTCCAGTCCTCCAATCTACTCATTATACAAGTTTCAGTAAATTTCCTCAACTTCATTAACCACAACCCTGACTTTGTAGGTGCCTGAAAATTTCTTATACTAAAACAATTTTCTCCATATTTTTCCTTTTACTTTTAAGTATCCTTTGCCACAGAAGTGCCCTAATAGCTCAGTTTACAACCAACTGCTTGATATTTAGAAGGGAAGCAGAGTGGTTAATGGAAAACATTGTCTGAGTTTCCTTATCTCTGCTATTGTAAGCTGACAAAGGAGTTTAAAAATTAAAGTTTTTATTATTATACTTTAAGTTCTGGTATACACGTGCAGAATGTGCAGGTTTGTTACATAGGTATACACATGCCATAGTGGTTTACTGCATCCATCAACCCATCATCTACATTAGGTATTTCTCCTAATGCTACCCCTCCCCTAGCCCCTCAGCCACTGACAGGCCCCGGTGTGTGATGTTCCCCTCCCTGTGTCCATGTGTTCTCATTGTTCAACTCCCATTTATGAGTGAGAACATGCGGTGTTTGGTTTTCGACTCCTGTGTTAGTTTGCTGAGAATGATGGTTTCCAGCTTTATCCATGTCCCTGAAAAGGACATGAACTCATCCTTTTTCTATGGCTGCATAGTATTACATGGTGTATATGTGCCATGTTTTCTTTATCCAGTCTATCATTGATAGGCATTTGAGTTGGTTCCAAGTCTTTGCTATTGCAAACAGTGCTGCAATAAATATACGTGTGCATGTGTCTTTATATTAGAATGATTTATAATCTTGTGGGTATATACCCAGTAGTGGGATTGCTGGGTCAAATCGTATTTCTGGTTCTATATATTTGAGGAATTGCCACAGTCTTTCACAATGGTTAAATTAATTTACACTCCCGTCAACACTTGTACAAGTGTTCTGATTTCTCCACATCCTTTCCAACATCTGTTGTTTTGTGATTTTTTTCTTTTCCATTTTCGTATTTCTTTTTCTTTTTCTTTTTTTTTTTTTTTTTTTTGAGATGGAGTCTTGCTGTGTCACCCAGGCCAGAGTGCAGTGGTGAGATCTCGGCTTACTGCAACATCTGCCTCCCAGGTTCAAGCGATTCTTCTGCCTCAGCCTCCCAAGTAGCTGGGATTAGAGGTGTGCGCCACCATGCCTAGATAATTTTTATATTTTTAGTAGAGACGGGGTTTCACCATATTGGCCAGGCTGGTCCCAAACTCCTGAACTCATGATCCACCTACCTTGGCCTCCCGAAGTGCTGGGATTACAGGCATGAGCCACCAAGCCCAGCCTGTTTCCTAACTTTTTAATGATGGCCATTCTAACTGGCATGAGATGATATCTCGTTGTGGTTTTGACTTGCCTTTCTCTAATGACCAGTGATGATGAGCTTTTTTTCATATGTTTGTTGGCTATATAAATGTCTTCTTTTGAGAAGTGTCTGTTCATTACTTTCCCCACTCTTTGATGAAGTTGTTTTTGTTTTGTTTTGTTTTGTTTTCTTGTAAATTTGTTTAAGTTCTTTTTAGATTCTGGATATTAGCCCTTTGTCAGATGGATCGATTGCAAAAATTTCCTCCCATTCTGTGGGTTGTCTGTTCACTCCGATGATAGTTTCTTGTGCTGTGCAGAAGCTCTTTAGTTTAATTAAATCCAATTTGTCAATTTTGGCTTTTGTTGCCATTGCTTTCAGTGTTTTAGTCATGAGGTCTTTGCCCATGCCTATGTCCTGAATGGTACTGCCTAAATTTTCTTCTAGGATTTTTATGGTTTAGGTCTCAGGTGTTAAGTATTTAATCCATCTTGAGTTAATTTTTGTATAAGATATAAAGAAGGGGTCCAGTTTCAGCTTTCTGCATATGGCTAGCCAGTTTTCCCAACACCATTTACTAAATAGGGAATCCTTCCCCCATTGCTTGTTTTTATCAGATTTGCCAAACATCACATGGTTGTAGAAGTGTGGCATTATTTCTGAGGACTCTGCTCTGTTCCACTAGTCTATATGTTTGTTTTGTTACCAGTATCATGATGTTTGGTTACTGTACCCTTAGAGTATAGTTTGATGTCAGGTAGCGTGATGCCTCCATCTTTGTTCTTTTTGTTTACGATTTTCTTGGCTATATGGGCTCTTTTGTGGCTCCATATAAAATTTAGTTTTTCTAATTCTGTGAAGAAAGTCAATGGCAGTTTGATGGGGATAGCATGGAATCTATAAATTACTTTGGACAGTATGGCCATTCTCACTATGTTGATTCTTCCTAATCATGAGCATGGAATGTTTTTCCTTTTGTGTCCTCTCTTATTTCCTTGAACAGTGGTTTATAGTTCTCCTTGAAGAGGTCCTTCACATCCCTTGTGAGTTGTATTCCTCGGTATTTTTATTCTCTTTGTAGCAATTGTGAATGGAAGTTAACTCAAGATTTGGCTCTCTGTTTGTCTATTATTTGTGTATAGGAATGCTTGTGGTTTTTGCACATTGATTTCATATCCTGAGACTTTGCTGGTGTTGCTTATCAGCTTAAGGAGTTTTGGAGCTGAGACGATGGGGTTTTCTAAATATACAATCATGTCATCTGCAAACAGGGACAATTTAACTTCCTCTTTTTCTATTTGAATACCCTTTATTTTTTCCTCTTGTCTGATTCCCCTGGCCAGAACTGCCAACACTATGTTAAGCTAAAGACAGCTTTAGTTTTCTTGCAACTTGGAGATATGTAGCTGAACTCAACGATGCTGTGTACCTTTAATTTTAATCATTTTATAAAGAAAAGAAGATCCACTGTAATGGTGGCAGCAACACCGCTGGCAAAAATAGGTGTCATTCTATCAGTACAGGATAAAAAGATTGGTAATCTGAGAAATGTAGATGCTGTGCCTCTTAACTCCACCATGTGGAACTGGATAATAATAGGATGAGGGAGTAGGAGGAAGGAGAAATAATCCTCATGCACATTTATTGTAGCTGGAGTTATGCCTCTGTGAATATACCTGGTTAGTATTTTGTTTGGAGTGGATTCAGGTTATTGAATTGTTTTATTTGCAACTCCTAATAAAGAGCAGAATGAATTTCCTGACTAGGAAGTGCTCTCAACTACAGTACATTGAGCATTTTCTTAATTAGCCACTCACAGTGTAATTGTACACTATACAATTAAATCTGGGTTAAGGTGTGAGGTGGAAATATTCTTAAATGATAGGAACACCTAGAATGGATTTAAAACCTAAAATCCTTAATCTTCTCTAAGGTGTGATTTACATAGACGAAATGTGGTATCCTCAAAGAGGAATTGTGCATTCACAGTTTTTCAAATACAAACATTAAAATAAATGCAACATACTGAATTCAGGTGCCATTGCTATGAGATATTCAAGGAGAGGAGAAACATTCTCAAGAAAGTGGATTCTAAGATTATTATTCAGAAATGACACTTCAAGGAAAGGCTGGAGAATACCTGGATGATGGTTCTAATACATAAAATTAGCTGACATAAATTGGAAACCATAGATTAATGCCTCAGAAGTAGATTTTAGGTAAGGGGAAGTTTCTTTCACAGTCAGCCTCTGACTTAGGAGAACTCAGTGTTTGGGGAAGAACAGTGCAGCATCATTTAGAAACTATGGTATGAGGGGTATATGGCTTCTCAAACTAGCTCACTGAGTGTATTTTACATTCACCCTGTAGCTGAAGGACTATAATAATAAAAAACTTCATTTCTGAAAATAGTATTTCAGGCTGAACAAATGGAACGGGAAAGAAGGAAGAGTATTTTCTCTTAACTTGCCCTTGTCCTAAGCCAAAGGGTAAAATTAATATCAACAAATTCATACCAATGAAAAAATCTACTAGAGTAGTTAACATATTTTAAGACGCTTTTTAATTTCAGGGAGTGGGTTGACAGGGATACTTTAAAGTAGAAGTTTACCCCAGTAACAGACTACCTTTGGTTCAATTGTCTGTGCTAAAAATCAACTTTAGCTCCTTTCCATCTTTTATTTTGTTCCTCCTTAACATTATGTGAGAATTATAAACAAAGGGTATTTAGAAAAAACAAAGGAAAGGGCTGGGGACAAGTAAGAAGACTAAGTCAATAAAACCAGCACTTATATTTCAGAAATATGATGGAGATAAACTGAGATAATCAGATTAAAGGAACATGATGGAATTTGCTGTGCACTGGTATGAAGTTACAAGAAAACACAAGGGACAGAATTTCTTCAAACTTTCTGATATGAATAATTATGCAAAACTAAATGTATAAACACTATGGATGGTCTGTGATACTTAATGACCGTGAAAGTGAAGTCATTGTTTTCTATTTTTCTAAATCAATTCAAATTGTACACTGAAAGTCTAGTTTCCAAGATTAGTAAAAAATTTAATGGTGGTCATTTTCCATGTTTCTCTTCTATAGGTTGATAAATATTTAGATCCTGGGTTTTATGCCTTTAAAGAAAACATTAGAACATCAATATACCCTTGCCACTGCTAAGGATGCGCCTTCTCCAGGGCCTCAGAGGTAAGTAGGAAATGAGTGGATTTTTTGGTTGAGTCCTTCACCATTTATTCTAAAGCAGGGAACTTCAGTGTTCTGCTTCCCAGAATATCTGTACAGTCACCCCTGTTGGAGGAAGTCCTGCCACCTTTCGGGCACTGAATACTTCCACTGCAGTGTTCTTCCAGGGTGAACCTATAGCCTAGATAATGTCAAACCTAATTCTTATTAAGTTATTTTATTACTTTATTTTTTCAATACATTTATTTGCTGTAAGTTTCGGTTAACGTTACCCCAAGGCTTTTGCAAATTAGATGATACTCTATGGACTATATCTGCAAAGAATAGGTTGTGTGGGTTCCTTCATTTATTCATTCATTCATTCATTTACTAATTTACTCATTCATTCTACAGTATTTATTGGTTATCTCCTATATCTCTGTATCTGGAACACTAGAGGTGAAAGATATCGTAGAGCATATAGTGGAGAAGAAAAACATAGGAAAGATACTAAAATGATGTGATAAATGCTATGGCACAGGGAGTTTCAAAGGCTTGGAAGAGCAACATCAACTAAGGCTTGAATAACAAGCAGAAATTAGCTAGGTATAAAGGGCAGGTGACAAGGACATTGCACGTATCAAGGTCTAGGAGAAAGATCCAAGTGCCTAAGACATATAGCGTTCATGTGCCTGTTATGCAGATAATAAGGAATGAAGTAAAAGAAGTAAGGCCCAAACTTAGAAACTTGATGTTGGTCTTTTGTTAATGAGAAGTCACTGAGTGAATTTAAGGAATAGAATGAAATGGAAAGAATTACCTTTGAGAGAGCTCTCACTTGTTATGATACAAGGAGAGAGTGAAGAGAGAGATTACAAGGTAGGGGAGAGAGGTGGAAGTTAGACAGCTGCTGTGGTCATTTCTGAAGATGAGGAAGATGAAAGATTTTGAAAATGGAGATGAACAGTGGACACTGTTAATGGATAGCAAATGCTAAGCATTTTATATATGTTATTTCACTTAATCCTTGTAACTTGTTAGTTACAATTGAGGAAGCTAAAGCTTAAGAAGTTAAACAATTTGCATTTAGCTTTTGAGTTTCAAAGCTGGGATTTGAATTCTTAAATCTCCTTTTCCCCAAAGCCCACGCTTTTAACTATAAGAAGAATTAAGGAGGATGAGGGGGAAGAGCGGGAGAAGAGATGGTAAATGAAAAGAGTTTTGCTTCATTGAAAAAAAAAAATCAAAATGAGTCGCTCATCAATGAGTGAACCCTTGTTTATGATACTTCAAAGGCACAAACGTTAATCTAAGGCACACTTCTCTTCATGCACATATTAAATTGTGAAATCAGCTGTCTTTTAGTTGTAAGTAGTTCAGTGACAGTTCAAATCCTAATGGCTTTAAAATAAAATATTCTCAATTAAACACTGTGTGGTCCCTCTTTTCCCAGCTTACGCTGAACTCCTGAACAAATTTTAAATTTTTTGTTTCATAAGCTCTTTGAAAGTTGGGATATGGCCCTTCTAAGTAAACAGCAATAACCATTTACAGAGTGCCTGACTTAAACCAGGCAGTGCATGGAAGTGTAGAATCCATTCATGTATTATCTCGTACATTCATCACAACTGATCTATAAGTTAACCAGTTTTTGTTGAACCCAGTTTATGTGCTACTCCAGATTTGGTGAGTCTACCTGCTCCTGAACCTCAGCTGCTTCCCAACGAAAATTTCAGGATATGCCCTCATACGCCACATCTGTTAAAACAATCTCCTAAAACACCAAGGGCTAAATTTGGACACATATTCAATTTTATCTGCCATTATCCATCTCCACTCTACCCACCAAAGACTTTGCCTTTTTGTTCCACTTTTCAATTCAGATGAAACATGTTTCTCCTTAGCATGGTGTTTGGTTTTACCTCTTGACAAAGATTTAGCACACAAGCTCTACCCTATGCTTTCTTATAGATAATCTGATCTAAGACAATTAAGATGATGATGATGATGATGATGATGATGATGATGATGATGATCAGCCAAGGTGAGTATGATTAGAACAATTAAACCTAAGTTTATACAAGGAATGAAGGGCTGATTTAAAATTTAAATCCGGGTCAGTTGAATGTCTGATACTTTCCTAGTACATCACAGATATTTCAGGAAGCATGGGTGGATTTAGTGATTGTTATGGGTTGATCTGTGTTTCCTTAAAAAGATACGCTGAAGTCCTAACCCCAGTAAGGTAGAATGCGAACTTATTTGGAAATGAGATATTTGCAGATATGATTAGTTAAGATGCTGTCACGATGGAGTAGTGTGGGCTAATCCAATGATTGGTGTCCTTATAAGAGGAAATGAGACACAAAAAGAAACACATGGAGAAGACCACATGATGACAGAGGCAGAGATTGGAGTGATGTAACTGCAAGATCAAGAACACCAATGATTGACAGCAGTCACCAGAAATTAGGAAGAGTCAAGGAGTGATTCTTCTCTAGAGGTTTCAGAGGGAATGTAGCCTTTCAGTCACCTTGATTCTGGATCTCACAGCCTCAAGAACTGTAAGAATAAATTTCTGTTGTTATAAGAAATACCTAGTTTGTGACACTTTGTTACAGCAGCCCTAGAAAGCTAACATAGTTATTCTTGGCAAATGTCAGGGGATTTGCTCCTGGATATATCAGCTCAGATTCAGTCTTGAGTTCATTTAAAATTTATATATCTTTTCTTTATTAAGATGAAAGTAATATACTCTCACTAAGAAAATTATGCAGTAAAGTATAATGATAAAAATAAAAAATTCATAAATTATATAACTCAAAACTAATTGCTCTTCTATCATTTAAAATATTATTTTAACTTTTATTATGGAAATTTTCAAGCATATATAATATTAGAATATTATATGAAAACACCTTATACTCTCCACTCAATTTGGACAGTTGCCAACATATGTCCAATCTGGATTCATCCACACCACCACCCATTATTCTCCCACTAAACTGAGATATTTTAAGTCAAATCTGAGACATTATTTAATTGTATGCATAAACAATTCAGTTCATATCTAAAAATAATGGTCTATTTTACAATCTGGCTATAATACCATAATCACACCTAATGCATTAGAAAATGTTTTTTATATCATGTAGTCAATGTTCAGTTTTCTCTAATTCTTTTTAAGAAGTGTTTTACTATTTTGAGTTTTCAAATGTCTATTAAAGAAAATATCCACTACATATAATTTGTTTGACATATCTTAAGTCTCTTTATCTCTTGGTTCTTCTTTTACTCTTGATTGTTTTTCTTGCCATTAATTTGTTAAATAAATCAGTCATTTGTTCTAAAGAATTTCTCACATTCTGAATTTTGCTGATTGATTGAATGTGGGGATTTTTTTGTTTCTTTGTTTCTTTGTTTGTTTTAATGCTGCTCTCTCCTTTGTGTGTCTTGCAAACTGATAAGTAGATTTTAAGGTTTGATCAGGTTAAGGTTCAATATTTTGGCATGGGTAATTTACAGATGTAAGCTATGCTTAATGATTCCTATTGTACGTATCAGTAGGTAGGTCTTTTCAGATTTCTGTGTAGGGTGTGTGTGTGTGTGTGTGCGTGTGCATGCACATATGTATATTCCTAAGGTTAAAACGTGTTGACAATGTGACCTATCCATTTTAAAGCTCTCCAAAACTTCAATCTTACTACTATTTCTAATGTTCACATTTTCTGTCTTTTCTGGGATGGGATTACGCTCTTAAAAATGACTAATTTCCTTTGATGTAATCACAGTTATAATGGCTTTGCTGCTTTTTTCATTGCAACCTCTGCCTCCAGGGTTCAAGCAATTCTCCTGCATCAGCCTCCTGAGTAGCTGGGATTACAGGTGGGCCACCACACTCGGCTAATTTTTGTGTTTTGAATAGAGATGGGATTTTGCTATGTTGGCCAGGCTATTCTCAAACTGCTGACCTCAGGTGATCCACCTGCCGGGGCCTCCCAAAATGTTAGTATTACACGTGTTAGCCACCATGTCCAGGCGGCTTTGCTGCTTTTGGTTTTGAAAAAAATTCCAGGCTCTTTTATAGGATATTATTTCCTCCCAAACCTGGAATCAACCATCTGTCTAAGCTATCTGGTTTCCTTTTTACTACGGAAAGGCATTTAGAGACCATAATCTGTATGCTGAGGCTATTCAGTAATATTGAGATAGTCATCGTTTCTAGAATTTCAGTGGACAGATATAGAAAATACTGTGTTAAGATAAGAATCATGAGTTCATTTTGATCATTTCTATTCAAATGTTGAATTATAAAATTTTTGCTTAACTTCATTGACTTTATATTTCTTTTAGCTATCTTCTCTAATGACATAAAAGTATTCAGTTGCTTTATCCAAAATATGTGGATAATAATTCAAAATAACAAATCAATATTGTAAAATATTGAAACATACAAATTTTAACATTGTGGGCATATCTCATTGTCATTAAGATATATTTCACAAAACTGGACAAATTACTAAAATTCAAAGTATCCTAAAATAATTCTTTGTACCAATAAGCTACTGACTTATACACAGATTCTTCTGTTTCATTTTTCTTGGAGTTTAAGGGTTTTTTTCCCCCACATTATGAGATTAATAGAAAACTTTTGCCTGTTTGTCTGGGCGGAGTGGTGCCTCGTGCCTGTAATCCCAGCACTCTGGGAGTCTGAGGAAGGTGGATCACTTGAGGTTAGGAGTTCGAGACTGCCTGGCCAATATGGCGAAACTTTGTCTCTACTAAAAATACAAAAATTAACTGTGTATGGTAGCATGCACCTGGAATCCCAGCTACTTGGGAAGGTGAAGCAGGAGAATCAGTTGAACCTGGGGAGTCGGAGGCTGCAGTGAGCCCAGACCACACCACTGCACTCCAGCCTGGGTGACACAGCAAGACTCCATCACAAAACAAAACAAAACAAAAACTTTTGCTTGTTTCCAAATTTGAAAATAAATAATCAATGCTGTTTCTTCTAGTTTCTTCCTTTCTCTTTTCCTCCTCTAGGTAACCATTATTAGTTTTAATTTTACTTTTCCAGGCATTTTTTAAGTTTAAAGGTATCTTACTATACATACTGCTCTCCCTCTTTGTGGAAGTCTATTTGGTTGTCCATCACATAGATTTAACCATGATTTTGTTTTACTTGCCCCATATTAATTAATATTGCTTCTTTTCTAACTACTGTAGGAATGTTATGATAAACTATCTTTACTTAAGTCTTTACATGTCCTCTCATTATTTTTGTAGTATAAATTCTCAGGAGTACAATTTATAATTTGAGCATGAATATTTTAAGCTTGGTCCCATATGTGACAAGTTGCTTTGCCCAGATTTGGCATTAAAGAGCATTTTCTACCACACCATTTAAAGTCCCAATTGGTCTGCATTGACAATCTCACATGAATATGAAAGTCATTATGGTGTAGTCCATTTCTGTAACATTTCTTTCTTCAGTGAATTTCATCAAGTTAACAGGTAATGAAATTTTGTATGAAATTTCAAATTATTCAAATCAATACGATAATGCAAAACCTTTAAAATATAAATTCATAAAATGTCTGCCTCATGCCTTGGCATTGTCAGAATTATGTGAAAGTTATATTTCTGATTTCCTCATTCTTTTCATTCTCCAAGCACAAAGTATTTATGGGAGAGAGGTCATGATGTTCATATCCGCTTCCTTCCCACTTTGAAATCTTACTCAGATCTGACTTTTCCAATTTACATCTATTAGTTCTCATAATTCCTTCCCAACAAATTTTACCCATCTTGTGTCAATTCCCTCAGGACTTTCACAAATGAGAAGAAACTGATTTGATAAATTGATAAGAAACATAAAATCAGGCAACTGTGTCATGTGGCTCGATGAAAGTTAATGTGATAGTGTCATAGTTATAAAAGCAGATATCTACATTGTGTTTGGTTACACCGCATTTGGAGTATGTATCAAAGAAATAACTATTGAGTACTAATTAGATACTACATACTACACTGCAGTCCTAAGATTACAGTAAAAAATTACATAGATTTGTCTCTCACTCTGATAAAGCAACTTAACGGTGATACAGATAAATATCTAACAGCAAAATGTGCATGGTTTTGTTTTGGGTGCCAAGCATTAAGAAGAACATTGGCTAACACTGAAAAATATACGCAAAGAAGTGACCAGGGTAATGAGGGCAATTCATCTGATTCTTATAAGAAAAATGTAAGAGAATGGGATATTTAGCCCAGGAAGTGTAGGGGAAATAGGATAGTCCTTTGAAGCTATAA
Source organism: Rhinopithecus bieti (assembly GCF_001698545.2). Lineage (NCBI taxonomy): Eukaryota > Metazoa > Chordata > Mammalia > Primates > Cercopithecidae > Rhinopithecus > Rhinopithecus bieti. The sequence continues at coordinate 1,137,450 of NW_016820128.1, read as the reverse complement.
ATTCTTGTAACATTCTTGAACTGGAAAATTATGCCACAGAATGGAAGTTAATCAATGGCTACTATTATTTTTCTAGCAGTATACATTTTTCCAAGCATATGTAAGAAGACATACGGGTATTCCTCACATTGCACGCTACCCTACTAACTGAAAGTATTGCGTATCAGAACATGTGGGGATTGGGTAAACTAAGAACTAGGTTCCCGCTCCCCGCCCCGCAAACACACAGATTTGTGTTAATATGATCTGTGCTAAGTAAAGATTGGCTGTACTCCAAGTCAAGTGAGTTTGCGGTTTTATAGTCTCAGCTCATATCCTCTTCCTCGGAGAGGTTTTAGAGCTTCCAGTGGCACTCCAGAGCATTTGTGAGACCTTAGAGTTTCTTAGAGCAAAATTTGAAAACTAAAATGAGAACTTGAGGAGGAAAAATACCTGTCTGTTTTCACTACTATTGTTTGCCCATGCCTTAGCAAGAAACTCAGGAAATAATCAGATTAAAGCTTTATACCAATCTGTGAAATGAACAAATACATGAGCCAACCCCTCTTCTGGTTAGATGTCTAGGTTTCAGCCGTTAACGTCTCCTATGCTAACTCCCTCATAATGCGTGTCACATTCAGCAATAATTATTTCTGAATGTTGTGGTTTACTGTTTGCCTCTATTCTCTCATGTGTAAATTCCACATGAACAGTGATTGTGCTTAATTCGATCTTTACTTCATCCAAAATGCCTATATATAGGTGCTCACTGCATGTTGTTGGTTGGATGAAGTAAAGAACATGAGCAAGCAAGGAAAGAAGGAAGAAAGGAAGAGACAATGAGACGGAAAGAGTAAGGAAGGAAGTGAGGAAGAAATGAATTAATTTCTCTGCATACCTGGTGATTGTCTCTAACTTTCAGATTTTATAAATCTATAGCTGTAGTAACAGGTGCAAAAATGTTACTGGGTGCAACTATTGACTTTGACATCTACCACCACTACTAGTACTGCCTGTTACCATTTACTGAGATTAGTTTGCCCTATGCCCTATTTTAAACTCTTTACAAGTTTCATCTTGTTTAATCTTTAAAAGTCCTCAATGAAATAATAACTTTTTATGATCCCTATTTAATGGTTCAGAAAGCACCTGGGTAATGTGCTTCCAATACACTGGTAACTGCCTCCATGTTTTGACAACTCTGTAGAAGCTCACAATTCCCTAAAATTAAAAAAAAAAGTGGCTTCTTTTTGAATCCTAGATTTCAGACACTGTTTTAGACTGGAAGGGTGGTTTAGAAGATGTATATTGCTCATTTTCAAAATCATATCATATAATTCATCCTGTCTTTGCATAAACAGACCACTCCTACATATTCCTCTAATAAGAATGCACAGAAAATGGCCCTTGCTAAAAATTATACAGCCACCAAGATATTCAGTATCTCCTTTTCATCCTGGAGTGGGTTGAGAAAGCAAGTAGTGCAAGATATTTTATTTTTTTCAACCTTTCTTGCCCAAAGGGATGAGTAAAATTCAGTGAAATACGACAAAGTGTTTTGAGATCTGAGAAGAAAATTATACAAATTCAAAGCATTTCATACAAGTTAAAGGTGGTTTTATGCCCTATACCCTTTAAAAGAGTACTAGTGTTCCCTTTTTATAGGTTTGTACTTTGAAACAGTAGAGAAATTAAAAAGTGATAATTTAATATTTTCTGCTTTGGAGGACACTTGCAAAGATTTGGGGAATAATAATAGGATGCCTTCCAATCTGAACTCTTAAGTTATGTACCCCCTGTGGATTTCCTAAAATAAGACTAAGGCTACTGAAAAGAATATTGCTTTCTAAATGAAGCCAATACTTCTTGACAACTCTTCGTTAACAAAATCCACAACTTAGGGCACCTACTGAGCAGAGAGCACAATGTATTGACAATTTCAGGGGTTACTAAAAATCTGTACACCTGCATCAGTTATCTTTGCCAGGGTTAACTGCATTTAAAATAAATATCTATATTTTGCTGATACTCCACAAGAGGGAAAGTAATCAATAGCCCCATCTTTGGTTCTTCTATTTCTGCTGCATTAATCTAAGAGTTTAGTATTACTGCAATCATTCTTTCATTTATAGTAAAGGCAGTTTTGAAATCTTTGGGGACTCTTTTTCAAATTTTCTCTTAAGATGTGTGGGTACCAATTGTAGCATCTGTGTTCTGGTACAAAGTGTGTTTTACGTAAGTGTAAAATATGTCTCATCTCCAGAGTAATTCAAGAGTCTATTGAATATAAGAGCCTTCACCATCACAGCAATTCACATTTAAGGAGATTAGAAGGAAGCAAAATACTTGCAACCACAAAGACTAACTGCTCAGTGCTTGCTTTCCTCTTTTCTTTTAACCCCTTTGTGTTACATTAGTGAACAGGCCTCTTGGCTTCAAATGATTCATCCTTATCACTGGTGCGCCCATCACTTGCCACACGCCCGCTTCTTGCAGCCCAAATCCCAAATGCACAGGCTCCATAGACATACAGTAGCCCAAAGAGTCTATCTTAGATTTAAATAAGCTTCTTACCTTTTGGTAACTGCCTCCATGATTTTCAAATTCCACAGATACTCAAAGTTCCCTAAATAAGGGCAATTTTTCACATTGTTTTCCTTGATGTTTTTCTGAACCCTAAACCTTTTAGAGGCTCCAATGTAAAGTTATCTACCCTCTCTCCAGGGAAATGAAAAGCACATGTGTGTGAAGTATTGTATACAATTTCCAGGATATAGTCATGGATATTTTTAATCCCATTTCTGTTTATCTTACTAAGAGTTTGCTCAAAAAAGGTGAAATGGAATTTAGCATGTCTGTGGAATTTTTATTAAGAAGACACCTTCTGTCCCCTCATTTGTGAGGATAACGTATACTCCTTTCTAAAACAGACAGATCCTGAAATGTCTGAGGGGTAACACACTATGTGTTTGTTTATGTATGTGTATGTGTGTGTGTTTTGTTTTTATTCTTGTTTTCTCCTTCACCAAATCTGATGTAGGTCAGACATCATTTTCTAGCCACTACTGGTAGCATGTGTGACCTCCAAGTTCATAGAATCAGAGAATGAAATTATGGTGGCAAAATCAGAGAGAAAATCATCCACCCCCAGGCCATGAATGTTGATATGAATTTTGCTTATAACCCATTGGCCAGAACTAGTCAGATGTTCCCAACAAACTTGTAAGAGGATCTAGACAATTACAGGATGACTAAATATTTGGTTATTACCTGTACATTCTCTTTTTCTAACTCTCCTCTCCCTTTTATTAGAAGGATACTGTAAGAAATTCATTGATACTCACTGTAGCAAAGTATCTCTGACACAGTGATTGATGGATGAGAGATCAATCACCCTCCCCCCCCACCTTCTTGGTCTGCCTGTCTCTCTCTCTCTGTCTCTCTCTCACAGAGACCAAGGCCATACTAACATTCAGAGTTTAGGTAGGGAGTTTGTTTTTCTTCAAAATAATAAAATCCAAATATAATATTTTGCTGATTAAGAAGACACACTCAGGAGAATGCTTTGATTGCTTTGATTTCTTAGAACGTTCACCGCAGCGAGTTAAAATATTTGAGTTAGTCATATAGACTCCCCCCTACTTTGCCTGGATTTTAAAATAAAATAATACATTGAGAAATAAACCCTTCCTCCCTCTCTCTCTTTCTCTCTCTCTCTCTCTCTCTCTCTCTCTCACACACACACACACACACACACACACACACACACAAACACAATGCTGAGGTAATAATGTAGGCTAACAAAGCCAGTAGGAATTTAACTCTTCATTGACAGGAAACGTTTAGAAAGACATTATAATAGTTTTGAAATTTGACATAGATTGATGGCTGATAGGGTTGACCTTACATTTATACTATTTATCTGATACTTCAAGCCCTCTGGCTTCTCATAGAGGGATAGATGATAGCCTGCATATTTGAGCCACATTCCAGGAGGAATCATTGAGACTCCATCATCTATAAGACACATCTATGCTGAGTAGAAGTATGTCAGGTCCTCTGAGAATCTTTGACCACTGTGGTTAGGAGAAAAGAAAGGAAGAAATTATAGAAGCTTCATGATTGATTGTTACTCTTTTATCTTATCCTTTTAGTATCATATTCAATAAGCTTGTTGTTTTTCACGAGTACCTGGTAGTAAATACACCTTAATTTAATTTTATTGTATAGGTATGCTTAAGGTAACTGAAATAGGTCATCAATGAATAAAGTCAATTCATGCAAACACTGTGACACTTTCTGAAGCCTACGTATCAATGCCAATCAATTATTAACTGTCTTCTGATTTCACAGTATTTTCCTCTTGACTGAATCACATAACAACTTGTATGTCCTTTATTTATTTATTCCCTTAACAAATACTTACAAAGCCCCTACTGTGTGCCTACAATTTCTTCAAGCAGGGAAGAAAGTGTTAAAGAGATTAGTTGTCTATTTTCCCTGAGGGAATGAGGAAAAGGAGTGTGGAAACAGGATGTAAGAAGTCTCAGAATACAATTTACAGTGAGTTTCAGTGACAAAATAAATAGAATTCCAGAATTGTACAATTCATAACTCTATAACTCTGAGGCTGGAAGTCTAGGTATTATATTTCATGGACTACCCTGTCTCTAGGGCTCCGGATTCAATTTTGATCTGCCAATGAGATGCACTTGCATGAAATGTGGGGGAGAGAGAGAGAAAGAGAGAGAGAGACAGAGAGCGCCATCTTTCTCCAGCAGTGGAGGCTGATGTGTTGGTCTCTGCAGATATGACAATGAGCACAGCAGACTCCATGTCCTTTGACCCTTTGACAGGCGTCATATTTGGGACTGAGGGACATTGTGATTTCCTTAGTGGCTGGAAATACCTAGATTGTTTTTTCTGCTCTGAAACCTATTGATACAGTGATTATTTCCTTTGCAAAATGATTCTTAATTTTTATGATAAGATTTATTGTGGAATCTATGTATCTTGAAAAGTATCAGTTCCATGGGATTTTAATTTGTGTTGTGAAGCAAGGATCTTCTTGTCAAATGACTTTGGACAAACCTGCATTATATATCTACCCTTGAGAGTCCCATAAACATTATTGATAAATTTGTTCAACACACTAGTTGTGAAAGAGTCTAAAAGGTCCAGCAATAAAATAAACCCATTTACCACTGTTTTAAGAAAACATCATTTCCCACACTAGCTTAATCAAGACTACCTTTTTGGAGCACCTGCAGAACTATCCTTCAAGGACTACATTGTGACAACTGGTGTACTGTAGCATTTCTAAAAAAAGCAAATACCTGTAACAAATTATGCTTTATTTTATGAAAGAAAACCACATGGGCTTTTCCAGGATACACATACTGGAAAAAGTAATTTCTTTCTATTGTGATCACCGGGTATGTAATATCAGAACAGTATTTCTGTCAATGGATATTTAAGTTTTAAATAAATGTTATAAAAATGGTAGAAGATCTCTATCTGGAAACATTGTGACTTTTTAAAAAAATAATAAGCTCAGTGACAATTTGTCTGTTACACAGGTACCCGATATGATTAATTAGAGCTGTGTACTGGCCTGGGGATGCCATAAAAATACATAATACATTAGGAGGCTTAAACAACAGACATTTATTTTCTCACCGTTCTAAAGTCTGAAGAGTCCAGTATCAAAGTCTATCAGGGTTCAGTTTCTGGTGAGGGTTCTCTTGTCAGCTTGCAGGTGGGACACTTTGTCCTCACATGGTCTTTCCTCTGATCACAGAGGGAAAGGGATGGGAGAAGAGAGACAGAGAAAGATCTATTTCTTCTTATGAGGCCACCAATCCTATAGGATTAGGGTCTCACCTTTATGACCTAATTTATCTTAATTCATGCCTAACGACCTTAATTCCAAATACAGTCACATTGGGGGTTAGAGCTTTAACATACGAATTTAGGAAGGACATAATTCAGTCCACAGCAAGTTAATATTTAGCAGATACTAGCTGTAGAGCCATATAAATTGTTTCCAGCCAATAGTGGTTTAAACTTCTCATTGCCCATGTTATATCCATCATTAAATATTTTTACTATTATCATTCATTATAATTGAGATAATGAAATTATTGTGCTTCCTTTCTTGAAGTAGAACTTGACAGGAATACAAGAACTTAAAGTTATTACTAGACATTTTCTAGTGGCTTACCAAACTTGTGCAATTAAACTAGCATAGGGAGACTGGCCTCAATTTTTAGAAAGCAGAGATTTCTCTTTGCTTCAGTCTCATGTTTGTAAAGCTAGCCTAAAGTAAGCCTTTCACATATTCATGCCATCAGTACTCTTTATTGAACTCTTTCTATGTGGCAATCAGTAGGCTCCAGTTATACAATGGTAGGTAAAACAGACCAAGAGCCTTCTCTTAGCAGGCTTCCTGTCTAATGGAGGAGAGAGATCTGACAAAATTACCATACAAACATGCCCTTAACACTATAATGAATATTATGGAAAAAATAGAGCCCCACCATTGTTTCAAGAAAAAGTTGTAGTAAAGGGAGGCGAATGCGGCCAAGAGGCCACATAAGCGGGGAGTAACCTAAGAGGAATCAGTGGGAATCTGAAGAGAGATGTTCTAAGGGTGGCATGGGTGTGAGGCCAAGTTACAGTAGGGTAAGATGTGAATGAAACGTGACCAAATAGGAACAGTAAATTGATGCCCCCCTCCATTTTTTAAGAGTTTAGCCATTGAGTGGGAAAAGTTAAAATTAGAATCTTTTCTGGAAATTCCATCATATTATGCCAGAGGTTCCACAGGCAGGTGGAGTTTCCGTGGGAAAGCAGCCCCCACATCTTTCATAAAACCAGTCAAGAAAAGGTGCCCAAACACCCCTTGTAATCCTCAAGAAACTGAGCTAATAAAGCACCTCTCAACATCTCTAGAATCCAAACCAACGAATCTCCTTACATCTGAGAATTTGTCTGGTTGAGGTAAACTTTTAGATATTAAACAAAGGAGAAGAAGAAAATGAAGAAAAACAAGCACTACGATTTTTCCATAGAGCAGTAGAGCTACTCCTCTTCACCTAAATAAAATCTTTAAGAAATGCAAAACTTTTTTTAATCCGTATTTGACCAATTTAACAATCAGTCATTTCTGATGTGATGCTTTAGAAATATCTGAGACTCCTTTCTCTCTAAGCAGTGGCATCTAGTACACCTCATTCTATTCTTAACACTTTTGTCACTAAGCACATTGCCAGTTTACTATATGGGTAGTAAACTAGGAGATTATGATAATGTTACATGACTCAAATTTGTCTGTTCTCTTCAGATCTTGCACCTGTATTATAAAGAATGCCTTTTTTTCTTTGCCAGCTGAATCCCCAAGTTTTGATGCCACAGATGGGCGATACACCTGGTACCAGGCATCTAGAAAGTGCACGATGGAGACATCATCAAATAATAAATATCAGCCATCATTTCTTCAGGTGCCTGCTGTCAAGAGTACCTACTTCCCACCTTCCTCTTCATTTTCAGTACTTCTAGTTCCCTTCAAGCTGGAGAACCAGTTAAGTGATGATGTTATGACCATGTCTAAGAGAGAAGCCAACAGACTTAGTAGGCAAGTAGAGGTGAGAATCTCCCCAAGTAAAGTACATGATGCAAAGCTCCTCCATTAAGAAAATTCAGAATTAACGTTTGCTTGTCTATTGGAGGTCAAGTGAGTTCACAATTTTGGAAGTTGCTGAAGATATGATTCCCAGATAAGAGAATTAGAAATATGTTGGTACAATTTCAGTGATCTCCAGCGTTTCTAAAACTCCCAGTTTTCTTATCACTATCTTTTTGCAGCAACAAATTATTTTCTCTTCAAAATATAGGGCCAAACCACCAGTTTATCTTAATAAATTACACATCTTACTTAGGTCTCAAAAGAATCCTATTCTGTATTTCGTGTATCACAATGAGTTCAGCTATTAATCCAGTTAACATGATTTCTGTACTAAACTTTGATGCCATCCAAATTTGTCCACCTCCATTATTGTTTCCTCAGTCAGCATGCTCATATCTCTGCCTCAAATAGCTACCACCTGGAACCCTTTATTCCCCTCTTACTCACCTGTTCCTCCTCCCCACAACATCTGGAGTGAGTGATCTTCACAAAGAACAAACGTTGTTTTGCTTAAATCCTTCAATGTGTCCTTCACACATTGCAGGATAAAGCCTAAACTGTTCACAGCAAAAGAAGGCCCTTTAGAATAGGCCCTTACCTACCTTTCCAGTCTCATCTCTCCCCAGCTCTCTTTCGACTGTCTTAACTCAAACCTTAGAAAGCTACTCAGGATTCCTGGGTGAGCTTGTCACTCTTATCTCTGGGTCTTTGCAGACTGAAATGCTGGGAACTTCCCCCCTTGCCCAGTTAATGCTTATTCTTTCTTTGACTTACAAGTCACCTCTTTCTGGGATCATCTCTTACAAACACTTTGACAAAATAGGTTGGAGGACTCTCTTATATACTTCTACAGCTACCTATACTTAACTGTAGCATAACCTGTTTCACAGGTGGTAGTTTTTCCTGATTTCTTATCTTCTTTATTAGATGCAATGTTCCTGGAGTTCATATGTCTTGTTGCCTTTGATATTCCTTCTACCAAACACAGTGTTTTAGTAAATAGCAGATAGTTTATATATGTGCATATGTGTGTATATACATGCACTTACTATATATACACACATATATACAGCATATAGTTTATATTTATATGACTATTATATAAATATTTTATATGTCTGTATGTACATATTATATACAGTTTATATATACACACATATAATATATACATATGTGTATAACTATATATAGCTTATATATGTGTATATATGATTGTATATAACATATTAATTATATGTAAATGACATACCTAAAAGAAGCGCTATAGTTTGTAGATGGGTTGTCTCCATCAAATCTCATGTTGAAATTTGATCCCAGTGTTGGAGGTGGGGCCCAATGGGAGGTGTTTGGATCACAGGTGAGTTCCTCAGGAAGAGATTAATGCTGTTCCTATAGGGTGGGTGAGCTCTTACTCTGTTAGTTCCCATGAGAGCTGATTGTTAAAAAGAGCCTGGCACCTCCCTCCCTTCTTTCTTGCTCCCTCTTTGTCGATGTAATCTCTGCACCTGCCAACCCCCCTTCACCTTCTGCCATGAGTGGAAGCAAACTGAGACCCTCACCAGAAGCTGAGCAGAATGCCAGTGCCATGTTTCTTGTTCAGCCTGAAGAATTGTGAGCCAAATTTTCTTGGTAAACTACCAAGCCTCAGGTATTGCCTTATAGTAACAATAAATGGGCTATGACAATAAGTGAATAAAATTATTAGACAAAAGGTTTATTTTGCCTCTAATAATATTTCTGCATGTATCATTTTACCCAATATCATATTAAAGATAGTAAAACTTATGTGTTCAAAATGTGCATTAAAGTAAATACTTCTCTTTACCTTTTATATCTAAATATTCAACTCTTAGGTGAGAAAGACAAAGTTTGTTTCATTTCTACTTTTACAGCATCTTAAACAATTGTAATTTCTTTCGATGATGATCATAGTTGTGGCAGTGGGGGTGGTGATGAAGACAGTTGTGTGCTAATGATCCAATATTAAGTTTAGTATTTTCAGAGAACTGAATTGCACTTCCTTTATTTTATAAGCCCTGGATGACTTAGAGGTGTTCATCATATCTGCAGACCAACCCCTGTGCAGCTATGGGTTCCTTTATTTTATATGCCTGTGCTCAGAAAGACAAAACATCCCCAATGTGACTTCGACTCAAGCCTTTTGTTTTCTTGAAAATTTACTGTTTTCCTAGAGATAGTATACAAAGAGCTCTTTCCTCCAAGAATACATCCTGATTAGGATGTTTTCAAATTATAGGAACAAACTACATTTTGCTTTCTAACACCTCCTGAACATTTTACAATTTACATTAATTAGAGAAACTAGGTGGTGTTCTAACAGGTACATTAATCTGACTCTTCCTTGGAGTGAATCAAGTAATTAAGATTAAGGCTATTGTCAAAATGGGGAAGGAAGTCTTCCCCATGCTGAATTACATCTCTGTTTGTGATTAACCTTCTTCCCAACAGGTTTTTCTAAAACAAAGAAAATGGGTCTCTGAATAAGAGTGTTTTTCTATCCTCTACTGATTTGGAGCCTCTGTTGGCACAAGTATTATACAGTGTTATCTGTTGTTCAGAGTTGGAGAGAAAAAAAGTGACAATCCTATTAACAAGAAAGGGTAACTCAAAGCTTCTTCTATTGGGAAGTTCATATTAAGCAATTCCAGGCATGCAATCACTTTTAAATTAATTCACAACGGCAGCCCAAGTGTATTATACTTGCTATTATAGTCTTTCTGTGTCTATTACTGAATACATGTGACCACCACTTTTTGCTTCTTCATTTTACCCGGAAGGAAATTCAGTGCAACTTTAATGTCAACTAAAACTTTAAAAAGTCCCCTAAATTTTAAACCCCAGTTGTTGAAAACTAGAACAATCGTCTACACTTTAACCAGTGCCATATCAGAGGCAGATGGACACATTGGTTAAGATTTCAGGCTTTGGAGTAGATGGTTGGATTACACTACAAGCTCTGTTATTAACCATGGAATGTTGATTAATCTCTTAGGGTGTTTAGTTCCTCTTCTAGGAAAAGAATGACAATAATAAATACTACTTACTTGATAGGGCCCTTGCAAGAAACGAGATGATGAACATGAAATAATGCTGTATGTTTTGAGATTAAAAAATGAGTTAATGAACACAGTTGTCTCACATGGAGTAACTACTCAACTTAATTTTGATATTATCATTGTTATTTGATAACATTCGTTTCCTTTATGTGTGTGCACAGAGTGGTCTGGCTCACTAAATAGACCAAATCCTATGATTAGAAACAGTGTATTATTTCTAAAATCTTTAAAGAAGTTTCATGCTACCCTTCTGGAAATTAGTATCTACCGTTACACTTCCGCACATCAATAAATCCTGGACTGAGTGACATGTGAAGAAAGGAAGTCCTTAAGCGCCACCTGGTGGTATATTCTTGATTTTGCTTCTATCTCCGCTACCAATACTTTCACAAATCCCATAGGATCATGCGGAATGAAGTCTTGGCCTATTAAGTTAATTAAGCACTACTTGGCACCATGGTGTGTATGACCTAATCTAAGAATTTTCGTGATCCAAAAATGAGACTAAATTTGGAGTAACGTCTCTCCTTTAACTGTGAATTGAGTCACGGCCAAACTCTTATTAGAATGATTTTTGATTATGTGATTTCTGGGTTAGGTACTCCAAAATTAACTTACAAATTGAATGTTCACAAAAATCTAAAACACTTATCCACCGTTCATTAAAATTTAAATAAAATTTTTGCATTAATGCCAGCCAACACTCTCTCTGCCAAACTATAGATTTGACTTTCTTGCCAACATTTGTCCCAAACCAAAGCATAGCAGGGTGTAAGGCCATTAATACTGTTATTTTCTCCATCTACTTTTTTTCCCCCACAGCTTTCAAGATTCTGCATAGGTAATAGTTCTTTCCTAGTACTGCAAGCCAGCTGTGACATAGTGACAAGATGCAGCCAAGTGGATCGATAATAATAATAATAATCCAGGTACCACGTTGGCAGGAGTCATAAGTTGCATTGACTTTAGTGGGTAATTTGTGCACTTTGGGCAATGTGGCCACATACGTTTAGGAATAGCAGGGAAAAGATGGCTGTATATCAATTAATGCAGGTGGTGGCAGCCAATTAGTGGAATTAGAATAACCTAGTTCAGAGATTCGTATTTCCAAACTCTCAAATGTTTTACAAACACTGCCTTTGGATGTGCTGTCCTTTGAGTAGGAATTTCTTACCATAAATAGATAGCTCTCCTGTGGCCCAATTAAGTCAACTCCTTAACCTGTATTTTTTAAAATAAGTGGGTTGATTTTAATTATAGCCTTTTAGCACCTACATAGGAACCCGGTTCGTTACCTTACTTAGAAAATTTATGAGTGTGCAAGAATGTGGTTTCACTAAGGTGAGTTTCATTTGGAAACTGTCCAGAGAAACTGATTATATCAACTAGCATTATGGCTCATAATCTCTCCCATCCATTCCTTCTCTCCATTCCCAAGGCTACTACCTTGGTTTAGACTCTCATTATTTCTTTGAACTAGCTCAAGCATCCCTTAACTAGTCTCCCAGTCTCAAATATCTATCTACTAAAATCTCTCACATGCTGTGGCCAGGACAAACTTCTTGAAACAAATTTCTCGTGTTGTCACTTCCCCACTCAAACTTTCTATATATGCAAACATAAATGTATATGTACATACTACATACATGTGCACTTACTTGTGTACCTATTTTTCAATATTTGAAATATTTTGTTTCAAATATTTTTATTTGTATGAATTGACCTTTTATCATCAATACTTTTTTACTATTGATAAAGTATAAATATGCAAACACATATATACATAAATGCATAATATTAAAAGAGTTAAATCCTTGTTCTGATATTCAAGGTCTACCATTGCTTGGTCCTATCTCTCTTTCCAGCTTGGCTATTACCACAGTATTCCCTTCAAACTCTCAAATTATCTTAATCATTGTTTCCAGACTGATACACATTAATAGACAACATTTAGGCTTTGAAACAAGCAGACCTGGATTTAAACATTTCGCCAACTATCACAATGAACTATTTTAAGAAAACCATTCACTGTCTTTGAACTTTTGTCTCCTCAATAGTAAATAAGAATAACAATACATTTTTCATAGGGTTGTTTTGAAGACTGAATGAAGTAATGTACTTAGAATAGGCTCATAGTATTCATGCTAGTTATTTCTCTCACCCCTTTTATACCTAGTAGTATTTTATCTATACATCTTTAAGGATGTGTGACATTTTCTATATGGTAGTAAAGTTTGCATAAACTATATGTTTTACAAATTCCAGGACAGAAATGGGGAAAACATTGGCACACTTATTGCCACCTGTCCCTTTCCACCTTTCCATGCTCATAGCAGGAATCCTTCCACAAAGCTTAGTGAAACACCAAGCGCCCTGCCCCCCTCCCCCCCCCCCCCCGATTCTTCTTCCTTTTTTTTTTTTTTTTTACTTCTGAGACAGGGTCACTCTGATTGCTCAGGCTAAAGTGCAGTGGCCCTATTTTGACTCGCTGCATCCTGCACTTCCCTGGACTCAGACGGTTCTCCCACCTCAGCCTCCTGAATAGCTGGGAGCACAGGTGCACACCACCATGCCTGGCTAATTTTTGTATTTTTAGTAGATACAGGATTTTGTAATGTTGCCCAGGCTGGTTTTGAACTCCTGGACTCAAACAATCGTCTGCCTCAGCCTCCCAAAGTGCTGGCAGTACAGGCGTGAGCCATCGTGCCAGCCAAACACTTTTAGTAAGCTCAGGATTCTTTAACTCTTTTCTTTTTAAAAAACAAAATGGGGAAATGTAGACACAAACTGGATATCACTACTTGATATCAGAATCAGAGATTAACCAGTGCATATCCATCATTGCAGTCAAAGGCACCTTCAAGGACACCTACCACACTTTACTGATGCTTTGAGGCACATATGTTCCTAGATGCTCCAAGCACTGCAGTAAAGGATTTAAACAGCAGTGAAGTCCATAAATCGGTAAAATTGAAATAGAGATGTGTGTTGATAAGGGAAGGGAGACAACTGAGAAAAAAATCACCTCAGATTGATAAGTTATTTACCAGATCAGAAAATGTCCCTCTACACATAAAGATGTCCTTGTTTTCAAATCTTACATTGATCCTTGAGACTGTGATCTGTTCTGTGACCACTGAAAGCACCAGCATTATTACAAGCAGTCAGAGGGTTTGAGTCTGGATGGTGCCAAAAGAGTCTCCATATGGTCTCAGGAAAGCATTCAGAACAGAGGCCCAGTCTCCCAACTAGTAGCCTAAAAGTCTACACGTTATTAATAATGCTGCCACCCTCTGAAAACAAACCCACTTATTAATGGGAAATGGAGGCTCTTTAATAGACGCAACAGAGAGAAGCCAACTAAAGAAATGCTAATAGCCTCTTTGGTGACTGGTCTGGGCTTTGGCAAAGGAAGTGGTTCTCGAATATGAGCTCACATTTAATCATCTTGTGCTTATTAAAAAATGCAGGATTCCAAGACAATATCCCCAGGAATCCATATGTGTTTTTATATTTATATGAATGTGTATGCATATATGTACTTACACACAGATATATATTTGTGTTTGTTACATATATATATACATGTTATATATATATTGTTACATATATATAGTTACATATATATATGTTATATATATATATAGTTACATATATACATACACACACACACACACACACACACATCTATATCTGCCATGAATTGAATGTGTTCCCCAAAAGGCATGTGTTGGAAATTTAATACCCAATGCAACAGTGTTTTGGAAATGGGTCTAACGAGAGGTGTTTTGGTCATAAGAGCTCCATACTTATAAATGGAATAATACTATTTATGAAAGACTTGAACCTGAGTGTCCTATCTCTTGCTCTCTCATGCATGTACATTTTTGTCCTTGCACCATGGGAAGCAGCAAGAAGACTGTCACCAGATGCAGGATCTTTGACATTGGACTTCCCAGCTTCCAGAACCTTAAGACCTATGTATCTATTCTTTATAAATTACTTAATCTCAGGTATTCTGTTATGTAACCCCAAACAGATTAAGACAAATAAATGGTACTGGGAAATGGGACTGTTACCACAACAAATACCAGAAGATGTGATAAGGGCTTTGGAACAGGGTAAAGAGTAGAGACTGGAAGAATTTGCAGAGGCAGGCTATAAAAGCCTAGCTTGCTATACAGGGAGTATTAAGGGTGCATCTTCTGCGGGCTCAGAAGAAGAGAAGAGCTGTAAGAAGAACCTAAATCTTCTTACAGATTACTTAAGTGGTCATGATCAGAATACTGGGAGAAATACAGAAAGTAAAGATCATTTTGATGACATCTCAGGTGGAAATAACAAACAAAGTATTGGAAACTAAAATAGAGGCCATCCTTGTTATTCAGTCACCAAAAACTTGGCAGAATAGTGTCTATGTCCTAGGACTCCATGAAGATTGAAGAGCTATGAGCTAGGATATCTGGCAGAAGTAATATTTAAGCATCAAAGTGTTCAAGATGCTGTATGACTTCTATTACCTGCTTACAGTAAAATAAGAGAAGGAGAGAATAATATAATGATGGAATGTATCATTAAAAGGGAAGCAGGATAGAAAGATTTTGAAAAATCTCAGCCTGGCCATGTAAAGAATTAAAAAGTGTGTTCAGTAGAGAATATTAAGTGTGTGGCCGAGTGACTCTTTGCTAAAAAGATTAATATGGGTAGAAGAAAGCCAGGTTCTATTGAGTAAGCAATAGAAGAACAACCTTAAAGGCATTTCACTGACCTTCAAGGTAAGATAGAACTTTAAAGGCAAAGTTTTCAGAGAGGTGGCTACAGGACTTCAGGATTCACTGCCCCTTTGCTTTAGGACTCTGCTTCCTGAATGCAGTGCCTCTTGACCATCCTAGTCTTGGCTCAAGTGGACCCAAGTGAGGCTTGATCCACTAAAGGCACAAACTGTAAATCCTGGCAGCACCCCACGGTACTAATTCTGCAGGTGCACAGCAGGCAGGAGCTCTGGGACCATGGCAACCTCTACTTAGATTTCAAAGTATGTTACAGACTAGAGACCATGGCAAAGACTTGCTGCAGAGGCAGACCCACTGCAGAATGTCCCGACTAGGCAAATGCCTAGTGGAGTCATAAGAGTGGAGTAGCCCCCAAGACCTCAGAACTACTGAACCGTCAATATGCAGCTCCTGTCTGGGAAAGCCGCGGGTATGAGACTGCAACCCATGAGGGCTGCTAGGTGAACTAAGCCTGCTAAAGTCATAGGGATGGGCTGCCTGATGCCTTGGAGGTCCAATCCTTGTTCCAGTGTGCTGAGAAGGCAAGACATGAAATCAAAAAAGGTTATTCTCCAGCTTTAAGATTTAGTTTTTCCCCTATTGGATTTTGGACTTACTTGGGACTAGTTACCCCTTTTTTCTTGCCTATTTGTCCATTTTGAATAAGATTGTCTATTCTATGCCTGTTACAAAACTGTAATTTGGAAATAGATAACTTGCTTTGGTTTCACAGGCTCATAGCTGGAGGGCATTTGCCTCAAAATGAATCATGCCTTGACTT
This sequence comes from Rhinopithecus bieti, assembly GCF_001698545.2. NCBI lineage: Eukaryota > Metazoa > Chordata > Mammalia > Primates > Cercopithecidae > Rhinopithecus > Rhinopithecus bieti. The sequence continues at coordinate 1,121,154 of NW_016820128.1, read as the reverse complement.
TCACCCTCATTCTTTTCAGAGGAGACTCTCAACCTTGACCTTTTGAGTTGGTGCTGGAACAAACTGAAACTTTGAGGGTATTGGAATAAAAGTAATGTATTTTGCTTGTGAGAAGGACATGGATTTGGGGGACAAAGGTTGGAATGCTGTGGTTTGAATGTGGTTCCCAAAAGCATATATTGGAAATTTAATATCCAATGGGGCCTAATGGGAGGTGTTTGTGAAGTGGGCTACATCTTCATGAATTGATTAATAATGCCAGTTATAAAAGAGTTTGGGGCTGTGAGTTCAGTCTCTTCATCTTTTGAGCATGTACTCTTTTGCCTTTCTACCAAAAGAAAGGTGATGAGCAAGAAGGTCCTCACCAGAAGTGAGTCCGTTGATTTCGGACTCCCCAGCATCTAGAACTATAAGAAACAAATATCTGTTCTTTGCAGAAACTAAAAACCAAATACCACATGTTCTCACTTACAAGTGGGAGCTAAACACTGGGTACACATGAACATGAAGATGGTAACAACATAAACTGGAGACTACTAGATTGGGAAGGGACAGAGTGGGACAAGGGTTAAAAAACTACCTCTTGGATACCATGATCACTACCTGAGTGACAGGATCAGTCATACAAACAGCAGCATCATGCAATATACCCATGTAACTAACCTGCATATGTACCTCCTGAATCTAAAATAAAAGTCAAAATATGTTTTAAAAAGGAAAGAAATGTCTATTTTATATAAATCAACTTGTCTTGGGTATTCTGTTTCAGCAGTCCCAAAAAGACTAAGGCAACACTCAAAAGCAAAAGTTGGTGGTGGTCTGAGCTTCATTACCAACTTTTCAGTTTTCCTTTGTGAAAGTGGCAAAAATTAGTTTGATTATTGGAAAATATGATAAGCCTAATTGATGTATTAAAAGTAACATGATGAATTAGAGAACATTTTCTCAAGGTGATTTACCCTCTATTTACACATATAAGTAAGTATGTGGGTGACAGCCATATCATGCCAGTGAATACATCCCTTGTCTCATCAAAAAAGGTGACCAAAGTGTATAAAGGTCATATAGTATTGATTATACACGGCATCACAAAAAGAAGAAATCAGAGGACATTACCGTTATAATATTAAATAAGAATTTTCCAGTGGAGGAGATGTGTCATATACTTAGAAGGAGTTAAAAGGAAAGTTCATTATGTAAGACAAGACAACGTGGGAAAATGAATTGTTTGGTCGCAAATTATGTTTGATTTATTTATAGAAATGTTTCTTTCAAAGCCTCTGTGAAAACATCTTTCTGTTTGTTGCAAAGACATCAACTAAGCAAGTCAATATAATTTGGGAATTGAAGACTACTATGGTCTAGAGAAGAGTTTTTCTGTTGCGGCACTATTGGCATTCTAGCTTGGTATTCCTTTGTTATAGGAGGCTGCCCTGTACACTCCAGGATGTTTAGAGCATCCATACTCTACATACCATATGGCAGTAACATCCCCAATCCATCCTCCAGTAGTGACGACTAAAGATGTCTCCAGATAGATCCTTGGGGGCTAAATTACTCAGTTTGAGAAGCACTGGTGTAGGCACATAGACTCCAAAGTCATAGGTGTATAGGTGGCAGAGAAGTAGGAAAGAAGGTTAAACATATAAAGAATTGGAGGATACAAAACTATCTACAGGGTATGTTTGGCAGGGGCAGGGGAGACAGAAGCTAAAGAAGTTTAGTCAAAGAGGTAGGAGAGAAACCAAGAAAACATGCTCTTTCTAAAAGTGAGAATGTTTCATGAAGGAGACAATATAACTCAAGGATAGAAAAGCATCCATTAGGTCTGAGAAATAAAAGACTATTAGTGACTCAATGGAACTGGTTTGAGGAGGTTGGTCAGGCATAAATGAATGAGCAAAAAAGGAAGAGAACATTGATTAATTTTTAAATAATGTAGGACATAAATGAAGTAGAGAGAGAATTAGCTAGGTAGGTAATTGGAGAAGAAAGCTTTTATTTATTTTGATGTATGTATTTTTAGTGATAAGAGAAATAAGACCTACAGATTAAAAGAAAAGAAATGTTTAGAAGAGAAGACGCTGAAAAACTTGAATTTTGAGACAGAGTAATGACACTAACTTTATTGTTTTAAATCTTATTATATAAAATGACAGTAACCAGAGGAGAAGCGTGATGTCTAGGTTACAGCGCTGGTTTTACTATGAACTGACAGCATGACAGGTGTCCTTATATAAGAGACTCCATTTTGCAAGCATGAAAATGAAGCATTTAGAAAATGAAGGAACATTAAGAAGTTAAGGTCAAAAGAAAATGTCAAATCTGTGAAAGAAAAGGACAGTGCCTAGAGACAGCAGGAGTGGATGCTAGGGGCAAGGTGTAATATTAAACCAAAATTCAGTCAGCCAATTACTGCCTGACGTAGTCACCCCTTAATAGATTGTTTTAAAAGACATTTGGATCTTTTTTTACTTGAGAGCTATAACCTATGCAATAACTACACCTTTTTCTGGGAAGCTAAATGACATTAAAAACAACACAGAGAAATGTATGAAATGCTGCTATCTTCTACAACAATCATCCATTTTAGACAGCTTCCCCTAGTCCATGAATTATCAGTCTTCCACCTTCAAACATAATTTGGAAGCATGTTATTTTATGAAAAGAAGGAACGACAATTACTCCTCAAATTGTGCTTTTTTTTTTTTTTTTTTTTTTTTGAGACGGAGTCTCACTCTGTCACTCTGTCACTCGGGCTGGAGTGCAGTGGCCGGATCTCAGCTCACTGCAAGCTCCGCCTCCCAAGTTTACGCCATTCTCCTGCCTCAGCCTCCGGAGTAGCTGGGACTACAGGCGACCACCACCTCGCCCGGCTAGTTTATTTTGTATTTTTTTTTAGTAGAGACGGGGTTTCACCATGTTAGCCAGGATGGTCTCGATCTCCTGACCTCGTGATCCGCCCGTCTCGGCATCCCAAAGTGCTGGGATTACAGGCTTGAGCCAAAATTGTTCTTATTTTTATAGTTCTGATAGCTATATCCCTCCAAAATATTAGAGAAGCTGGTAATCACGTAGGTCCTTTGAGTTTCTTTTATTTTCCTTATAATGGAGAAGTTTGATAACATGGTATCTGGAGTCCTTTTAGTGTTGAAAACTAAACTATTATCATTCTATTGTGGCTTGGGGACCCTAGGTCTGACCTACAGTGAAATGCAGTGTCTGAAGTTAAGGTAGGCTCTCTCTCTCTCTCTCTCTCTCTCTCTCTCTCTTTCTCTCCCTGTGTGTGTGTAATTAGGCATTTTAGTTATCAGGCAATTTAAGTATATTAACTCTTTAAATGATGAAATAATCATCTAGTGCCCTGAGGCAGCAATTTACTAAATGGTATTCTAAGTAGCCTGGAAAATATAATGGAGCCTCTGAAAAATGACCAAAATCTTTGGACTGGAAATTGTCCTCAAATTGTCCAGCATAAAACCATGTTGGCGCAAAGATGGTATCCATTAACAATGTTTCATATATAACATATATGTAACCATAAACATTTTTGTGATTTATTCCTAAGCAAATGTGCATTTGCTGACGTGGAGGAGCAATCTTCAGGGGAAATGACTCTGTAACGTACGATTTGATGTGTCTTTCAAATCAAGCTCCCATTAAAGACCTAAGCATTTGTCTACATGAATCAAAAATAAATGGCCACTTACATTGATGCAGGAATTTTGTCAGCAAAATGATAAGTAAACAATTATATCTGAATGTGTCAGAATATACGATAATATTTTAATACAGTATCTCAGAAGTGGCTAGGTTTTTGCTTTAACTAATGTTTCATAGAAAATCTCAATAAGAGGTAAAGAAATTAGAATACTAGCTGAGTTATCACTCTTCATTATAATAAGAAATGTTCTCCAAATGATGTTTCGTAGAAAATCTCAATGAGGGGTGAAGAAATAAGAATATTAGCTGAGTTATCACTCTATTATAATAAGCAACATTCTCCGTCTTACTATCCACATAATGCAGAAAGGAGGTAAGATTTATAAAACAACCCTTTACAAAATGTGTGTTAATTAACATAGGATACATTAACTCAGAGAGGAAAGATCACTGAGGAAGGGGTACAAAGGCCAGATTTTAGTCTTACACCTGTTATTTATGAGCTTTAAAACTCTGCCTTCACTGTCTTCTCTGGTTGAATCCTCAGATTCTATTTTGGGTGAGGGTCCTCTTCTCTAGCACGAAGGGGTAGACCTTGGCTAAAATGTGCTCCATGAGTTCACAGACACAAGGATTGGTTTGTGTAATCCAGACACCAATCAATCACCACCTAGAAATTCATAGCCCTTGAGACTGGGTCAGGAATGGGTCCAAGAGCAGGAAGCTCAGTACTCCAATTCAGAGATGCATGCACACAATCTCAGTTCTGCGCAACATTTTGTGGATGTGGTCAAAGTACGAAGAAAGAAAGACCTATGACAATCGCTGAAAAGTCAAGCTGTTATTAAACCAAGGGTTATCCCAGTCTACCTGTGGGCTTCAGTTCACATGCAACAATAAATTTTTTTATTGTTTAAAACCACGTCTATCAGATTTTTCACTATTTGCTGTCAAATATATCCTTACTATTACATATATTAAGATCAAGCCTTTATTTCGTTGACTTGAGCTTTTATTTCTTCACTTGAGAAATGAACAAATCTCTGGCTATATTAATGATATTGTAGGAATATCTGACCAGATACGTTTGTGAAAATCCTTAGTAAAGATTTTAATGCATGTAAGGTGCTATCTATTTTACAAATAAAAACAATTGTATTTTTCCCTTAGGAATCAAAAGTTATAACTCTTAAGATGACATTTTGTTACAGAAGGGTTTTTTTTAGGTCCTTTGACTTGACTAAGTCATACTGTCTGCTCTTGCCAGATGTGTAGTACACAAAGTAAGGTGGAAAACTGAGTTACTAGGTATAAAAGTGCATTTTCTCTAGTACATCCCCCTAAAGGCTGTGAATATAGTCTTTCTTGATCTGCATTCACTATGAAGAAAACTTTCACATAAATCCTAACGCATGCAAGGAGGGGCATAAGAACAATTTTTTCCCTCTACACCACTCTGAATTGTAGCATTCCTATAAAAGTTGTTTCATTTTTCATGGAGTATACTGCTTTTAATTTTCATTAAATGAAGCTAGGTGGTTCTTATACTGATGTCTTCAAATATCGGCTATTCAATGTAATAACAAAAGCCAAAATTCTTGCTTTTTTAAGTTTTTCTAAAGAATCAATAAACATACATGGAGTTTGAAGAAACGTGTGCACTTTAAATTCTTGAAGTGTATTTGTGGTAGATTCTTTCAACCCCTTACTCCTCCCCCCAAAGCAGTGGAATTAGACATTGAAACCTTGTCCTGTGACTTTCCAACACCTTCCTCCTCTTTGACCTTGGACACAGTCATGTGATCTGCCTTGGCCAATGTGAAGTTGTTAGAATGACACAGCAGAAGCTTGAAATGTCTGACTGATGGAGCTCGTTTTCCTAGTACCTCTGTCTCTGTGATGAGAAAATGTCAAGTTATCCTGCTTGGTGTAAAAGAGACACAATCAAACTGCCCAGCCAAGCTCAGCATAGATCAGCAGAGCTATCCAGCCCAGCCACAGACCAGTCCACCCACAGCTGATCCGGAGATGTATGAAAAATGACATTTGATCATGCTTTAAGCTCCTAGGTTTGAGAGGATTGGTTTTGCAGCATTTTTGTGTCAATAGCAAAATTATACAGCTGTGTCTCTCTGTGTGTGTGTGTGTGTGGTATCTGCTTAACATTGTGTGATGTATGAATATATATAATTTACTGTCCTTAGACTGCAATGAGCTAGAACTCCAAAAATAGGGATAAGAGGGATGTAAATGATTGCAATAAATAGCAGGACGCCGCGAGTTTCATAAGGATCTTGAAAGCCAGGACTGATTTCTTCACCAGTGCATCTTCTATATCAAGCATACATTTACAGTTGCATGATTCCAAATTGTCATCACTTGTCATGAAAGTGACAGGTGACATTGTCTACAACCAAATGGCTTTGTTATTAATCACAACTGACTGGAATCCAGGGAAATAACCTTTATTTTGCTTTTTAATTTCAGGTTAAATCTTAATATGCCAAACAAAACTTCATCTCCAGAATGAAAGAAATCCAGTATGGTTTATTTAGCTTATTCTGTTCATTCCTATTCTCCTTTCAAGTTGCTATTCTCAAGGGCCAGGAGAAAACATCTTTTGTGAGGCTAGCTCTCTTATCTCCTCATATTCTCTCTCCCACATAGCATTTGTTTCTTTGTAACCCTTTGCTGCTCCTGAGCTAGAGGATCTACAAAATAATTGGAAATTTAGCAGTGAGATTAATTTTTTGCTAGCATTTACCTTTATTAGACTGAAAGACTGTGTGCTTTCATCTGATTGCAATACATGCACGTACAGCTATGTATACAATACATGCACGTATGGGTATGTATGCATGTGTAATATGTACATATATGTGTATATACAATATATAAATTGTAATATACATACATAAGTATATAAAATTGTAATTACATACATATGTATATATGTATGCATTGCAATATACATAATATAGCTATATATATATTTTACATATATATATTTGAGGGAATTTATTAAGTAGTATTAACTCACACTATCACAGGGTCCTATGGTAGGCTGTCTATAAGCTGAGGAGCAAGGAAACCAGTCTGAGTCCCAAAGCTGAAGAATTTGGAGTCTGATTTTCAGCATGGGAGACAGATGTAGACTGGGAGGCTAAGCCAGTCTAGCCTTTTCACGTTTCTCTGCCTGCTTTATATTCTGGCCACACTGGCAGCTGATTAGATTGTGCCCACCCAGATTAAGGGTGGGTCTGCCTTTCTCAGTCCACTGACTCAAACGTTAATCTCATTTGGCAACACCCTCACAGACACATCCAGGATCAATACTTTGCATCCTTCAATCCAATCAGGTTGACACTCAGTGTTAAACATCCCAATGAATATATATTGCAAGAAGAAATATATGTGTATTTTTTCTTACTATATTACCATATGTCAACTCTAAGAAAATAGTATGGAAGAAGAGAAGAAAAACCTTAATAAACACATAAGTAACGCCAGAAACATCCTTGTAGAATTAGGATATATAATATATCTCTATGTTTTAATCTTTCTTTTTTTTTTTCTCCCCACAGCCATGCTTCTAAATATGCCTGAATTAGGTACAGTACGGACTTGGCATAAACTCTCTCCAGTCAAGGTGCATACTTAGGTAGAATTTTCTGTTTCAAAAGTGATTGATAAACAGATGGTGTATCAGTCAAGATTCTCCAGAGAAAAAGAAACAATTAAAAATGTGTAGACAGATGGATGAATGGATGGAGAAAGAGACAGAAAGAAAGATAAATTGATTTATTTAAAGAAATTGGTTTATGTGAGTGTGGAGGCTAGTAAGTCCAAAATCTGCAGGATAGACCAACAAGCTGGAGACCCAGGAAAGAATGAAGGTTGCAGCTCAGGTCTAAGGTAGTCTGCTGCCAGATTGCCTCTTCCTCAGGAGAGAAAGATTTTAGGAGAGGGGAGAGGTCAGTCTTTTTTTTTTTTTTTTTTCCTATTAAGGTCTTCCCGTGATGAAATGAGGCCCACCTAGATTATGGAGGTTAATCTGCTTCACTCAAAGTCTACTAATTTACATGTTAATATCATCTTAAAAATTCCTTCACAGCAGAATTCAAAATAGTGTTTGACCAAATATCTGGACCTTAATATGTAAAATTATTAATTACAGAGGGACAGGTTATGGAAGACAAAGAACAATTTTTTTTAGCAGGTAAAGAATTAGGTTTATTAATTTTAGGTAAACTGAAATTATCCTAAATTACTTTTAATTCAAATCAAAAGACGAGGATAGACAATGTAGAATTGTCTTGTAAACAGTGTCAAAATCACGTAAAACTGAGGAGACTCAAGGAATTAAAAAAAAAAAAAAAAAAAAAAAAAAAAAAAAAAAAAAAAAAAAACGTACTGGGCAAGAATTACCAGTTCACTTCTGGACTATGAGTTTAAAATTTCTTTCTTCGCTGTATAAATATTACCTAAATCTCCATTTTTCTCCATCTTAGCATTCTTAGACATAGTATCACTGTCACATAGAACAAAGCACTTTAAGTTTTCCTGCAGGTAACATGAATCTCAAATATCAGCAGAGTATCATCTTTATTGTGATGTGTTACAGTCAAAGAGAAATATAAACTTTGTATCCTCTGTGGGATTTTCTTTCTGAAAAACACTGAAAGTCTATTATAAAGCGTGTCATAAAAATCTCTCCCTCAGCCCTAGATTAGCCCATAACTACCTAGTGATCCAACGTGAAGTGTGATGTTATTACAGAAAATTCACATCCTCTTGCAAAAAAAGGAATCTCAGTAAGACCTAAAGAAATAATAGAGGTCTTATTTCACATTTGTTCTTTTCTAGAAGAAGATGAGGGCCATCTTAGACTCATTCAAGTTCTCAAATATAAACCAATCTCTCAAGGAATTTCCAACACTTCTGAATGCAATGTAACTTACCTGTGTCACACAGACAATTCAATATTATATATTTTTAGGACCTCTCCATAAAAGAACTCATCTTGATGCCTTTTTACTGTGTTAATATTCAATATTATCAAATCAGAAGTATTTGGTTTTATAATAAAGTCTTGTCTGATTAATAAGGCAATTATTTACTTTTATATACTTAAAAATATTCTGACTTCTTTACTATCTTTAAAGGTAGGATGAAAATGCTGGAAGTTTGAAAATGTGTGTGAATATAATAAAGCAGGTTTGGCTTTCTGCACTATCCAGACAGGGGTCCACATGTGTTGTTCTGGGTTCCCATGGTAACTTAAATAGAAACTTTCACAATGTCTGGAGTCCTTAATGTCCTGTAAATGAAGGAGGAGGATGTCCTCTAGTTCCTTGTAGCAGGAACCTGCTTAGGTGGCACCAACCCTTCCAAATGAAACAGTACATCTGTAAAAGGAAAACTGAGGGCATGTACATCCTAAATCTGAAGAGGACCTGGGAGAAACTTCTGCTGACAGTTTATGCCACTGTTGCCCTTGAAAACCCTGCTGATGTCAATGTCAGATCGTCCAGGAATCCTGGCCAGTGGGCTGTGCTGAAATTCGCTGCTGCGACTGAAGCCACTCCTCTTGCTGGTCCCTTCACTACTGAAATCCTCACTAACCAGATCCAGGCAACCTTCTGGGAGCCCGGCTTCTGGTTACTGATCTCAGGGCTGACAACCAGTCTCTCACAGAAGCATCTTGTGTTAACCTGACTACCCTTACTCTGTGAAACACATATTCTTCTCTGTGCTGTGTGGACATTTTCCTCCCACGCAGTAAAAAGGTAGCTCACTTAGTGGGTTTGATTTGGTGGATGCTGATATGAGATGGCTGTGTCCCCACCCAAATGTCATGTTGAATTGTAGTTCCCATAATCCCCACATGTCGTGGAGGAACCCAGCGGGAGATAATTGAATTGGGGGAGGTTTCTCACATCCTGTTCTTCCGATAGTCAGTGGTGCTTTTTCCCCCTTTTCCTCGACTCTTCTCCTTGCTGCTGCCATGTGAATAAGGATGTGCTTGCTTCCCCTTCTGCCATAATTGTAAGTTTCCTGAGGCCTCCCCAGTCATGCCAAACAGTTAGTTAATAAATCTCTTTCTTTATAAATTACCCAGTCTTGGGCATGTCTTTATTAGCAGCGTGAGAAGTTCTGCACATGCATGGCACCGTCTCCTGGGAACACTCTTGGGAAGTCATGCCTGATCCCTACATCTAGAGAACCTGAAGAGACTGAAAAGGAAGAGCCGGCTGCTGCTGCTGACAAAGCTGTTACCATGAAGGAATTTCAAGGTTATTGGACTGTTCCAGATTCCAATTGCACTGCTGCTCAGCCTCGGATTGCAAACTGGTCTGAAGGTGGCAAGTGCCCTCTATGCCTGTTTAGCAGGTCCCTACGTAGGACTGGAGCAGAGCACTCAGCCTGCCATGGATGCCTAGTCTGCAGCTCCCACTGCTCTGGCCACTGAATGGGGAGGAAGAACCACTGAGTAGTCTTAAGCTGTCCTTCCAAAGACTCTTAAGCAACATGGAGATGAGGTTAACAGTCTTTTGTTTTTTTTTTCTCCAAACTCAGGGTCAAATAAGACTAATCAGAGATCATTATGATTAGCATTTATTGAGCACTTACTATGTGCCAGGCCATGTAAACTCAATTAAGGCGTGGGCTTTCTCTGCATTAATTACTATAGCCCACCCAGTACCTAAAGCATTGCCTGACTTATAATAAGCATTTCATAAGTATTTATTGACTTGGAGTCATTTCTTCACCTAATCCTAATAGCAATATCTGAGTCAGATCCATTATATTTCTCAATTTTCATATGCGATAGGTGAATCTTAGATAGAATGAGATATGTGTCCAAAGTCACACATCTAGTAAGTGACACTGCTGGAACTGGAACTCATGTCTGTTTGAAGCCAAAGACTATGTTCTTAATATCTATGTCATTCGAATTTTCAAAATTTACAAGACACCATGAGAGTACTAAAAATGCATGAACTGGATTATGTGGATGCTCTTTTCTATGTATATTTTTGAAAACCATGATGTGTCAGGCAGTAGTTCAGGTGCTAAAGTCAAATGGCAAGTAAGATAAATGCTTGCTGTCATGGACCCCATTTAATATAATTAAAATAACAGTGGTTTGGCCAGACACAGAAAACAAATATCCATGGTTCTACTTATATGAGGTGTCTTCAGTAGTCATATTCACAGAAACAGGCAGCAGAATAGAGGTCAACCAGGGCCTAAGGAGAGGGAAGAAATGGGAAGTTACTGTTTAATAAGTAGAGTTTCAGTGTGAGATGATGAGGCTAGTGGTGATGGTTGTACAACAGTTAAATGTATTTAATGCCACTAAACTATTTGGGTGAAAACTGTTAAAATGCTAAATTTTATTTTATATACATAGCCACAATATTTTTTAATAATCATGGTTTAGAAAATGTTGAACAGAAATTCTGTTTAGGATAGTGATGTTTGTAAGATACTGGTTTTGGTTAAGATATAGTTTTGAGAAGTTAACAAATAGGTAATAATTATCAATACAAATCTATTAGTCTAACATCTGTTTTATTTTTAAGGTTTTCTATTTTACAAGGAACAATATAGTTTTCCCAATTTTTTTCTCAATCTTCTGTTTCATAAATTTTCCATACTTTCCAGTAGTTTTTGACCTTTTGTGGATCAGGAAAATCTTTAGAACTTAATGTCATTTAAGGTTGCCTTTCCACAAGGCATCCTTAGACTCACAAAAATACATAAACATATGGGTATACGTAAACAATTCTATAAAGAAAATCACTGGATTGAAAGACAACATGAAGGTCTCATTAGTGCACTTAATCAGAATGAGTAAATATTATGTCCTAGGTTCTGCAGAGTGACACACATATTTTTTTTTTTTTCCTAATGAATTATGTCTGAAAAAAAGGGATGGAAAAGCACATACTTGAATTCCAGGGAAGGTAGAAAATGTTATATTTCATTCCAAATGACTCAAAAGAGGAAGTCCCCATGACAGAAGCAGGCCACTAAGCCTTTGTCAGCCTTGCTAGTTACAAGATTTATTTCCATTACACTGGCCTCTACATTGAAACCACATTTAATTCCAACCTCCTAATTTTTTTTACATTGTTTGCAAATTTTACATATTTTATTATCAGCATATTATCACAAATCAGGATGGATTTTGTTGCTTAATAAATAAAGGCAAAAATCTCAAACCTCTAATGTCAGAATTATGGGCATTAGCAGTACATCCACTTAGAAAACCTTGTGTTTTTAAAAATATAAATATGGTACATGGAAAAGCTTTATCAGAACCTAATTAAAATAATATGTATTACTTTCTAAAATAGACCAGAGTGAAACTTTTTAAAAACAGGAGTTTGGATTGCAACAGCTAGGATTCATGGTTTCAAGATGCAGAAACCAGCTGTGACTTTCCTATGCAGAGTTGAGGGGATCTGTTGGAAGTGTTTAGACTAGGTGACAGCAGGCAGCAGGGACAGCTTAGAAAACGGGCAACAACCAAGAGCACTTTGAAGCCTAGATGGTGGGAATGACCTAATCAGAAAGGGACCATAGCACCATGCAACTTCCGGGAGGCCATCGCTTCATGTTTGCCATGATTTGCTGGCTGTAACCATGACTGAACAGCGTTGCCACATGGCAACTAAATACAATTGAGCATCCCTCAGTGTGCTTCGCTCACTCAGGATTCAGAAATATGTTCTAGTTTTCTAAGAGTTAGACAAGTACAGATAAGTAGAACCTTATCTGTACTTATAAGGGATCAGTTTCCTAAAATTTTAGCCAGCAATACGTAACATTAATATATTTGCTGTATCTAATTGGTATCTACAATTAATGTTTTTAAGTTGATTTTACATACTATAATTTTCAACTTTTCTTGCTCTTTAGCAATCATAAACATGAAATCACACGTTTGTTGTGCCACCTGTGTGTGTGTCTATATAGACACACACTACACATATACACATACACACGTTTTGTCTGATATTCAGATAAACACAAAACTTTAGAAACTAATGGGAACTGTTATTTAAAACCATTTCATACACCACCAGAAGTTCATTACTACATTTTGAAACACTGGATTAGACAATGCTCAAAAACGCTTTAACAATTAAAAAAAATCTGGGCATTTAAATCACTCTGATTACAAATTTTAAAATTCTCAATTTTTTTTCTTTTCTATGAAGTTTATCACATTCTGCTTTAATAAATCTCTATATTTAGGATTCCCTAAAAGCACAATCTGAGTGGAGGATTCTGGTTCATGTAATTTTTTCCCCCTCAGGGATAGGCTGGGAAGAGAAGTTTCTTTCAGGAGAGTGAGGACAAAGGAAGCAGGATAGGGCAGGAGACGCTAGCTTCAGTCTAATCACAGGGACAGGAAGCGCTCAGGAAGAATTGCACCACAGCACCACCTAGAGGCAGAGCCTTGTTGGTGAGTCATTGGCCATGGTCTACCCCCAGAATGGGTGTCTTATAGGAGTGGAGGGAAGGGGTACAAACCCTACCAGCCAAGCTGCTGGGAGTTACTATTATCCAACACTTCAAGAAGTAAAAGGCAAGTATATGTGACACCATCTGAGCCCACTACACAGAAAAAGCTTAATAAATGCTACCAACGTTTTTCCTACCTTAACACTCTTTGTCCTATTTATGAGCAAATCAGTCAAATTCTATGACTATATGCAGATTGCATTTTGCAACCCAATTTTTCTGTTTGGATGTATATTCAATGCTACATCATCTGGACCATTAACCAAGGATTTAGGTAGCACACTTTAAAATAAATCCTAATAAGTAATTTCAAACATTATTTTAAACATAAAACTCTATATTTGAGAATGATGGTTTCCAGTTTCATACATGTTCCCAACAAAGGACATGAACTCATCTTTTTTCATCGCCTGCCATAGTATTCCATGGTGTTATATCTGGCCAAATTTCATAATCCAGTCTATCATTGATGGACATTTGGCGTTGGTTCCAATCTTTGCTATTGTGAATAGCTGCCACAATAAAACATAGTGTGCATGTGTCTTTATAGTAGCATGATTTTAACCTTTGTGTATTATACCCAGTAATGGTTTATGGCCTTGGGCTCAAATGGTATTTCTAGTTTTAGCATCCTTTGAGGAATCACCAACACTGTCTTCTACAATGGCCCTCTGAACTAGGTTTAACAGGTTCCCACCAACTGCTGAAAAGTGCTTCCATTTCTTCACACCCTCTCCAAGCACTTGGTTGTTTCCTGACTTTTTAATGATCACCATTCTAACTGGTGTGAGATAGTAACTCGTTGTGGTTTTGATTTGCATTTCTCTGATGGCCAGTGATGATGAGCTTTTTTTGATGTATCTGTTGGCTGCATAAATGTCTTCTTTTGAGAAGTGTTTGTTCATATCCTTTGCCCACTTTTTGATGGGGTCGTTTATTTTTTTCTTGTAAATTTGTTCAAGTTCTTTGTAGATTCTGGATATTAGCCCTTTGTCAGATGAGTAGATTGCAAAATTTTCTCCCATTCTGTAGGTTGCCTGTTCACTCTGATGGTAGTTTCTTTTGCTGTGCAGAAGCTCTTTAGTCTAATTAGATCCCATTTGTCAATGATGGCTTTTGTTGCCAATGCTTTTCGTGTTTTAGAGTTGAAGTCCTTGCCCATGTCCTTGCCTATGTCCTGAAAGGTATTGCCTAGGTTTTCTTCTAGGGTTTTTATGGTTTTAGGTCTATGGCTTTTGTTGCCATTGCTTTTCATGTTTTAGAGTTGAAGTCCTTGCCCATAGTCCTTGCCTATGTCCTGAAAGGTATTGCCTAGGTTTTCTTCTAGGGTTTTTATGGTTTTAGGTCTAACATTTAAGTGTTTAATCCATCTTGAATTAATTTTTGTATAAAGTGTAAGGAAGGGATCCAGTTTCAACTTTCTACGTATGGCTAGCCAGTTTTCCCAACACCATTTATTAAATAGGGAATTCTTTCGCCATTTCTTGTTTTTGTCAGGTTTGTCAAAGATCAGATGGTTGTAGATGTGTGGTATTATTTCTGAGGGCTCTGTTCTGTTCCATTGGTCTATATCTCTGTTTTGGTACCCATACCATGCTGTTTCAGTTACAGTAGCCTTGTAACGTAGTTTGAAGTCAGGTAGCGTGATGCCTCCAGCTTTGTTCTTTTAGCTTAGGATTGTCTTGGCAATGTGGGCTCCTTTTTGGTTCCACATGAACTTTCAAGTAGTTTTTTCCAATTCTGTGAAGAAAGCCATTGATAGCTTGATGGGGATGGCATTGAATCTATAAACTACCTTGCGCAGTATGACCATTTTCATGATAATGTTTCTTCCTATCCATGAGCGTGGAATGTTCTTCCATTTGTTTGTGCCCTCTTTTATTTCGTTAAGCAGTGGTTTGTAGTTCTCCTTGAAGAAGTCCTTCACATCCCTTGTAAGTTGGATTCCTAGGTATTTTATTCTCTTTGAAGCGATTTCAAATGGGAGTTCACTCATGATTTGGCTCTCTGTTTGTCTGTTATTGGTGCATAAGAATGCTTGTGACTTTTGCACATTGATTTTGTCTCCCGAGACTTTGCTGAAGTTGCTTATCAGCTTAAGATTTTGGGCTGAGATGATGCGGTTTTCTAAGTATACAATCACGTCATCTGCAAATAGTGACAATTTGATTTCCTCTTTTCCTAATTGAATACCCTTTATTTCTTTCTCCTGCCTGATTGTCCTGGCCAGAACTTCCAACACTATGTTGAATAGGAGTGGTGAGAGAGGACATGCCTGTCTTGAGCCAGTTTTCAAAGGGAATGCTTCCCATTTTTGCCCATTCAGTATGATATTGGCTGTGGGTTTGTCATAAATAGCTCTTATTTTGAGATACGTTCCATCAATACCGAATTTATTGAGAGTTTTTAGCATGAAGGGCTGTTGAATTTTGTCAAAGGCCTTTTCTGCATCTATTGAGATAATCATGTGGTTTCTGTCTTTGGTTCTGTTTATATGCTGGATTATGTTTATCGATTTGCGTATGTTGAACCAGCCTTGCATCCCAGGGATGAAGCCCACTTGATCATGGTGGATAAGCTTTTTGATGTGCTGCTGGATTCAGTTTG
>NW_016820128.1:1056933-1104967 GCF_001698545.2 Rhinopithecus bieti | reverse complement strand
CAGCTCCTGGATTCATTGATTTTTTGGAGAGTTTTTTGTGTCTCTATCTCCTTCAGTTCTGCGCTGATCTTAGTTATTTCTTGCCTTCTGATGGCTTTTTAATGTGTTTGCTCTTCCTTCTCTAGTTCTTTTAATTGTGATGTTAGGGTATTAATTTTAGATCTTTTCTGCTTTCTCTTGAGGGCATTTAGTCCTATAAATTTCCCTCTACACACTGCTTTAAATGTGTCCCAGAGATTCTGGTATGTTGTGTCTTTGTTCTCATTGGTTTCAAAGAACATCTTTATTTCTGCCTTCATTTTGTTGTGTATCCAGTAGTCATTCAGGAGCACGTTGTTCAGTTTCCATGTAGTTGAGCGGTTTTTAGTGACTTTCTTAATCCGGAATTCTAGTTTGATTGCACTGTGATCTGACAGACAGTTCGTTATAATTTCTGTTCTTTTACATTTGCTGAGGAGTGCTTTACTTCCAACTATGTGGTCAATTTTGGAACAAGTGTGATGTGGTGCTGAGGAGAATGTATATTCTGTTGATTTGGGATAGCTGAAAACCATCATTCTCAGCAACCTATCGCAAGGACAAAAAACCAAACACTGCACGTTCTCACTCATAGGTGGGAATTGAGCAATGAGAACACTTGGACACAGGAAGAGGAACATCACTCACCAGGGGCCTGTCGTGTGGTTGGGGGTGGGGGGAGGGATAGCATTAGGAGATATACCTAATATAAATGACGAGTTTATGGGTGCAGCACACCAACATGGCACATGTATACATATGTAACAAACCTGCACGCTGTGCACATGTACCCTAGAACTTAAAGTATAATAATAATAAAAACAACTCAACAGTAAGAAAACAAACAACCCAATTAAAAATGGGCAGAAGATGTGAACAGACAGCTCGCCAAAGCTAAACAGATGACAAACAAACTTAAAGATGCTCCATAATCAAATGTTAGCAGAGAAATGCAAATTAAACAAGAATAAGATATCACTACATATCTATCAAGATGGCCAAAATCCAGAACATGAACACCACCAAATGCTGACAAGGATGTGGTGCAATAGGAATTCTCATTCATTGTTTATGGGAATGCAAAATTGGTTCAGTCACTTTAGAGGACCATTTGGCAGTTTCCTACAAAACTGAACATACTCTTAATGTACAACCCAGCAATTGTACTCCTTCACATTTAACCAAATGAATTGCAAACTTATGTCCACAAAAAAAAGAACCCCGCCCATGGATGTTTATAACAGCTTTACTCAAAATTGCCAAAACTAATAAGTAAACAGGATGTCCTTCAGTAGGTGATTGGCTAAACTGTGGTACATCTAGACAATGAAATATTATTTAGTGCCAAAAAGAACTGAGTTACCAAGCCATTACAAACACATGGAGAAAACTTAAGTGCCTATTACTGAGAGTAACCAATCCGAAAAAGGCTACATTATTATATGATTCTAACCATACAACATTCTGAAAAAGGCAAAACTATGGAGACAGTAGAAGATCAGTGGTGGTCAGGGATTCAAGGGAAGGAGAGATGAATAGGCAGAGCACAGAGGATTTTTTGGGCAGTGAAATTACTCTGTATAGTACTGCAATGGGAGAGACATGTCTTTATACACATTTGCCAAAACTCATAGGATGTACAACACCAAGAGTGAACCCTAATATAAACTATGTGATAATGATGTGTCAATGTAAATTTACTGACTAACAAATGTTCATGCACCTGCACCTCCTCTGATGCAGGAGGTTGATAGTTGGGGAGGCTGTGCATGTGTGGAGGAAAGTGGCACATGAGACAATGGAAATTCTGTATGTTCTGCTTTATTTTGAAGTGAACCTAAATCTGCTCTTTTAAAAAGAGTCTATTTAAAAGACAAAACACTAAAAATTTTTAAAGTACTATCTTTATGTTCTAACATAAGTCATTACTCACTGATATGGAGATACCCAAATGTAGTACTTTAAAAGTTTTTAAAATAATGAACTGAGACTACATACTTGATTCCTGAATTTCTAGGTGACCTGTTTTATAAGATAATCTTACATTAAAGGAAATTATAAAAAGACACAACATAAAAAAATGTATATCATAGAGTAGTATGCAAAGTTTGCATGAATTTGTAAAATGAAACAGAAAGTTTTGTTTGGGATCTGGGTTTGCGTTTATGCTTTGTGAAACTCTAATGTCTATGTTTATTCTCTTTTTCCATTAAGGGTATTTGCAAAGGATACCTTGAGTTATTTATTGGGGGCCTATTATTCCCTGGTATTGGGCTAAGCTATTTATGTATACATGACTGCTTATTAATCCTCTCCCCAAATCCTTCTAGTTCAATGTTGTTATCCTCATTTAGAGAGGAGCAGAGTTGCTTGAACATCTATGATAACTTGCCACAGCTCTAGTTAAGGGCAAATTCAGAATTCAAAGCCAGGAGGAGTCCAAGGCCAAAGGCCACCTTCATGACCATTATAATTCTCCACTCCCAGGCAGTATGGACAGATATAGAAATCATCCACTGAAAGTTTATGGAGCCAGATAAATTTCATGAATTCTACAGTTTTTATTTTATTTAGTAACTAGCAGAATTTTGAGATTAGTAATTTGGGCTCCAGAGTCAACTTGCCTGGGTTCAAATACACTTATTAAAAATAAATGAGGGCATACTGTACAGCTAGTGGTAATGTAAATTGACAAAACTTTCCTGAATAAAATGTGGCAAAATGCATCAAAAGCTTTAAACATGTTAAAACCATTGTCCCAGGAATTTTACTTACAGAGTTTCATTTAAAGAAAATGTATTTAATGTACACAATAATTAATTACAAAGGCATTTAATTTCATTGTTGCTTTGAAAGAACCTAAGTGCACAACAATAGGGGATTGATTAAATGAGGAATAGGAAATTCACATATCACAGGGGAATGCCTCCTTCCTCACTTTTGTTTTGTGGCATTTTCCACAGTCTGCCTGGCTTCCTTTTCCACCACTTCCTCATCCATAGAGCAGAGGACAGCCAGCTTCACAGTGGTCGGTGGGTTACAGGTATTGGGTAGACATGATCAAAGTTCCTCTGCTTGGAGAAGTTGCTTCTTTTCTTCCTTCCTCTATCCAGGGTCAGTGCAGGGCAGGGATTGCCTGCTGCCTGGCGTTAAGCTTTCCCTGAAGTGGGTTCTTCTCACAGCTCAGTAAACTTCCAAGGGATGGAGTGAGCAAGCCCATTTTTTCTCTCATTGTAAGCTGTGCCTGACAATTGTGCATTGATTAGGAATAGGGTAATAATCTGGTTCTCCACTTGCTGTCTATTTTTCAATTGAATTGGGTAGAAAAGACAGGTGCTGCTTATTGAGCGCTCTCAAAGACCCTCAAAAACACTGAGGAGAATATTATAACCATTAAAACTGACGTATGAAAATACTTATGGCTGGAAAAGGTCATGACATTTTAAAGCAAAAAAGCAGGTTACACAAAAATATGTAATACATAGTTAAGAAAACTGGGGGGATAACAATACATTGTGTTTATTTTCTCTTGCTTATTCTGCATTCTCTAAATTTTCTAGAAATATTTATATTGTTAAAATAAGAATAAAAATCCGTATTTAACAAAACAGTACAATGAAGGAGGAGAGTTTATTTAACTTTATGAGTCTCAGTTTTTTCCTCCCCTAAAATCCAAAGTAACCTTCTTTGGGTTTTTGTGAAGACTTCATTGACTGATCTATGAAAAAAGGTTTGCAATTGTGTGCGTCGTAGGAGGTGATCTGTTTTGAACATTGTGTCTCATTTTATAACTATAATTTCGATACCTTCCCAATTTGGCCTAGTTATAGTGTAAAAACTATAGGTTCCTTTTCATTAATTTTGGTAGTCACTACGACTTTAGTGTCATTATCTAAGTGCAAAACAAAGCCAAAAAATCTTTACTTTATTCCATTGCTTGCTGCCAATATTGGTGAGATATTTGACCTCTAGGCTCAAGTATGATTTTGTTTCATAACAATAGTATTCAAAAGTGCTCAAGATGAAGCTGGTATTATAAAATTTTAGATGATTTTCTTCCATAAGCCAAAGGTAAATTAAGATTTCTTTCCTCTTCATAAAGGACAAAAAAACCTGTTTTCAGAGTTAATATGACAGTGGTATAGTTATAGCTTTCTTTTACTTCAAAAAAAAGTAGAGAATGGTATAATGCATTTAAGTAGAAAGGAAACATGAGGATGAGACAGATTACTTCAAAAGAAGTAATCTTCTCCCCATTGGCAGCCAAAACACAGATAAATTTTTAGCCTCATTTGGTTTCTAAGACAGTTCTTTTTAAACAAAGAAAAAAAAATCATGTTTTGCACCCTCATTCTCCTGAATGCATGCTAAATTAGTAGCAAAGTAATGATGAATGTGGAAATTAATCAAAAGCAAAACTGCAGTTCCCACACATATGTTTCTTAGAGAATTAATGATTTCCCTTTATTACAGTATATGTGTCAAGACCATAAAATGTGAACAAAAATTTAAAATATAAGATTAAATGCTGTTGAAACTTTGCCTGACCCTTATTAATGCAACACTGTGTTTAAGCAGAAACCTGGGATAGAAATAGAAATTATAAGAAAGTGCTACAGCCGGAAATTTTCCAGTAAAGGCCTAAGAAAAAATGAAGTAAATGATAATAGCTTTAAAAGAGAAGTCGGGGGAAGAGACATCACAATTCAATTTTAAACAAGGCCAGGGGCAGAAAATGGTACTATAAAGAATCAAATGTAACTGAGAGAAATAATCTTGTAATAAGTCAAAGAGTGGTTTTGAAGGAGAAGATTCAATAATCCAGTTGTTAGCTCTTAGCAGGAATCCATCAAAGGAGACATGCACTAAACTTTCTGCTTGAGCAAAAGTATGTTTCTTAAGGTAGAAAAGTTAGAAACAGTCCAAATGCTTTGACTAAATGAACTGATTGGATTGGTCAAGCAAGAACATTTTGGAAAACTATACTTCTTCAAAATGGAAAAAGGGAGTAGGGCTATTCAGGGAGCCAATGACCCAAAAATTCCTGTGGAAAATAAGTGTGCTTAATTTTATTTTTTAAAATGTATTTTTAGTCCCAGTATGAGCAAGCCTCTACAATAGATTCTGCAGAATATCAAAGTGGAAAACAAGTGGGCCCTCCTGTTGAAGAGTTCATTGCCTAGTACAAGGTGTGAAGATGCCTGGAAGAGAGAGGAACCAGCTCTACCTAGAGGTAAGAGAACTTTTCATAGCTAAGGGTGTGGGATAAGAAGACAAGTTTTAAGTAGAAGCTTTTCCAGGCTGAGAGTCGAACTTAGGCAAGACACAGAGTCATGTTCTAGGCAGGCTGATTATATATTCCAGATTAACCTGCAATATAAGAAGTCAGTGAGAAAGTGATTGAAAATAGAACAGGCCAGCAATGCAGGTGAGGGTCAGATAATTAAAAATGTTGATGCCATGCTAAGAAATTTCTACTTAAACCTACACTAGTTGCAATCCACTTATGCAGGGGAATGGATTATGTTCAGCATCATGGTTTATAAAAGGTTACTCTGATATCAATGAAGAGGGAGACAGCCTATTGTAACGTTGAAAAACTCATGCTCTAGAGACAGGCAGATCTGGATCCAAATCATAGCCTTAATTTAAACCTTTCAGCCCTAAGCAGCCTTCAGTTTTTTCATACTTAAAAGTTGGATAATAGTATCCATGATTGCAGTACGGGAGGTAAGGGAGAGGGTACGACTGTTAAGAGGCTAACGAAAGGACTCAGGAATTAGAAATGGAGAAAAGGTAAACCTATTCAAGAAACTCAAAAGAAAATAAAATCAAGGACTTTCTGAGTGGTATGAGGTGGAAAAGGTGGGGAAAATGGAAGATGAAACTGAGCTTTCTGTTGTTGGGGATGGAAGATGGTGTATTACTCTCTTGGCCACAGAGACTGCATTTGGAATCAGAAAGGCTAATGGAAGAGAAATTAGAACTTTCAAATCAAACTTTAACTATAAAATGTGACTATGTCTCTGGGAGAGGAGACATGTATTTCAGAGACATAATGTCTACATTCTATATTATTTCAGAGACGTCCTGTCTGCATTCTATATTCCACGTTTTTCTCAAAACATAAATATAGAGAAAACATGAAAGGTGAAAATCACATACAGAGATAATAAATGTGCATTTTAAACATAGTGAATTGATCCTTGAAGGATTGTGATAACTAAAATGATTTATAAAGAAATTCAAAAATCTTATTTACTTTTCAGTATACTATTAATAATGCAGTATTTCTCCATGCTTGATTTCACTGATATTTTTGACTACTTTAAGATTCTGGAAAACATAAAACATGGTTATGAGTAATTATGTTTTTCAATTTGCTTATCTGTACACACAAATAAAAAATATGGTTCTTTCAAGCATCTATAAACAATCCAGTCTCAAGTACAAATGGGCTTCAATGTAACATGTTAATTTGCTAAAATTCTACAACATTTCCCAAGAAAATAACAGTTGTAGCATTTTTACTAGGTGGCTTTTTTATTTTTTTTTACTGCACTTTAGAAGTCAGCCCTGTGCAATTTAATCTTTCAAAGAATCCTTCTGCTGATAAACTACAGAGAGTACATGTAGCTGATTTGACCCAAACCTTTCAGTTAATAAATATGAGACAGAATCTTATAAAAGGAAATGTAATCAGGATTTTCACAGAAGGTTTTTCCTGAAGGGTAAAAATAATAATGGTGTTTGACTCACTTTCATACCTGGGAGCTGAAGATGTCCTTGCCAAATATCTTCTTGGCAGGGCTCTAGTTGGACAGACACTTCCAAGAGATAAGCAAAGCATGAAAGATAGGAACATCGGACAAAATGAAAGGAAATGAAAGCATTTCCTAAAGCATGTAAAATGATGACATAAAAAAGTTTGTTTATATTTATCAAGCATAAGTTAGGTGACTTTTTAAAAATGTAAAGATGAACTTCAGGATATTTATTACCAAGCTGGTCCAGACAATTTGCATTCATACATTTACTCGTTCATTCATTCATTTATTGTTTTAGTTATTACTTAGGAGGTGAGTCTAAAATAAGGATAAGTCACCATAATATTTTTAAGCAAATATTCTCTAGTTTACTGTATGCACTATTTGGCCTACTAAAATTAGCTTGCGGTAACTCATCCAAACACAGCCTTACTAGCTCCATGATTGTTTAGTGGAATAAGGATGGAACATGGGAGTATGATGTAAAATGGGCTATATCCTCGATATCTCATGAGCACCACTCTGGCATGGGCTTCCACCAGCAAGGGTATCCTAGTAGCAGCAGGCAGGCATGAGCTTTTCATTATGCACATCTGACAGTGATACCATGTGATATCAATAAGCAATGGCATTGGCATCCGAAATCTGTCTCACTGGGTTTGGAAGACGGACCTAGAGACAGTATTAAATTTTTTTCCCAGAAGAGAAAATGGGGTGTTCCAATGATTAATTTAAAAAATCTATATCTATATATGATATATTATATATAGTAATCTAGATTACATATATAATTACATATATATGTAACGTATATATATTATATATATGTTATATATATAAATATATATATTAAAAAAAAAAGAGGACTGACCAGCTACCCATCCGACATTGGTAGAACAGGTCAAAGTGGTTTGGTGTATTTCAATTTTACCAAAATGTGAACAGGCTGACTATATTATTTTCTATGTGTTTTTCTACTTAACACATCATGAGCATCTTCCCATGTCTGTGTCTATCATGGTATGGTCATTTTTAATGGCAAGGAACTTCTTTTAGTCCAGGCTTCTTTTTCTTCTAAAGTTCAATATTATGCTGCCATTACATCAAGGCTTTATGGAAGATAGTTTCCATTAATTTGACAGGTCATTGTCTTGTCAGCTTCGGATAATTAAGGACTAGCCATTAGTCCCTGTACCTATTGTGTAATCTCTTTTGCCTCATCAGGTTTGTGAATTTTGCAGTGCTTGCCAATCTACAGTTAGCTTAATTAAAATCAATGGAGTCGAAAGTTGGTGTGTTCTCTTTCCCTTTCTCTAAAGGATTCCGCTTTCCAAAACACCATAAGCAAATAAATTGGCATGTGGAACTTTCTGCAGCCATATAGTAGTCAAACATACTTAACCGTGTATATTTAACTCCCAGCAAAATTGTCTCATTTTGCATTGGCTAGCTAGCCAGTAAACTCCAGTTTTCTTGCATCAGAGGGGGATGCTCACTCACAGATTTTACAGTCAGAAGCAGTCCAATTGCTGGTAAATACCCTCAACAAAAGACTCAGAAAGTGAAATCAGTGCCAATGCTATTATCTTCCCTCAAGCTGAGCTACAGTGTTCAGTTCTCCAAATGTGAAGTAGCTGGCAAAGATGTTGCTGTTGTTTTCTGGATTTAAGCTGGGAAGATAGTAACTAGAGCCTAGGAGAAGAATTTTCAACTAATGAAGTGTTGTTAGTATAAGACTTTCAAAAATACTAATCCCAACATTTCTGTGATTTGCAACTGGCATCAATTGACATATCTTTGATTTTCTCTACAAAAGCAAAGACTGAACTGGCCAAATTAGCAGCTCAGAGTTATGCTGATCTTCCAGGCTGGAGGCCTTGTCCAAGATAACATCACGAACATTTTCTACCTCCTACAGAACAATAGTACACTTGCAATCTGCCAGACATATGACTGAAAAGCAGAAACAATAAAACAACAATTAGTAACTTTGATTTTGCTAATGCCTAGGCAGCTCAAATTTCTTGACAGTTATAACCCTAAAATATCTGCTTGAACTAATATGTACTTTGTTATGCATGTCTATTTAAAACATATTTTGATAAACATGTATAGTGAAATATATTATTGTCTGTAGTAAAAGAGAAATCCCAATATGTTAACGATGTAATGAACTGTAAAAGTGATCAATATTGGTTTTCTGCATGTTGACCAATGTATGGACCTATTTTTTATCTTCATTCTCATTCTTTCAGAATAAAAAGCAACATGTATTTAGTACATGCAAATAACTTGTGGGAGTTTTCAAGAATATACAAATGAAATTAGAAGCATATCAGACACCCTACCTATACAAATGGTATTACATTGTGTTAATCTAGTTCTAAATTACGTGTTTAACATCATTCTACTTCAGAATTATTTTGAATCTTTTTACTTATCAATAATAAAACTTTCTAAGATTTTAAATATAAAATACAAAGCTACCATTTTGAAATTGTATTTCCATTATTACATGATAATTAGTTGCATAATTAAAACATGTGGGGTCAAAGGTCAGATATTACAATCCAAGGGATATCACAAAGGATATTGTATTTTTACTCCAAATATGTATATTAACAGCTATGGCTGTTACACAGAACATTAAGCTAAAAGAGTCAAATGGAAATTGGAATAACATTTGTTGCAATTAAGAAGTATAGTGAAATTTCAAGATGATTCTGAAAATATTTTATTTATCTGGACTTATGATAACAAATCTTAGAGAATAACTGAGAGAATGCACTCAAGGAAGTAAATAGCTCTATTAAAACAGTAACCTGGTGAAACTCCATCTCTACTAAAAAATACAAAAAACTAGCTGGGCGAGGTGGCGGGCTCCTGTAGTCCCAGCTGCTCGGGAGGCTGAGGCAGGAGAATGATGTAAACTCGGGAGGCGGAGCTTGCAGTGAGCTGAGATCCAGCCACTGCACTCCAGCCTGGGCAACAGAGCGAGACTCCGTCTCAAAAAAAAAAAAAAGTAACCTGATGATGAAGACTCAACAAATGAAAATGAAGACAGTGATATCCGTGGATGCTTTGCAGACACTCTGTTATACTTTGGGGGTGACTCCACTATTCTTTATGAATAATACAATTAGTGCAATTTTGAGTCCTTCCATCCTTGCCAATTATCCTAATATTGGAAATTTTCTGTTTAACACAAAATATTAAGAACTCATTTGAGAGTATCTTCACTGAGTGGTTTATCAAGCACTGGAATAGCTCCAGAAGTAGGAGTTAAATACTTCCCAAGAGAATTCAGTCCACTCTAATATCATTTCGGTGTTAGAAAAAACACCCTTGCACTGACTTGAAAATTGTATTCCTAGATCTTTTATCCAGGACACCTGGGGTCACAGAGAAAAATATTTGTCTTGTTCTTAATTGATCTACAAATAGAAGTGTGCTCAAAATAGTAGCAACAATATATTTCATTACATATGCTTTTATATATAATATATATATAATTTTCATATATAGTATTACATATATAAAATTTTTATTACATATATGATTATGTAACAAGATATATTGATGCTACTATTATTTTATGAGTGCTTATATATAAGCACTTGTATATGCTTACATATTAGTGAATGATAGCAACAATAAAAGTGACAAGGAGGGAAGAATTATGATTATTTTATTATTATAAGGTACTCACACACTACCTGTGAAGTGGTATAATGTTGTTTGAATATGGATTTTAATTAGTTATAAATGTATATTGGAAACTCTAGTGCAACCACTGAGAAATGTGAAAAAGGAAGCATACTTGATATGCTAATAATGAAGGAGCAAAGATGAAATTATACAAAATGCTCAACTAAAGCCACAAAAAGCAGTAAAATAGTGGAAGACAAACTAAAAACAAAGAAAAAGGGAAACAAATATGAAACTAACAAATATGGTAGGCATTAATTCAACTAAATCATTAGTTACTTCAAACATCAGTAGTCTAAATATATCAAAGACAAAGATTGTCAAAATGGATTAAAAAAAAACCTTCCCAAATGTATGTTGCCTACAAGTAACATTCATTGACTATAAAAGCACATACAGAAAGATATACTATGCTGATGCTAATTTTTAAAATGGGAATAGCTATATTAATTTTAAACAGACTAGATTTCAGAGCAAAGAAAGTTATCAGGGCTAAAGTTGGGCATTTCATAATGATTAAGGGGTCAATTCCTTAGAAAGACATGACAATCCTTAATGTATATATGTCCGATAATGGAGCATCAAAAATCGTGAGGCAACATCTAATAGAACTGCAAGAAGTAAAACATGAGTCCACTATCATAGTTGTTGACTTCAACATCCCTCTATCAAAAATGGACATATCAAGCAGGCAGAAAAGAGAATAAACACAGCACCATCAATTAACTGGATATAATTGACATATATTGACTGTTTTATGATTAAACAACACACTATTAAGGTAGACATGAATTAAAGAAGAAATCCCAACAACAATAAAATAAGTATTTTGAACTAAATGAAAATTAAATACAACTTACAAAGTTTGTGGGATGTGTTGAAAGCAGTGCTTAGAGAGAAATTTATAGCATTGAATACATTTATTAGGAAAGAAAGATTTAAAATTGATTACCTTATCTACAACAAACTCACAGCCAACATTATACTTAATGAGGAAACGTTGAAGCATTCCCCATGAGAACTGGAATAAGACAAGGATGCCCACTTTCACCGCTTGCATTTAACATAGTACTGGAAATCCTAGCCAGAGCAGTCAGACAAAAGAAAGAAATAAAGGGAATCCAAATCAGTAAAAAGGAAGTCAAAGTATTCCTGTTTGCTGATGATATGATCTCATACTTAGAAAACCTTAAAGACTCATCCAAAATGCTTCTAAAACTGGTAAATGAATTCAGTAAAGTTTCAGGATACAAAATTAATGTACACAAATAAGTAGCACTGATATACACCAACAGCAACCAAGCTGAGAATCAAATCAAGAACTCAACCCCTTTAACAATAGCTGCAAAACCCCACAAAAATGTAACAACAAAAAAACTTAGTAATATACTTAACCAAGAAGGTGAAAGACCTCTATAAGGAAAACTACAAAACACTGCTGACAGAAATCATAGACAACACAAACAAATGGAAACATATACCATGCTCATGGATGGGTAGAATCAATATTGTGAAAATGACCACAGTGCCAAAGCAATCCACAAGTTTAATGCAATTTTCATCAAAATACCACTATCATTCTTCACAGAATTAGAAAAAACAATCCTAAATTTCATATGGAACAAACAAACAAACAAAAAAGGCATGGTACTGGTATAAAAACAGGCATATAGACCAGTGGAACAGAATAGAGAACCCAGAAATAAAACCAAATACTTACAGTCAACTGATCTTTGACAAAGCAAACAGAAACGTAAAATGGGGAAGGGAACACTATTCAACAAATGGTTCTGGGATAGTTGACAAGCCACATGTAGAAGACTGAAACTGAATCCTCACCTCTCACCTTATAAAAAAATAAAATTAAGATGGATCAAAGACTTAAATCTCAGACCTGAAATCATAAAAATTCTAGAAGATAACATTGGAAAAACCCTTCTAGACATTGGCTTAAGCAAAGACTTCATGACCAAGAACCCAAAGGTAAACACAACAAAAGCAAAGATGAATAGATAGGACTTGATTAAACTAAAAACTTCTGCACAGCCAAAGAAATGATTAGCAGAGTAAACAACTCATAGGGTCGGAGAAAATATTCACAACCTGTACATCAGTCAAAGGACTAATATTCAGAATCTACAAGGAATTCAAGCAAATCAGCAAGAAAAAAAACAAAAGAATGTCATCAAAAAGTGGGATAACGACAATAATAGATAATTCTCAAAAGAAGATATACAAATGGCCAATAAACATATGAAAAATGCTCGACATCACTGATCATCAGGTAAATGCAAATCAAAATCACAATGTGATACCATATCACTTCTGCAAGAATTGTCATAATCAAAAAAATAAAAAATATATATTGGCATTGATCTGATGAAAAAGGAATGCTTTTACACTGTTGGTGGGAATGTAAACTAATACAACCACTATGGGAAACTGTGTGGAGATTCCTTAAAGAATTAAAAGTAGATCTATAATTTGATTCAGCAGTCCTACACCTAGGTATCTACCCAGAGGTAAATAAGTCATTATTCATAAAAGATACTTGTACACACATGTTTATAGCAGCACAATTCACAATTGCAAACATATGGAACCAGCCCAAATGTCATCAATCAACAGTGGATAAAGAAAATGTGATATAGATATATGTGTGTGTGTGTATGTGTGTGTGTGTAAATATATATATATATATATATATATATATATATATATATATATATATTGAAATACTACTCAGCCATAAAAAGGAACAAAATAATGACATTTTGAGCAACCTGGATGGAATTGGAGACCATTATTCTAAGTGAAGCCACTCAGGAATGGAAAACCAAATATCACATATTCTCATTCATAAGTNTAAAAGTAGAACTACCATTTGATCCAGCAATCTCACTACTTGGTATCTACCTGGAGGAAAAGAAGTCATTATACAAAAATGATACTTGCACCCGCATGTTTATAGCAGCGTAATTCACAATTGCAAATGTGTGAAACCAGCCCAAATAACCATCATATAATGAAATACTACTCAGCCATAAAAGGAACAAAATAATGACATTTTGAGCAACCTGGATGGAATTGGAGACCATTATTCTAAGTGAAGCCACTCAGGAATGGAAAACCAAATATCACATATTCTCATTCATAAGTGGGAGCTAAGCTATGAGGATGCAAAGACATAAGAATGATATAATAAACTTTGTGGATTTGGGGGAAAGAGTGGAAGGAGGGTGAGGATGAAAACACTACATAGACATTGGGTACAGTGTACACTGCTTGGGTGATGAGTGCACCAAAATCTCAGAAATCACCACTGAAGAATTAATTCATGTAGCCAAACACCACCTGTTTCCCCAAAACTTATTAAAATAAAAAAATCACCTTAGAAAACTAGAACAAAAGCAAATTAAATCCAAAGTAAGCAGAGGAAAATAAATTAAAATTAGAGTAAAAATAAATGAAATAAAAATAGGAAATCGATAGAGACCTCAACAAAACCAGAAGATGATTCTTTGAAACATTAAATAAAATTGATAAGCATCTAGCCAGGTTAATTAAGAAATCAGGTATTCAACATTATTCACACAAACGAAAATAACTTAAAATGGTATATTGAAAATATAACTGCAGTGTACAAAGGCATTGCAGTATACAAATATATTGCAGGTAAAAATCACAATATTTAAAAGATTTACCAAAACCTATTTGACTGTGTAGACACTGCCTCACTTCAGCAAGTTTTTTTAATAATGACTATACTAAATTATCTGCCTGAATGCAAACCTATTCTTTTCTTTAGGTGAAATTTTGATTCAAATTTCTGAAATCCAATAATATCAGCTAGGCCAATAATAGATCAATCATGGTGCCTGTCAGATTCTTTCTGAGCCCTGTTAGCGCTCTTTTAGGTTAATAGACACTGCCTTGACACCTCCAATGTATTTTTTGTTAGATTAGTTTTCCCATGCATTGGGTCCATTATCAATCCTTAGTAATGAGAAAAACATGAAATTTAAAATTTAAATTTATCTTTCAAACATTGGAAGAGGAAAGGATGGTTTTAATTCCACAGGTCGTTAAATGACCAGGTTTTACATTCTAACAGTGAGACATATTAACTGTTCATTTGAAAAGGAAACATTTAGTTTCCAGTCTTTGGGGACCTCATTGCAAACTTTTATTTACAAAGCCAGTTGTACATGTCCATTATTGTGCATCATTTTTGAACTTTTGCATTATATTTCGTATCACCACAGTGAAGGGTAAAATAACAAGACCATGGCATCTGTGTTGTGATTTAGATAAACAAATGGGGAAATAGTGCAGAGAAAAGCCAACTAAAGAAATTTTAATTGTTCTTGTATAAAGCCCCAGTTTACAAACAGGTTGAACCAATTCATTTCTGCAGCTTACATATCTAAATTTGTGACCACATGTAACATATGAAACAAATATGGTATCCCTATTAATCTTCTGAGTTGTAAATATGAACTTAAGGATTGGTGTAAATTCAATGTCCTACACAAAAGTCTTCATTTAAAACAGAAGAGAGATTATGGTGGTGAATTCCCCAGGATGTTCAACAAACAGAGAAGAGGCCAAAGCATCTTGTCTCAGTCTTTCTTCTTGTTTTAATTCATTCTTACACTGCTAAACAGCACTACCCAAGACTGGATAATTTATAAAGAAAGGAGGTTTAATTGACTCACAGTTCCACATGGCTAGGAGGCCATAGGAAACTTACAATCATGGCAGAAGGAGAAGCAAGCACATCTTACATGGCGGCAGGTGCGAGAACATGAGCAAGAGCAGGGAAAATTGCCTTTTAAAACCATCAGATCTCACGATAATTCACTCACTATCACGAGAACAGCATAGGGGAAACTACCTCTACGATCCAATCATCTCCCACCAGATTCCTCCATTAAAACATGGGGATTACCGGTATCACAATTCAAGAGGAGGTTTGGGTGGGGACACAGCCAAACAGTATCACCTTTTATTTATTACAATTTTGTATCATCCCTAGCAAATTGTGCCAAATTCTTGCCCATCCCCCATCAATGTCTAAAATTGCACTTGTAACTGAGAATACTTGCTAAGGTTTTACTTATACTTGCATATAGAATGGACTCAAGATATGAGCACTGTTTGTCACAATTTTATAAATGAAGACAAAACAGGTATTGAATCTTCACCCTGTTTTCTGGATGCCCAGTTTCATAATAAATGCTTGCCTTGGTTCATGCATCAGTACTGTTTCTGCTTGGCTTCCGTGGACATCACTTTCGCTTAATTTTTCTCCTACCTCCCTGGTCCTTTTCTCTTGAACACTCTTGATAATCCTACCTTATCCCCCGTCATCTTAAAATGTAAGTGCCCCAAGCTCTTGGTATTTCTCTTCTCCTTTTGTGCCTTAGTAACTCAGTATTTTCTAGAGGCTGGCAGCATCCACATATATCTCCAGATAAGACCTCTGCTAGAAAAGCTAGACTCATACATATTTACCTCTTTGCTTTCTCTATTTGGACGTTGAATAACCATGTAGAAAATAACAAGACCAAAACCCAGGTCCTGATTTTTCACCTTCAAATCAGCATCTCTTATATTTTTCCAACCCAGTAAATGACAGCTACATTCTGCCACATGCTAAAAAATCTTGGAGACATCTTCATTCAACCTTTTGTCTTGTATTCTACATCTAATTTATCAGGTAAAGCAGTTACCTGTACCTTCAGAGTACAGTTAAACAAAATCCTACCCTTTTCCTTGGTCCTCCCTGCTAAGATTCTGGTCCAACCCACTAAACTCTTTTGCCTGGATTATTAAAATAGTCTCCCTGATTCCTTTTTGCTGCCTACAAAGCCAGAGAAATCCTGTTAAAACACAAGATTAATGTTGTGTAATTCCTTTTCTCAAAATACTTGAAAGACTGCTGATTTCAGTTCCCTGGATATGTATAAGACATAATTCCAAAACAGACTGGATTAAAAAAATATGTATTACTCCCTCTCAAGGTCCTGGGAATCAACTAGGCTCAGCTGGATTGTTTTGGTTTGGGAGCTGTCATGTGACTGTAGTCAGATGGAGGTCGAGGCTGAAGTCATCTTGATGTCTTCCACAATCACAGGTTTGGTGCCTGAGCTGGCATGGCACAACTATGTGAAGGTTGGAACAACTGGGATTTATCTGGCATCTCCTGTCTTACTTGTGAGATTTTCCAATGTGCTTTCTCCAATTCAGCAGCCTCAAGGTAGCCATATTACTTATATGGTAGTTGGTTTTCTCTATAGGGAGGATACAAAGAAAACAGTGGAAGTTGTATGTTTTCTATTAACTAGCCTTAGAGGTCACACAGCATCATTTCTACCATAGTACGTGTGTAAAAGAAGTCATAAGTCCAGCCAAAATGAAGGCAAGATGTAGAGACACCTCTCAATGGGAAGAATGCTAAAGAATACATGGAAGTTTTTTAAAACTACCCTACTCTTCATCTCAGTTAAAGCAAAAGCCAAAATTTTATCAATGGTCTGCAATGGGAAATTGTAGCAAATTTGACCACTGCTTGCTTTTAAAAATCAAGTTGGATTAGAACAGTCGTATTTGTTGGTTTACATACAATGATGTCTTTTGTATTATAATGCCAAAGGTGAGTTGTTGTGACAGAGACAGTGTGGCCTGCAAAGCTGAACCTGTTTATAATCTGGCTCTTTAGGAGACAAGTTTACTAACCCCTGGTCTGCAGTCTTGCACACACACACCCTGCTCCCCTATTTGCTCTCTGAATTCATCTCTCTAATACTCTGTTCCTGACTGTATAGTTTAGCATATGTGCCACCTTGCTGTTCCCTCTGCCTAGCATGCTCTTCCTTCGGATATCCAGCTAGCTCACTTCTGCATCTCTTTCATGTATTTGCTCAAATTTCACCTTTTCAGTGAGTCTTTTTCTGAATGCTCAATTTAAAATTCACCCCTACTTCCCCAAAACTCCTTATCTGCCTTCTCTGAGTGATTTCCCCCCACTTACAATAGTCTCATGTGCTATAGATTTAATTTATTCATTTTACTTATAGTCTATTTTCCTCATTAAAATGCAAGCTCCATTACATCACGGATTGTTGTCTGTTTTGTTCTCTGATGCATGCCAGAGCCTACAACAGTGCTGGCATGCAGTAGGTCCTCAATAAATATTTTGCTAAATGAACAGAGGCATGCATGCAGTGACTAATGAAATAACACAAAACAAATATGTGAAATTCATAGGCAATATTATAAAATAAAGTTTATTAGCTGCTTTGAGTTGTATAAGTAGAACATAGAAGTGAATTACAGCTTTAAGTAAGAGGGAAGATCCTGATGTTAGTATTGATTCCCTTTTCCCCACGATGAATGATGTTTTGAAGATCTCGATGCTAACATTAGTTTAAACTCATTCAATACCGTCATAGGAGAGAGAAAATCGTTTGAGTTTCTTGATGTTAATATTCCAATCCCTCACCTCTGTCTGTTTGAACTCATCAATCACTTTGGGAATAAAACTGGAATAGTGTACAAATTCATGATGAGGGGAGGGGTTTTAATATAGAAGATATTTTCTTCTTTCCCTTGATGTCTTAGAATAAAATGATGAAACCAGAACAAGAGAGAAACTTTGATTTTTGTATTTCAAATTTCTATTATTTATTATTTAAGAGTATATGATTTGGAGTCAGGGTAAAATTTAGTCCACACCTCAACTCTGTAATTTCATAGCTATTTATTCTTAGAAAAATTCCTCAGTGTTTCAGATCCTCAAGTTCTTTCTCACTGAGAAAATGAAGACAGTAATATCCATGTCACGCAATTTTAGGAAAACTAAATGAAGTTAGATTTTGAAAAATGTACTATATTTAGAATAGAACCTGGTACATATTTTCTCAATAATGATAAACAGAATATTTCCCACATCTATTTTCAATAGTAACGACCATAATAGACAGAAGTTTTTCATTTACTTGGTATGACCTTAAAAAACTAAATTCAACATAGTGCCACCTCTAGAAAGAAGTACGTTAATAGTGGACAAATGTCTACTAAGTATAACTGACATAAAAGGCAGTAAGAGATAATGAAACAAATGGGGTGAAACACCAAGACAGTTAAAAGTATTTGTCTTTATGACTTGCCTATTTGAACAAGGAATTATTTTCTGGATGTCAGTATGTAAGGAAAGTTTAGATGAAAATTTTCAGTGGTTCAATTAGTTATAGATTCAGAGCTTTTGTTTATTTGTTTGTGCTCAGTTTGTTCTTGTGTTTGTAGACATCTCTCACGTTACAAAAAGAATAGCAGAGAGAAAATACTATGTTCTTCAAAACAAAAAGCTACTTGGTAGTGAGTGGCACAGAAACCAAATCTCATGGATTATTTAAATTCAATCAAATGTTATTTAATTGATATCAGTTATGTGTCAGATATTATGGGGGGCATTGAGGATAAAATAATACATGAAACACACTTCTGTCTTTTTTAAAGTTCAATGATTTGTTGCCTAACTTTGAGAAATACTACCCTTCACCACAGAATCACAATTCACATCAGCGTAACTATGTCTTGGAGAAGTACTGCAATAAAGGAACTGTGTAACTTCCTTATCACTCAGTGTCTCAAACTTATTTGAGGAGACTGCTTCTTTGTGTAACATCCACAACTAATATGCTCTCTAACACATTCATGTCCAATTTCATTGTATCCTATCTCCACTGATTAGAGATCCTTCAAGTAACCCTGAGGTTATTTGCTTTATATATTTGGCTTCTGACTAAGCATTGATTTAGAGATCAGTTTTCTCAACAAAACTGACTTTGAAAACCACAAGCAAGAACTATCACCTTTGATCTTCACAGGCATATGTGAGGAAAACAAATGACTGGCATGAGGTTGTGCAGCTGGTGAATTTGAGACTC
This sequence comes from Rhinopithecus bieti, assembly GCF_001698545.2. Taxonomy (NCBI): domain Eukaryota; kingdom Metazoa; phylum Chordata; class Mammalia; order Primates; family Cercopithecidae; genus Rhinopithecus; species Rhinopithecus bieti. Next base: position 1,085,520 of record NW_016820128.1, on the reverse strand, counting down.
AACCATATGAGTAAAAACAATTTGAGTAAAACACAATAAATTTAGACTTCATTTATTCTCATTTTGAAATAATTTGCAAAAGTGTTAGACTAAGGATTTATATTTTCATTACCTATGAGGAAATAAAGCAAGCAAATTTGGACCAAAACTACAAAAACTAAAGGATTCAAATTATCATCAAGTGATTTAAAAGTCACATTTTCAGTATCCTCATCATCAAACAGACACTTAAATTGAAATGACAAATGACCTCATTCAGTATGGCTCGTCAGAAGAGAGGTTTGACTCAGAGACATTTGTTACTAGTTATTATCTGTTATTACAGGAATTGCCATAATGAGACAAGCTCACACATCATGGATTTCTATCAGTAAGAAAAAAAATAAGGGATTTTTGTGAGAAGATAGTGCTGTCCTTTTAATATTAGCATCAAAAGGTCCAGTATGAAACTTAATTATTTTTATCTTTTCATACAACCAGTTAGCGAGTTATCATGAACGAGCTGCCTTTTGAGGAGGAATCCCACTTTATAATCTAGTTAGCTTTTTTTCCCAAGAAGTTGATTGACCTAAGTGCCAAACTATTTTGAGATGATCAATTTGGATTGGAAATTTTTAGAAACATGTTATTTCTAATTTCTTGCTCCTTTCTCAGGTAGAAACAGAATAGTTGATCACTCGCATCATGTTTGGCACATAATTTGTGCTCAATTATGGAGAGTTGTCATTACTATTATTAATAAAAATGCATATAAAACATATAATAATATACTGTTATTATACAAAAGAGTATACTAGATACCATGCCTCCGGATAGAAGTAGTATTTCTTTCTTAGCATCCCAACTTGTACATTGTACATTTTTGTGCCTTATTACCTATAATACTTTTTAAATTTTGTGTGTTTACTTTTCTGTCTCCCAGACAATAAGCATTCCTTGTGGGTAAAAATACTGTCTTTTATCTCTGTATCCTTAACTATATCCTACAAATGTTTGCTGTAAGAATTCACAAAAAATAAATAAATAAATTGTTAAACTACATTTGTTACTTTTTTAAAGATAGCATCTGTGTGAAGAACCTACTCAATTCAATATGCATAGTGTTTAAATGATGTTGCAACATGTCCAGCTTGGAGTCCTTATAACGTGTTGACTTCCGAATATTCACACATCTTACAGGGCAGCTAGTTTTATACAGAGCAAGCATTTCAAGCAATAGGAAATGAGAGCAGACTCTTCTAAAAATGTAAATTTTAAGCTGGCACCATGTCATTTCTACCACATTTTACTGGTGAAGCAGTCACAGAGCTAACCCAGGTTCAAAGAGAGAAGCAATAAATCCCATCTTTCTATGCAGAAAGTGAGAAAGACGTTGCTGTCGTCATTAATTACCCACAGACCATTTGATCTGTATCCTCATTAATGACATTTTTTTAGCTTGATATACTCTTGGCTTTGACAATTAACAAAAATAGAAGAAATAGAAGGAAAAAAACAATATGGCATTCAGTAGTCACAATTACATTTTCATTTGGGTTGCTATCCTTGATTACTATAAATATAAGAAATTACCTCTCAAGGAAATAAATCATCCTTGCATTGTTTCCAGAGATGAAAATTAATGAGTTTACCTTTAGCTACAAATATAGCCACTCTTTTTATTTTCTGTAGACATTAAACATCAATTTGTGGAGACAGTTTTGTAAACAAAGGAATCTGAGCAGATACCTGACTCAATATTAATAAATGAAGTTGAAATAGGACCCGTGATTGGTCTGTGATGACAGAAAGCAAATAGCTTTTCCTCCTGATACAACTAAAAGATTACCTTGCTATGCATTTATTTCAAGGATTGGCAAAGAATGTGTTATAACACAGGTCTGTATGCGTAATGGAACAAACACCTTGAGTGTCATTCAAAGGAAGGATAGAGAAAAAACATATAGAATCAATATATATTTAATAGTAAAATATATTGTTAAATTTTCATGTAACAATCTTTTAATTTTTTATTAAAATAAAATTTTTTAAAAATCAATCTTTCAATTTTTTTTATGAAAGTAGAAATTATAAGTCAAAAGTGGTGATGGATTCAATGGATACATTATTTAGCAGAAAATCCTTCAGAGACCACAGGAAAATCCAGGTTGTTGGAGGGTTAATGTTGAGAAGTAAGAAAGGAGGGAGCAGTGAGTACATTAATTTAACCATAGGAAAAAAAAAAATGTTTACTGCTGATGAATTAACTTGGAGGCCCTCTATCTAGAAGAGAGGCGTTTTTTCCTTGCCTAATAAAGGAAGTTTATAAAACTTATAGCATCATTGTAATTGAGAAATGTATTTTGAAAAATGCGTCAGAATAATAGGTATTTCTTAGATGAGAATAAACCACAGTGTTGAAATACTACATGTGTTTATGTAGTTTTAAAGTCATGGAAAAAGTGCATAGCAAAATTAAAGTTGACATAGAAACTATACTTTACAGATCAAACTTAGACCAACTAGAACAGAAAGGCAAGGAGAGTCTGCAATGAGTTGATTAGCTCTGCTGCAGGAAACTGACCAACTGCAAGTGAACTACTCGGGGGATCGATGTTTTATGTAGATCTTTGTGAAGCACAAAACAAGATCAGCAAATCATAAAGAAACAACTAATGAAAGCTGACTTAGTTGGTTCAGGCTGCTATAACAAATTCCTGGGTGGCTTAAACAACAGAAATGTATTTCTTACAGTTCTGGACGCTGAAATTCTGAAAGCAGGGTGTCAGCATGGTTAGGTTTTGATGATCACCTTCTTCCACGACTCCCTCACATGGCGGAAAAAGAGAAAGAGGAACCAAACTCTATCCTGTGTCTTCTTATAGGGGCGCTAATACCATTAATGAGTGCTGCACTCTCATGACCTAATTACCTCCAAAGGACCTACCTCCAAATACCATCACATTGGGAATTAGGCTTTGACATATAAATGTTGGGGGGGTACAAGCATTCAGTTCATAAAGAAAGCAGAAGAAACATTGAAAGGAATCAGCGTTTTCTTATTCTTCTATCACTTAGCCTAAAAAGGTAGGAATGACTTTAAATACCAGAAGGCAACCACTCTATTTATACTTCAAAGTTATTTATAGCTGCAGGTGTGTCTGTAGTCATGCATCACTTAACGACAGGAAAATGTTCTGAGAAATGAGTCTTAGGTGATTTGTTGTGTGAAAAACATAGAATGTACCTATGTTCTATGTATACCTGCATGATAACAGCCTACCACACACCTAGGCTATATGGTATAGAGCCTACTGCTCTAGGCTTTAAGCCTGTATAGCTTGTGATTATTCCAAACACGGCAGGCAATTGTAACACAACGGTAAGTATTTATGTATATAAACATGTCAAAATAAAAAATGTACAGTAATAGTAATAATATGATATTACATTCTTATGGGACCACTATGGTATGTGCAGACCATTATTGAACTGAATTATTATATAATGAATGACTATGCATATTTATGTATTAACACACTAGCTATGCATTTGTACAGATTGGCCTTCAGTAAATTGTACACACTTTTTTCTGGGGTTTGGCAAACCCCAGAACTTTTTAATAGTTTGGCAAACTATTAAACCTCAAATTAAACCAAACCAACCTCTACTTTCACAGCTAAAGTTTTATTGGAACAAAACCACATTCATTCATTGATGTACTGTCTGGTTGCTTTTGTGTTACAATGGCAGAGTTAAGTAGTTATGATAGTGACCATAATGTCCTCAAGGCCTAAAACATAGACTATCTGACCCTTCACAGAAAGAGTTGATCAACTTTTGGTTTATTCCATAGAGCAAATATGGGACTCTCAACAAATCCCAATTAGTATCTATAACTAAAATAATAGTAATAACTACAATAATAGTAATGATAATTATCAGTTATTAAATGCATACTTTGTGCCAATATTATACTAAGCTGAAAGAGCAGGGTTCTACGATTTATAGCCTCATCAAAATCACATGAAATTAGGAAAAAAATAGTTAGAAAATAGAATGCCTGTTGTTCAGAAGAAAAAAGGATCAATATCTACTATACTATTAATAAATACAAATGTTAGTCTGTCATAACTTATTCTAATGAATGCCTAACCTCATTCAATATGTGAAATTAAATTGGATAAAGTCTCATTAATACAAGAAGTGATTAGTATTTTTCAGAGGTAAACATTTGTTGATAATATCCGAAACTTAGTTATGATTCGAGGAGGGGAGCCTCTGTGTTGTATTTCGTATTCTTTGTAAGAATGAAATAAATAAACAAAACTCGATTTCTGTAATGCCAAATCAAACTGTGTAGTCTCCAAATTGAGATGCATACAAAAATGATCTGCTGCGGTAGAAATAATTTATCCAAAAAATCTGTTTAGTTTTATCTTATCTCATCAATTTTAGTAGGTATTTTTAAATTATATATTAGAAAAATTGTGTACCTATAAATAAACAAATATAGTACTGAAGTTTACTTGCTCAAATGTTATTACTTATAGAGATGTGTATCCAAAATGTTTAGAAACTACTTCCAAACTATAAGTGAATAACCTGTCAAAGAGTTCTCAGAATCCCTCTAAGACTGTAACTGAGTATGCCTGTAACACAATCCTTATTAAATAATTTTGCTAGAAAACTCAGTTATGTTCAAATATAAATAAATATACTTAATGTTTAAATACAGATACATCGCTAAATGCGATGATTGTCATTTCATTCCTTCGTAAAGCCTTTCATTTTCATCTCTTCCTTCTCTTTGCTGATCTTCAAATTCTGAAGCTTCTTTAATGGGATTCCTGTTAGCAAGTTCTCTCCTTTCTGTGTCCTCCATATACAGATGTCTGTGGTTTCTTGATAATTATATTTCATGAACATATTAATCATACCTTCGCTCCTAATTTTATATACAAGTTGGAATCCAAACTAAGCTTTTTTATTTAAAAAAATTACAATCTCAAATCAATAAATGCTTCTGCCATATTTTTCTCTCTTCCATTTTAGGAATTCCTGTTTGCAGCGTATTGCTATAATTATACTTACTGTTATTTTCTCACTAATTTATCACTCATCTTCTTCTTCCTTTCTTTATTATCCGTGTAAATTTTAACCTTTCTAAGACAGACTGATTTGTTTTTTTTTTTTTGCCATGTAGTAAAAGATCCTCCTACGTCTAGTCAAATTCCCCACAGCATCTATCAGAGTGTAGTACTAAACAATTGTTTCAGTTTTGTACTGTGGTGACTTACCAGAAAGAACAACGATTTCCTAGTGAAGTTCATTACTCCCAGTGCATCAGATAAGAGTTAACGTTTCAGCAAATGTGGACCTAAAAACAAAAGGTGAACCACTTCATCAGATGCTTAACAATAAAATTCAATGCCATTTGCTCACAGATATACTTTTTCAGCTAAACTAGGTCTCAGGATCCACATGCAGTTTCTCAGCGCCGTAGCGCAGCTCTGACTTGTGCACACACGTGTTAACTTTAACAACATCATACTTTGGAGGTACTTAACATAAAAGATGAAATAGTTCTTTAGAAGATAAAACTCCCAAGGTAAGACATCTGATTTTTAATATTTTCTTTTCTTGTTAAGTTCTAAAACCATCAAATGATTGCAGTTCTCAATTCGCTTACAGTGAGGCTAGAAGATGATGTGAGGTCTAAGCAATATTCTTAAAGGAAATTTGGACTTCTGCTACATTGCATACCATGCTCACACATCTCTTTAGGAAAAGTTAAAAAAGTTATAACAAAAAATTTTTATACTTTAATAAACATACATTTTCAGAACTGAATTGTAACTATTGCACTCCAAATGAATTTTCTGTATACATTACTGATTTTAACACCAAGGTCATGGTCATTTTGATGAAAATAAGTAAATAAATAAACATTAGCAGAAAAATATGGCCAGAAAAAAAGGAGAATAGAACCTGCATCTGAATTTCAGTTGATAATGGGCTATTTAATAACTATCAGTACACAGCTCTGCAGGGAAAAAAAGGCAATAATTCATGTTAGGTGTACCCAGCACCTAATGATAATCAACATGCTGGAAAATGAAGATAATATTTCTTTATGAAAAAGAGGTAAATGAACTTCTTTACATAATATGTTTAAAATTCTTTTTCCAGTATTCAGATTTTAATGAAATGCAGATCACTGCAATTCTTCATGTTAAATCACATCTGAAATTGTTCCTTAATCGAGTAAATTGGGTTAAAATATTGCATTTTTATTGCTAGCTTAATAGCTTAAAGAGGTATTAAACATTTAATTATTAACCTTGACATGGAAGAATTGGAGAGATTTCTTAGATGATTTGAGGATTTGTAAGTTCTCTCTTCTGAGTGAAGTTTATATGTTAGGATAAAGCAAATCTAATGAGCTATCTTGAAATGGGCATTTGACTAACTGAAAGAGACTAATAATATAGCATACATATATATCCAACGTTACTTAAGGAAATCATTCATAGAAGAATAGATGTTTTATTTTAAAAATCAACTAATGGATGCTAAATATTAATAAAATCATCATAACTGAATAAGAGGTTAGCCTAGTAATTTACTCATTCAAAAAATATTTACTGTACATTTGTGATGTGGAAAGCAGTATTCTAGGCATTGGGAAGACAATCTGGAATTGGTTTTATAAAACCTATATTCTACCAGAAATAGATGCATATGAATAGAGTTTTCAGGAGAGAAATTAAAGGTTGTAATAAGTAGTATAAAGAGAATATAAAGAGTCACATATTAATAGGCAATATAGGCAATGGTATGCTGACAAATGTTTAATAACCAGCTGTCTAAAAGGAACAAAGCCAGCCCTGGGTTGCAGTGTTTGCCATTTTCTGTGATGAAAACATTCCCAACATGACTGATTTAAATTTACTAATATGGCATCACTCAATACATAGTTGGAAAGAGGTATACCATAAGCCCTAGTGAGCTGTTATAAGGCAGCATCGGCACACGCACTATGACAAGATTACTTTAAGTTGGATACTCAGAAAAGGCCTCTCTGGGAAAGTGACACTTAAACTAAGATCTGAATAACCAGAAAAAAATCATGTGTGAAATCTTGAGGAATTACACCCTGAAGAGGGAAAACAGCTAAAGTTCCCAAACCAGTGCAAGCCTGGATTGTTGGAGGAACAGGAAGAAGACCAATAAGTCTGGAGTGTACTACATAAAAGGAGGATATACAATCGGATTAGAAAAACATTCAAAGATTTTCATGCAGAACTTCGTAACATAGGGTATGAAATTTGGCAAGGATGTCACTGGAAGTTTTGTGAATCATGTTAATTGTATTTACTAAAACTCATTGTATTTACTCTATGCTTTCCATAGTAAAGCAAAAAGCTATTAGAGAAGGAGGAACAGACCTTGGCTTACTGATGATAAAAGAATATGAAAAAATCCTTAAAAACTAGGTTGAATAAGAGGTTAGAATTAGTAGGCATGCCAACATATTGTTACACTATGGCATCCAACTTAATACATAATTTGCTTTGCTTCATACAAAATATGTTTTTCTGCTTTTGTTTTCTATAGCCAGTTACCACAGTCTGTCATGCTGTACTATTATCACTTTTAGAAAGTGATTCTATCATACAAAACCAACATAATCTAAAATGACTTCCTGAGATCATGACCTAAGAGCTTGTATATAAAACAAATGTTTTTAAAATTGTGCCTATAATAGCATACAACAGCAAGTATTAGATGCCACAAACATAATATTTGGGAAATAAAATGTTATGGACTCCAAGGGAACTGTATATATTTCTAACTCTATTCAAAAATGTCCTGTAACTCTAGATAGAATTTCCCTGGGCTATAGAAAAGCACAGATGGTGTTAGTGTTTATTAGATCCATGAAGCTTGCTTTAAAAATGTATTTGAAACACTGATGTTCTGCTAATATGGCCAGAATATGGAGATCAGAAACAACAATGCAAAGTAGACATTCCTTGTGGGTGGAAGAAAATTAAAATATTTCTGTTAACCAAGTCTAAGTTCAATAGCTCGGGTAATACAAAACATTAATATATTTTGGGCTGGGTTGTAAAATTAGTTGTAGATTGAGCTGATAAAATTATTAGGCTAATATTGTCTCCTCTGAGAGGAACCTGGAACAGTGCTATACCATCTGTCCAGTTCATTGTCTAAAGAAAGAAACTGATACATAAACAGAAAAAAGTTATAATGGATTGTGATAACTTCTCAAAAAAAGGTATGATGAAGTGTTATAGGAGCAGAGTAGGAGCAGCACTTGAGATTTGAGACGATCCTCAAAGAAGAAGAGTTTAGCCCATATATTGAAAGATAAGTGGGAATTTGTCATTGAGAGGTGAAAGGAGGCATTCTGTCCATATTTGTGATTTCCCAATGGCTAAGATATGAACTACTTGAAAGAATGAAGAAGAGTGATGATTAGAGAGTTTAAAAACAATTTGGATTTATATTATATATCTTGGTAAAATTTGATTTTGTCTCTCTTGGCCTTGAGGAATCAGTAGAAGCCTTTATTTTTTCCCTTGAATAAGATTTTATTTTGAAATAGTTTAAGATAAACAAGTTTTTAAAATAGTACAGAGATTCCCAAAGAATCTCTGTAAGCAAAGAAGTTCATGCAAACCAAAAACATTGATATAGGTATACTATTAACTAGACTACAGATCATATTGTGATTCCATCTACTTTTCAGTCAACTTTTCCTCCCTTAGTATATAGTTCTATAAATTCCATGACATATATAGATTAGTGTATTACTACAATCAGGATAGAGTACCATTATATCACCATAAATAAATTTCTTTGTTATCTTTTAATAATCACAGCCTTCCACTTCCTCATACCATAATCCTTAATAACCTACTGATCTGTTCTCCATCACTATACTTCATCATATTTAGGCTTTTATATAAATAGAATCATACAGTAAGTAACCTTTTGAGATAGGCTTTTTTCCCACTTGGCCTCAATATATATTCAAGTTATTGTGTCTATTAATAGCTTGTTCTTTTTCATTTCTGAGTAGTATTCTGTTGTAATGATGTACTGCAGTTTATTTATTCATTCACGGAAGGACAGTTGGGTTTTTTCAGATTAGGGCTGTTGCAAATAAAGTTTCTATGCATTTCTGTATTCTGGTTTTTCGTGAATGTAAGTTTCCATTTCTCTGAGATCAACACTCAAGATTGTGATTTCTCTGTCATGTGATAAAGATATGGTTAACTTTATAAAAGACTGCCAAACTGATTTTTAGAATAAATGTATCGATTTACATTCCCACCACCAAAGCAGGAGAGATCCAGTTGTTCCACATATTTACCAGCACTTGATATTGTCAGCATGGTTTTACTTTTCCCGTTCTAGTAAGTGTACAGTGGCATGTTATTGTAGCTTTATTTTGCTTTTCTCTAATGGCTAATGATATTGCATCAAAAACCTTTTAAACCTATAAAAATGATATGATGATATAATGGGTAGGTAACTTTGGGAACTATGTAGGGAATTTAATGAGATGCCCAGGAATGAAAGATTAAGCAACAACTGAGAGTAGGGACGCAAGTCAGAATGTTCAGCTATAGGACAGAGAATAGATACTGTTTGCCTGAAATAAAGTATAGACAAAAGGCAAGGAGATGAGAGGAGAGGTTGGATTTGAGAAGCATTTGGAAGTCGATTCAAAAAGATTTAATGAAGAATTTATTGTGGGAATGAAAAAAGGAAGTTGACAATGGCAATTCTTAAGGTATAAGCTTCAAAAAAGTGTGTAGATATGGCTATAGTAATCATAATTAAGAATAATAGAGGAAAATAGTTTGGAGAGAGGAAATGACAGAGAGGTATTTTTGGTCATATTAAAATTGAGGTATCTAAAGAAGATACCAAACTATCTAAATGAGTAGGAAAAATATTATTCAAAAAGGACATTTGGTTTAATGAAGAACAAAGATTTATTGGATTAAGTGGAAAGTTTTACTTAAAATTAATTTCCTAGAATTTTCAGGAATATTATTGGCAATTAATCTCTGACCTCTAAGCCAACTCACATTAAAAATAAGACCACACCAAAAGACATTTTAGGTTGAGAAACTAATGTGAACAATTCATGGGGAGAAAATTGAAATATGGCAATAGCCTATCGTACAGCTGTGTTGAAGGTGAATTTAAAGGCCATAACTATGGAAGGATTTTCCTAACTTACAGAAGCCTGTGTACACTACCAGAAGAACTGATGTTTGCAGTTCCACCCACTGTGTACCTCTTCATGATTAGAGAAATCATTCAGGACAATGCAGTTAGCAAATCATAACTCAAAGATGATACCCACTTCCCCACATTTTTGTTATTTCATGATAAGATAATGGCAATATATGAAATAAGCATATTAATAATAGTATATAAGCCATAAAGTAAAATGTTTAACATACATTATTTTATCCAACCCTAAACATCCTCTATTATAACCTGGTGAGAAAAGTAGCAACATCTCCATGTTAAATATTAAAGAACCTTAAAACTAGAGTAAATGCGAAGAACATGACATGCGGTATGGACGACCTTTTTTGCTGGAAATAGTTTAAATTCCTTTCTTCTATACGAGTATTAGACTGAGAAATGGAGTCTCTCCTGAGAACCATCTAAGTCCTGGTATATCTACTTGAATCACAAACACATGAGTATAAGGCAAATGTAATCCATACGAGACTCTGTCTCAAAAAAAAAAAAAAAAAAAAAAAAAAAGATGAAAATCCATCAAGTACTGTGATCATATTTAGAGAATTTTCAATCAAATGATTCTGTCAATTCCTAAATATGCTATAACAACAAAGAAACAGATGTTTGGTTTTATTCAATTGCCAGTGATATAGGAAAAGAAAGCTATTAATAAGCATAAATTCTACTAAAAGTTGAAAGACATGGAATATTCATATAAATGGAGTACATTTCACGACTTTTAATGCTCGAGAAAATAACATGAAAAATAACTATACAAGGTAGTAGGCTTAATACCTGGGTAGTGACATAATCTGTACAACAAACGCCCACTATACAAGCTTACCTCTGCAATGAACCTGCACATGCACCCCAGACTTAAAACAAAAGCTAAAAAAGAAAAAAATAGTTATATAGTAAAGAAAAAGTAATAAGTGTCAGTGAGAGACTTCAAAATTATTAACAAATAAAAGAGGAACAAAGATGGGATGTCAGATCCATAAAACAAACACAAAAAAATCAAAAATAAACAAAATTTGCCAAAATATCCATACTAGAGAAACTGCTTTTTTAATAATCATGAAAAAAGCATGATTAAATAAATAAAAGAATAAATGACTACTAAAATAGAACATAAAACAATAAAGAAAGCCTGTAGTAAACTAAGGAATTGTTGAGAAAAATATTATTGGTGTTTTCAAAAGGCAAAATTGAAGTGGTAGGATTAAAAAAGGGTTGTTACACATTGTGTATATTTAAAAGGCAAGTTAGAAAAAATGGCTTAATTACCTATGTAGCTTATTCCTGCAGAAGAAACATACCTCAAAAATAGAATTAGTCAACTCCTGGTTAATAAATATATCAGGAGAAACAGGGAATTCCAGCAATGCAAGAAACATCATTAAGGAAACAATTATGAACAAACATCCTGACTAATGAAAAGCCCAATTCTTGGATATCGCACACAGCTCAATTCAGGAATGATATTCCAAAAAATAATCAAAGTGCCTTTAGATCTATTGCCCATGTTTTTACTTTCAGAAGGCATTTTGTAATTACAAAAGGAAGAACCGAGATATTAAGGATACAAACTGTCCGCTGCCCTAAAATCTTCAATGACAGTACCACTGCTGTAAATATATGTAAGCATACTTTAGACACATGCAACTTTTTTGAGGTTATATCAATAACAGGTTTCATATAACAAACTAAAAATCAGCAAAAAAAAAAAAAAAAAAAAAAAAAAAAAAAAAAAAAAAAGGAAAAGGGTATGTAACATGCATTTACCATAGTTGACACGCAAACTTAGAGTCCCAGCTTTAAAAAATCAACTATGAGGCTGGGTGTGGTGGCTCACGCCTATAATCTCAGCACTTTGGGAGGCCGAGGAAGGCAGATCACTTGAGGTCAGCAGTCTGAGACCAGCCTGGCCAATATGTTGAAACCGCATCTCTACTAAAAATACAAAAATTAGCCAGGCATGGTGGCAGGGGCCTGTAGTCTCAGCTACTCGGGAGGCTGAGGCAGGAGAATCGCTTGAACCCAGGAGGCGGAGGTTGCGGTGAGCCGAGATCATGTCACATGCCACTACACTCCAGCCTGTGCAACACAGCAAGACTCCACCTCCAAAAAACAAACAAACAAACAAACAAACAAACAAACAAAAAACTATGAAGTTCAACAATTGCAAACTGTTTAATTAAAGAGTTTATCAAGAGAATGAAATAGAATGTAGCTATTAGAATTTATAAGGGTATGAACTACATCAGTATAGAAAAATATATTGGAAGAAATAAAACAGTTGGTACTTTTAATGTATTCACTTTTTCTCCCAATGTATCAAATACTGAATAAAAATATGTATGCAGGAAATATGGTGCTATAATCAAATGGATATTCAATAAACGTTATCAGAATATTGGGGCTCGAGGTGATAAAAATATATAGACAGGTCAGTTTGGGACCATGCATAAAATTATTTATGAAAACTAGAAGCCCTATATTCATTTATTTAAAAAAGATGAATAGACTATGTGCTTAACAAAATAAACACTGAAAGAAGCCAACTTCATGGAAATACAGGATTATATTGGGGGAAAAAAAGGCACAATGTTTTCTTTCCTGATTTATTAAGGAAAATTACAAAGATTTTGGAAAGACTCAGTAAAATATATTTATTTCGTTAAAAAAATAAAAACCTATGCATACTAATAAGTAGAGAACCTTGGTTGCTGCTTCTGTTGATTACGGAGACCCCTGGGATAAGGCAATCATAATTAAGAAATAATTTGCCAGTCTCTTGGAAGCCAGGGAAAAAGAAAAACAGCAGAAACCTAGCCCTGGTGATATCATTGAATAGCTAGCTGTAGGATAGTGGCAAGGATGTCAGCATCTATAACATTCTATTTTCTCTTCTCCAAAAATGAAACGATTAGTATTTCACCATATTGCAATTAGTATCACTTGAGCTAATGTATACTAAGCAGTTTGAAATCCCAAATCCCAAAATCCCAAATCCCATAATCCCAAATGTAAAATATTGGATTTTTTTGTATTTTAATATGTAAAATGTAAGTTGTTTCTTTTCTCTCTGATACAAAATGCAGTTTTCATTCCACAATTTCACTCTTATGTACTTAATAAGTTTTGTTAACATAACAATACAGTGTGAGAGTTCCTGGTGTTATGCCTGACCCAAAGCACACACTCACTAAAATGTCTGTCGAACCTAAATTTATTTTAAGATACAATTGGAAACTACAGTAAAATAGTTTTTAAATTATAATCAGCCATATTTGCTGCAAAGAATTATGGGTCTCATTTCCATTTCCAAATCCATCAAGTCGATCTTTTCATGCATCATGTTATTCAGGGATATCTAAGAGAAACAGAAGTTAAATCTGCTCTCTTTCATAACCCAGAGACATTAATTACAATGGAATAGCATGGTAAACACCATGAACAATATGATATTAATAGAAAAACTATGAAAAGAAAATGACAGCAGCTAGGAAGAAACAAAAAGGATGGGTGGAAACAAGGGAAGTTGGCCTCCAAAGGGCAAGTAAAATAGAACTGAAATAAAACCTGGTGATTTTAATATATGTGTGTAATTAATGTAGTTTCTGGTGGAGGGTGATGGAAGAAACGGGAACGAAGAAAAGCCCTGAGTAGCAACCTTCTTGCCTGAATTATGAAGGCAACACGAATACATAGATCAGGTATTGGGAAAAATAAATGCAAACTCTTAAAATTTGCACCATATTATTCAAATCTCTTTGACGTGAGTAACCATAGAAGACACAGGTAACATCCGGGTTGCTCTTTATGTAGGACTTTAGCAGTCTAATCTATTCAGTCTTTTACCATGTGACTACTTCATATTTCTGAATATTATTTTTGCATGTTAAACCAACAAACCAGAATGCTTTCACAGGAGAGACATTGAAATGATAAACAAGTTATGCTAGCTAGACATAATTAAAGAAACTAGGAATGCTTAGTCTTAAAAGACAACATTTCAAAGAGACATTGTGGTTGTCTTAATGATGTGGAAAATTGTTACATAAACAAAATATACACTTTTCTCTTTGATTCCAAGAGTAGAGCTAAGACCAATAGATTAATATTAAGGGAAAATTGTACCTTAGATATAAGAAAATAATTTTCTAACAGCTCAAATTATACTCGGTTGTTGTTATTAACTAACAACCCTTATGATATCTGCATACTAATACTTGTAAAATCAAGATAAATTTGATATTCATTTCTGGTAGGGGATGGGGTTGTGTTGTTTTCTTATAGTCTTGGGGAGAAAATAATTTGTTAAATACAATTTGCTATCATCTATTAGAAATCTTGTAAAGGTTATATATTTTTAATTTCACTTAATATTTCTGCTTTTATTTTTCTACACATGACCATAAATATATCTCTTCTTATACGCATGATGAAACATGGTAATAGATTTTTTAATGGAATTAGCTACATTTTCCACAAATAGATTATGGCACTTCCATTCTATGAAATGTTACGTAGTTGTTAATCAAAATGAGAGTGATATCTGTATAAAACCTAAGCTATTGTTAACAGAAAGAAGCATGCAAACAAAATTATTAAATTATGGTTTTAATAAAATCCATATATGTGAATTTGGACATGCGTATACACATGTAAAGTCAGAGAAAATGACAGAATATAACGTATGTTGAAACGATAGCAATTATTACTACTAAAAAAACAAATAAAAATAGAATGGGAATTTAAAATAAAAGTGAGAGCAGTGGGCAGGATGAAGACACATTTAAATCTACATAATACTGCACTGTGTAAGCTGAATTGTTCAAGACCTACCTGGGAAATTATTTTTAGAAAGAAAACAGGTTTGTTTCCTTGTGTTGACAATTATTCAACATGAAAGTGCTACCTAAAAGAAGAGAGAGCTCATTGATTCCATTTGTTCTAAAACAAACAAACAAACACCAAAAAACCTACATATTTTAAGTAGAAATTACTAGTAATATATTTCCACAGGGAGAAATAAGCCAGTATGTTTTCAACGTTCTTAAGATTTCATTTCTAAAGCAAATAAAACAAGGGAAAGCCAATATTGCCAATAAATAAACAAACAAACAAACAAACAAACAAATCTAAGTCTACATGAACTTAGTTGGGTACCAGTCGAGATATTTGAAGTTTATCTACCCTGTAGTCCTCACACCTAAAATTTTTCTCAATAGTTGAATGTAAGTTATTTACTTCTGGATTGAACAATAAAATGTAAACGGAGGTTTTCAGGAAGATGAATTGAGTGTGCCATATTTTTCATAGCTTGTCTATGTCTTTATGTAGTCTGTAATGCTTTCCTCTTATAGTCCAAACTTCAGGTTTTTAGGAAAAGTTGGAGCTTTGTGCATTATACCCCACCAGCTTCAGATTCCATTGTCAACCTACCCCATACATATAAACCATCTGTTTGTCATTTTTTGGCTTTATCCGAACATCTTCACAAAGAGGCCATCTGTTCCCTTCTTTTAGATATCTATTTATGGCACTTTCTCTCTTATCTATTTTACAACATTTTTGCATATGTCAAAAATTCAATTACTAGTCACATATTAGTATGTCATCTACTCAGGAGGAGTCTTAGATAAACCGCTGGGTGATCCAAAGTGCATGGGTAGTACCAAGAGACTGACAGATCTATCCAAAATGAAGGGTACGGACATCGACATAAAAGCCTCACAATGCATGCATGAAATGGATAATAGATGTGAGATTCCCTGAGGAGCTGTGTGCATGTGACTTCCAAAAAGCTGTTATTTCACTATGTAGAAGGACAATATGAATTTACATGGAAATTTATTTCCACCATCAATAATATATTCCTATTGCAAATGTACATTTTAGAGAAAGTATATTTTCAGTTGAAGTGGAAAAAAAAAAAAAAAGAGATGCACAAATAGATGTTTGAATGGCATTTGTATAATTCTGGGGCAAGTTTTAGGACAAGCTTACCAAAGAAATTTTAAGGTTAAATATAAAGCAAACTTTTAGTGTATCAGGGTGTTTGCTAAAAGCGGAGCACTGCGATAAAAATAAAAAGCTGAAACATTAAAAGCAGAAAACTCTTTATTGTCTCTGCTTCCCTGGGAGAAAAACACTAACAGAAGAATTCGGTAGATAAATGATGTTTCCAGCTGTGTTGGGAACTTGGAGATGTGAGATTATAATTGGGACCACAGATTCAGACACCATCATCACCAACTATTTTTGTTCACATTTAAAAATAAAAAGTCAAAATAAATTTACTAAAATCTGTATATGTGTGGTTACATATTTATATGGTTAAAATTAATATATATAATTTTATAAAACTGCATTATCTCTCTATCAATCTATCTATACATCTGTAACTTTTATCTACAAAGATATTTCCAAGTTCTATAGATAATAGATGAGCAAATCAATAACAAATGAAGGGTATCTAATAAACATTATCAAATTTGTTTAGACATCAACACTTGCAGGAATATTTGATATAATAAAATAGATAATAAGATAGATAGATAGATAGATAGATAGATAGATAGATAGATAGATAGCTTAGGTAAATAGGCTAGATAGCTCAACACAAAATGTTAACATAAAATATAACAAAAGCATTGGAATAGAAATAAAGCAAATACGTTAAACATAACCATAGCTTTCAGAAAACATAAAGCAAGTCTGAATAAAAACTTCCTACTATCCCAGATAAAGAGATAATTTTATGAAACATAAAAGGATATGTCTATTGCTTGGAAAGGATTGTAGTTTTTCTTAACGTTCATGTGTAAGTGAAATTTCTTACACAGAGTTGTACACAGATAAGCAATATTATTGTTTTCTCCAATAAGAATATAGACTAGTGACTCTTGATTGGTCATCCACAGTGCATTACACTAAGCCATTTTACAAATGGGCTCTCAAATTTTGACATTAGGGAAGTAAGTCAATTTGAACCAAGAATTTCAATGAAGTTATGCACAAACATGAATCTTGATACAGATTAAGTCTTAATGTTCTGGATCTAGAGAAGCCTTTGACCTCCATCTGCCTAGAACAGACATAATTTTATTTTCATTCATTTCTGGTGAAAAATATGGACTGGTGTGATTATTTCTGGGATGTAATTCAATAACTAAAATACCACACTCTTGTCTCAAAGTCCTCAACATCACCTTGTCCTATACTCCTGGTCCAAGACCAATCTACCCTCTATCCTCTTGTTACCTGGGTCCCTTTTCTTTGTGAGTATGACTGTTGGACCACTGACAAGATGATATAAGCCTCAGGTGAATTCCATGTTATACATTTGATTTATGAGGGAATGCAGGCCGCTTTGGGAATTTCCTCTGGCACCTTAGCCCTTTTTCTCCTTTCCTTTTCTCCATACTACAGGACCATCTGTAAAAGGCAGGGATGAGAGAGAGTTCAATGCCTTTCTCCTCCTCTTGATAAGGGGTAGGATTACGGATAACTACAACTTTGAGAATTCTCCCTCTTACCTTCTGTAGTCCTCTAGATGTGGTCCAGGGGATTGAGGTTTTCAGAAGAGGTGTTTTTGCTGTGCCCTCTCCTCGAAGGCCCTGCAGAAGCTGACTAAAATGGGTAATTTTCTGAACCTAGAAACTGGAGCACGTAGTTTACTCTGCTTGTCAGCATTCTCAGGGAAGCAAGAAACAGTCCACAAAAACACTTTATAACTGATAACATCTAGAAACAATTTTTGCTACATTTGACACTACATACTCTTACAGTGACATCTCTGGCAGAACGTTGTACACTCAGTGGGTTGAGGAATGATTTTCTCCAAAGAAGTGATAAGGCTTCATGTAAAGGCACGCCAGTGTTAAAGAAAGATGCCCTATATGCCAGAAATTGTAAGGAATTTGCATTATGGCTGTGGTCAGAGAATATGGTCAGGACAGTAAAGAGTTTTTTTGGTTCTCCTCAAATAACAAACAACTAATTCAACAAGTATGGAAATATGTTTTCAATATTCTATAACTTTTTTATACTTTAATTCCATCAAGAGTGTCATTAAATAATCCAGTTTTTTAAGTATCCTGCAAACACCAAAGGTTGACAAATCAAAGTTTTAAATTGAAGGTCTGTAGCCATTTCACAACATGGGAAGTTGCCATTGCTACATATCAGGGCAATAAAATCAATGACTGATATATATTTTCAGTTTTTTAAATTTATTTTTTAATTACATTTTAGCTTTTATTTTAGATATGGGGGGATACATGTGAAGGTTTGTTACATAGGTATATTGTGTAATGTTGAGTTTGGGGATATGGATCCTGTCATCCAGGAAGTTAGCATAGGACCAAATAGGTAGTTTTTCAACCTGTCCCTACTTCTCTCTCCTCTCTTTTATTGCTTCCACCTACATGTCTACAGTGTCTATTGCTTCCATCTACATGTCCACGTATACTCAATGTTCAGCTCTTACTCGTTAGTGAGAACATTTCGTATTTGATTTTCTGTTTCTGCATTAATTCACTTAGGATTATGTCCTTCAGCTTAATCCATGTTGCTTAAAAGGACATAATTTGATTCTTTATTATGACTACATAGTGTTCCTTGGTACCTATATGTACCACATTTTCTTTATCCAATCCACCACTAATGGACACCTAGGTTGAGTTCATATCTTTGCTATCATGTATAGCACAGCAAAGAACATATGAGTGCATGTACTTAACTGATGTATTTGTGTAGACAACCTCTTAACAACTCCATTTTGACCAGCCTTTCTATATATCATCTGCTCTAAAGATGCAGTGTCATGACAATTTAAGAGTACCTTTGCACAAGGTCTTCCCTTCTGAAACACTCTTCTCTCTTTACTTTTTTGTCCTTTGGATCTCAATTGAATCAAGCCCTCCTATTGCACCTCTCCTTGCCTTTTTAAAATTATACCTTCTCTGTGACCAGACTACTTGGACTAAAAATCCACTCCCATCACTTAATTACCCATGAAGCCAAACAGATTCATTTAGACTGATTTTGTCACCTTTTTCTTATTTGTCAAAGAGAGATAATAACAGTAGCTTTTCATAAGGTTGTTGCGAAGATTGAATGAGTTAATACAGATAAAGCACTCAAACTATGTAAATGTTGCGCTCAGAGCTACGTAAGTGTTAGGTATTGTTACATTTATTATCGGTATTCACATTTTATTATTGTTGTAGTGGTGGGAATACAGGCTGCTTTGGGATACCTTGGGAATAATGTTAATCTTTCTCTACCTTTTTATTCTCAGCATCTAGTTCAATGTCACACACACACAAAGATGCTTTACAAATGTCTGTTGACAAATCAGGTAGATGGCATGGCTTACTGATGTCTAACTGTCGAGATAGTTATCACTCATGGTCCCATTGAGAGCAAAAAGTAAGCTGACAATGGTAAAATAAACTCAGATAGGACTCAGAAGGACCTGCTTTTACTGACTTGGTTTTAGCATATCTCTATACAAGGAGAAGAGGTCCGGTTGGAAAATTATAGTTAGCAAGTCAAGCAACAACAAAGTTTCAGATACTTTGATATCAAAATAATTTTCCTCACTTTAAATATAGCAATTTGTTTTTCCATCAAAATGGCTTGCATCAGCAAGGTAAAAAAGATACTATGTATATATATATATATATCTCGGAGTTCCTGCAGAGAAAAGATGACACTCAAATTTGGTAATTTGAGGAGTGTCTAAAACAAGCACTATTTGAATAGATGTGGGCAGGTTATAGGAAAATTGAAAAGGAAGGCAGTAATCCACAGACTATGCCTGAAAGGATGGAGGGAAATAAGAGTTTGCGGGAATCTGGAGGGTAAAGTGTGTGGAGGGAATACTTGACAAGAAATGTGACCTCTGGTGGGCAGATGCAGTCAGCCTGGAGAGAGGAAGCCAGGGAAACAAGTACCTTACTTCTCTCTTTCCTCAGATGCCTTTTCCTGCCCTCCTTCCATCAGAAGTTTCTCCTGATAGTCAAACAACCAGAAGCCAGTAGAAAGGAAACCCCAAGTTAGAACTCACACAGGTCAGTTTCATGAACACAGAGCAGGGTAGGGAAGGCTGAAGAGTAATCTGGAAGAGCAAAGGAAAGATGTTGAATGCATTAAGTCCACTAAGTTTGGGAAACATTGGGTTAAACAAAGCTACATAGTAATTTTCTTTTCTGCAGGATTTCTCAGATCCTTTAATATGAATACAAACTATAACTCCCCAGGAAGAGGGAGAAAATGTGCCAAGCATGCCAAATGTTTAATCACACAACCTCCCATTCTTGTAGAACTCCTTAACAGACTCTTGTCCCATGTGGCACACTCTTTGGAAAATGTTAGTATCGTGTAAATATTCAGGGTCAACCCATCTTACCCCAAGTATTAAATTAATTTTGTCTGAAGAGATGGTGGCTTAATTGGTAGAATTCACATATTCCGTTTCTCTAGCCCCCAAATTGTAGAACTTTCAGAGCTTCAAATAACTCTGGGCATTCCTCTACTCTGATAGGTTCAATTGGCAGATAAAATAATGAAGACGTTGGAAAATAAAGTGGCTTGGACAAAAACGAGAGCTATTCCTCTTGCACCAAAATTTAGAATTTTAACATGAGTCTCTAGACTCGGTCTTACAACTTTCCAAACTATCAGGTTTAGAACACGATGGAGTTTTTAAAACCAGATTCAGAAATTAATACACAAACAGTTAATATAGGTAGATGGTACATCCTATTTTCTGCACTGCTAAGATATTGACTAGGCCTATATTACTTCTATCGGAAGCAAATAAATTTGCCCTTTTCAGAACTCAAAGTTAGAATTAAAGAATTCATTGCCCTCAAAATTGGCTCACCCAACTTGATTGTTTTCTATAAAACTGGGTTCTAAATAAAGTTCTCAGTACATAAATGAATGCAGAGTGTTGCGCAGGTGGGCTTGCCCTTGGTAACAGACACACCTGTGCCTATCAAACACAAAATATGGTATTTAATTTTGGAAAATTGCTAACGGCAAGCAGAATTGTACAAAGGAAAGTTACCTTTAACTGTCACTCAGGAAGAAACAAAGATATCATGAACAGTATTATTTTTCCAAACGTTTCCAGGCTAGAGTTGCATTCGGTGCCTTTCCAGAATCACTGAACAATGAAATGGGTAGTAATCTGCCAAACACATACAGCTGTGTGCCTGTTTGCCTGGGGTGTATATTAGGGCCTGGGAAAACAAAGTTAGGGAAGTAAGGCTCCAGGGTAGCGTCAGTCCATCCACTACAGTCCAATTCGGATTCAGATGGTCAGATTGGACTCTAAGGTGGAATTCCTAGTATAATGCAGTCTTTGCTTCCATACAATGTGATTCCTGGTTTTTTATCCTTTACCTTGGCACTGTTCAAGCAGCATGTTTTGCCACCACGCAATTATCTTTAGACAACCCAGGGCAGTTGTTGTTTGTGGAGAGTGTGTGGTGGCATTGAACACCTACATGCTTATAAATACAGGTGGCTGAAGTTAACCAACTATTCAGAGGCAGTTAGATGAATCATGTATTTAAGCACTTGTCTGATTCACATCTCTACCTCATATGTAGAGGATTCTTTTCTCCCCAGTAAAATTTTATGGAGATTTACTGTGGAGAGCAGATGTCATGGTTCTAGCATGATATGGTGGACTGGAATGGAATCAAAGGTGTCTTCCAATCTTTTAGGTGTAATACATCAGTCTTGACATTCACTCATTCATATAGCAGGGGTAAATAATCAAGACTGGGTCATCATAGAAGCAGCAAGTCTTGAATTGTGGAGAGTCCTGCTTTTTTGTTGTCATTTTATTGGCAGTGCAGCTGAAAATACAGTCTTCCTTATTTCAAACATTTTTACTTCATGGCAATAGATTAAATTTAATCATGTTTTAGTTCACAAATTGTTTTTTGATGTATATGTGTTTTTATTTTCCACTATGTCATATTTCAAAAGAATCGACTGCTCTTCTGGTTAAATTTGCTTACCAACACTCTTTGCCTTTAAAAAAATATGATGAATAACAGAGCCAAATTTGAAATGGCCATCTCTGTTACTCCAATTAACATGCTGTATATACATGTGTATTGCAAAAAACAACTAGATTTTCCTGGGCTTGGCATCCCTAAAATATCTAAAGAATATCTTAGTCCCATGAACCTAAACTTCAAAATGTCAATTGCATTTACAATTATGAATAATAGCGAGCTGCCATTCCCAAGGGAAATAATGAAAGAAGAAATGTTTCATAGATGTTTTTTAGCAAAAACAAATGATTTGCATGTTTCCACCAAAAGGGAATAACACTCTTAATATGGAATATCCCTCTGGTCTCCTTTTTGGAAACAAAATTCATAACCACCTGCCATTTGATGAAATCTAATAAATTCCTAATATAGAATACACTCCTCCAAAGTGTTCATTGTCCAAAGAAACTAAAGTGAAAATAAGGTATTAAATCCTCATATGAACAGAGAGATAAAGATAAATGCAGCATTTTAAAAATATCTTTTTTTCTAGTACAAAGAAAACATATCAGAAATATTAAAGTGAGCATAATTTCATCCCACAGCAATAGTTTCAACTATACTTTAATTCTACCTGGTAGACTCAGACACTTCCTTAATGGGTGTGAACTTTATTAACAACCATTTAGTTCTGTTTTTCATAGAGAATATGCATAAATCCTGTGTTTTGATTCATGCCATTTTATTCCTATTATTTATCCAAAGTGTAATTAAAATTTCTTTTTTGATGATGTAGATGGAATACGAAAATAGAAGGGAAGTTATTGACGCATTAAATAGTTAAATGAAAATCACCTTCACAGATGTTTGGTGGAGAAAAATATGCTATGCATAGAAAAGCTGAAATAATGTTTTTCCATGAATATTGGGCATTGGGCTGAAATTACAATAGCCTTTCATGTCCAGTTTTGTTACAATCCCATTAAGGCAACTGCAGAGATTGGTAAATAACTGTTACCATAGGAGAGTCACCATATGTAATATAGTTTATGCTAGACATTGTGTAAGCATTTTACATACATTCACTCATTGACACATTTAACAGCCTGTGAAGTATCTGTTTTATTCCCATCTCACATATTGAGAAACTATAGTTCAGAGAAACAAAGTAAACAGAGCTCCTATTGAACCTAGTTTTTAAGTCCTACGCATGGGCTCATACGTTTACTGATATACATATATAACATTTTATTCATATATATATATTAAGTATATATTATATATATAAAATAAATCCCTAAAGTCAGAAATTTAGAATGCAATTTAATATGAGTATAATTTATTTGTTGATTTCAAGATAGGCATCTGTATTTTCCCAACATTAAAATAAAGATCATCTGGACAATCTTCTAACCAACTCCAAACAGTTCTTTCTGGAATTTTTCTCCTTTTATTTCTCCTACTTGGAGTTGTAGGTATGTCTGTGTCTCAGAGAAATAAACAAAAGGTGTTCTATTTTAAAATAAAAGGACAGAAATGAGCAGCTTGGAGAGTTCACAAAAGAAACTAATTAGTTACCAAGCTAACTGGAGGTTTCGTCCATTCATGGGCATACTGAAATTGCAAAATCTCGTTATGAACATAGAATAATGTCTATAAAAAGTCTTTAAGACAGCATGAAAAACATAGCATAATACCAGTAGCAAATGTTTTATAATGTCTAAAATTTTATAACTTCTTTTATCTATTTTCTTAAAGCTCCCTTATGCCATAATTTGGCTGTATTTATGTGATAAACACACTCTTATCTTTGTAATGAATTTTTAAGGAAAAAACAGAACCATGTAAAATATGCTTTTGAAAAATGGGCACATTATGCATGTGAATGCTCTCTCTCTACTAATTAATGTAATGTGGCAGTATCCAACAAACTAGAGCAGATGGAGCTCTAAGTCTTGTACCAGCCTATGCCATTCTTAAGGGGAACAATTTTTCTTCACATCTCTAAATAAAGAGAGTGAGATTTCGGGAAGGATGGCATAATTTAACAAACAACAGAGAGTGTGACCATTCAGATTGCCTTTTCCTATCAACCGCTTGAAAGGCAAAACTTGTTTCAGAGATGAAGCAATAGAAAGTGTTGGAAGCAAGATAGATATGAGTTGGAATCCCAACCATTGCCACGGGCGACCACTAAACCTCAGCTTCCTCATCAGCAGTATGGGGATAACCATGGTAGCAAATATTTCTAAAGGTACTCGTGAGAAGTGCTTTTATGAGTGCACAATTAATGCTGGTTCTACTACCATTAGAACTGCTGCTATTCTATTACTCTCAGTACCTCTACTACTATCAGAGCCACACAGCTCTAGCTTATAAACCCATCTATTCATTTCTAGACTGACATGATCATTTCTGCATATTCTCATTGCCTCCCATTTCTACCTTCCCTAACTTATCCTGCAAATCGCTACCTAATTATATGTCAATATTCTGTTTTGAACTCTATGCAAGTGCTTTCTCTACTTCAATTTTAAAAAAGAAATTCTTGCTCCAAGTCAGTGATTCTCAACTAGAGATAATTGTAATGTACAGAGGACCTTTAGTAATGTCTGAAAAAAGCATCTTGACCCACAGAGGACATTTAGCAACATCTAGATGCACTTTTAGCTGTCACAACTAGAGGTAAAGGTACTATTGGTGCCTAGAGATAGAGGCCAGGGAAGCTTCTAAACATCCTATAATTCAGACTCCTCTTGTCTCAAAAAAGTTCAAAATGGCAAAAGTTCTGAGGTTGAGAAACCCTGAGAAAGTGTAATACTGTAAGTGTATACTGATCTTATACATGCAATAAACTACAATATACTAATATAATCAAATAAACTTCAATAAAGAACTAAGCCATTTAATCTCCCCTTACTATCATGAGAAATTCACTTTGAGCATAAATAATCAGCTATTTCTATCAAGTAAAGTAATATGAACACACCTGCACTAAGGCAGTGGGCTAGGCCAATTGATCTCTTAGGATCCCCCTCAGTTCTGATATCCACAATTACATATTTGAACTCTTCAAATGTTCTCCATTGCCTACGCATACGCTCATTTCTTAGTATGGATTCAAGGATTTTCACAGCTTATTTCCTGTTTGATCTGTCAATTATATTTCCCATTGTTTTCTGGTATGAATGTCTGCTCCAGACAACTTGGCTTGCTCATTGGCGCCTATGCATACCTTTATAATGCTCTCTCCCCAGTCTCCCAAGTCCTCAGGACACATGACCTCTTACATCTTATTGCTCACATTATCTGTTAAATTTACTTGTCCCTTAATAAAATACAATGTGTCTTGTTTTGTTTTGCTATTATGAACTTGCCTTTTCATTCAGAGCTCACTTAGTCCCTTGAAAACATGAACAATGTAAAACATTTTTGCATCCTTTGTGTTCATTTTGTACATCTTCTTTAAGACACTATACTTGCCCCATGTAGGACATGGAATGTATAGCCCACTTAGAAAGTTATTCCCAGGGCTAGTCCTAAACCACTTGCTGTGACTGATTTCTCATACCACATCCCACACTTCTCTTAATGAAATTGAGTGCCTTCATGACATCATTCAGTGAAAAGCATTCCAAGACTTTCTCTGTATTCAAGGGAAAAGAAGCTATGATTGATTAGTGATGTCTGTCAAGGGTATACCAAAGATTTGCCATCTCTGCTCTTTCCATTCCCTGGTATTGTCAGTTCATTTTCAAATTTCATAATAGATGTGGTCTTCAAAATGGTTTTATAGTATGCAATCTGCTAACGCTCACTAGCGTTCTATAGACAACATAGGCGAAATGAATAACTTGTCCCACCAATGATCTAGTTACTTGTCATCTTAATCTGGGATAGTTTAGCTATATGAAACCTATCACATACAAGACCAATACAAAACTCAATCTGAATGAATCTAAGATGTGCCATGGAATCGAAGAAAAGGAAGTTATTTGGAACCCAAGAAAGAGCACTCTATCTTTTCTCTGTCCCAGGCTGGGTGTCTTCTCTCTCTTCCAGGTGGACGTTCACCCCACTAACTCCTTTTCTGGCCGTCTGTTCTGAGAAACTGTTATTTCTTTTGGCATAATTAAGGACAAACATAACAACAAGCTCCTCAAATGTAACATCCACATCTTAAAAACTCAGCCAGAGGCAGGAGAATGGCGTGAACCTGGGAGGCGGAGCTTGCAGTGAGCCGAGATTGTGCCATTGTTGCATTCCAGCCTGGGCGACAGAGAGAGACTCCGTCTCAAAAAAACAAAAAGCTCAGTCAAACACTTCTGAATCCCAAATCTTAATTGGTTCAAATTAATTCAAATTAATCAATGAGTATCAGAGAAATAGAGTAAGGAGAAATAAGGTTGCTGGATGTGCAATCCTTTGGGTAACAGTCACCATGCAAATTTCAGTAAAAAGACATGTGACCTAAAAATAGGCACATCCAAAAACATTTACTTCATGTGCGTTGTCACATGGGCAAAATAATCCAGTGAATTCAGAACTGTGCTCCGCTGCTACATAAGCAAGCTGACTCTGACAGAGTTTTGATGACAGTCTAGTTGGTAAGAGATAGACTCAAGTATAAGGGTCAGTCTGTCTGAATCCAGAGACTGGGTCCTTGTCACAAGCCCAGGAGACCCAGAAATCTTCTCTTACTACATGTAAGAACAAGTCAAATGTTTTTGTGTTAGAGATGGCGAGATTCAAAAACAAAGCAAAGTAAAAGTAGTAAAAATTAAGCAATGATAACTACTGACATGTATTGAGTGCTACCTATCCATTGGCATGTGCTAAACGTTCGATGTGTAATTACTGCATTTACTCTTTATATCAACCCTGTGACACAAGGGTCATTATCATCCCAGATGACAAAACACATACAACAAGAGAAGAGTCATCTGCCCCAAATAACAAAGCTAGTTAATGGTGGATTGGGTTTTCAACCTAGACCAAACAATTCCAGAATCCTGTGTTTTCAATACGCAAAAGTTTGACTCCAATCATTTCTAAGAAAAGAAGGGAGGAAGAGGTCAACTTATTGTTAAATTGTATAGGTATACTTTATTAAAATATATCCTTGTATGTATGTATATACACACATGTATATGTTATAGGTACATATGAATGCATGTGTGTATATATATATATACATGCACACATACACACAATATATTCTGTATATGTGTATAAAATATATTTAATACTTAAAATGTTCAAAATTGAAAATTCATGACTGGTGACACATTTTTTGTTCTTTTCTTTTGCATAAGAAAACTGCCTGCTGGTATCTCTCCTTTTGTCAGAGACTGATAAGGGCTGTACAATCTTGTAGTCAAAACATCTCACTAAAAAGCTTCTTTGGTGGCAAAGCCTATCTTGGAGTGTGTTTGGTTTCCTGGACGCCTTATTTGTTTACGACAATGCTCTTAAAATTGTCTCTACCATCTGTGTGAGGTCTAGTTCCTTGAATGAGAATGAGATATTAAAATGCCATCCAGATGTCTCGATGCATATCCACATTAACATATTATGCAAATTGTCACAAGGCTTTTTTTTTCCCCTTCTTAAACAGAAAATATTTTCAGAGGGAGTGTAAGAAAGTAAATCTGTAAAGGCAAAAGAAAAATTTTAAAAAGGTAAGGAAAACAAGATGCATTGGATTTGCATTGCTTATCTTTTATAATCATATCTTATGAAACCATGACTTGCAAATATTTTGCTGTCTTTCATTTTGCAAAAGAAAAATAGATGCCAAAAGAAAGAGCAAAATCTACCTTGAAAAGCAAAATATGAATTCAGGATATACTTTTTTATAAAAGAGATTATATACACACTAAGAATATTCTTTGATTCAACATCTCCAATTCCCATATGGCAAATATCATCTTTTAAAGTTGGGTGTCAGCTCTCTGTTACAGTAAAGAATAAGTAAAACTTTATTTCAGATGTTTTATTATTAAAACATTCTAAATGATGGCATGTTAAAATGCTTCCACATTTGTGGGTTTTTTGTATGAAGTATGGATGATACAAGGTTTTTTAAAATGTTAAAAGAATTTCCATTAAAAATATGGCATGTTGGCATTAATAATAATTAGATTTCAGAAACAGCATGATTTGTGAAAGAATAGTTATCTGATTCATTCTGTGATTAATCTGGACTGAACCTGATATTTCTTCGAATCTCTGTGTTCCCTTTTAAAATTCTTTTTTTTTTTTTTTTTTTTTTTTTTTT
>NW_016820128.1:1051593-1056874 GCF_001698545.2 Rhinopithecus bieti | reverse complement strand
TGCCACCATGCCTGGCTAATTTTACTTTTGCATTTTTAGTAGAGACGGGGTTTCACTGTGTTAACCAGGATGATCTCGATCTCCTGATCTCGTGATCTGCCCGCCTCAGCCTCCCAAAGTGCTGGGATTACAGGCGTGAGCCACCGCGCCCAGCCCCCTTTTAAAATTCTTAATGTGTTTTCTTGGGGGGTGCATTGTAAAAGTTTTTAGTTCCCATATGAGTAAATTCAAACTCAAAAGCTTTTTTAATTCACCATAAAGAAACAAAAATAACAGCATTATTTTAAAAAATATATTTTGCAATTTCAAGCACTTATTCCTGAATCAATATTTAAATTGCAACAGTATTTATTTATAATGAACTCCAGGATGTGTTTCAGAGATAACTAATTCATTAGCACTACTGAAGACCTTGACATAGAGTGGATAGTTTAAAATAAAATCAGCAAAACAAAACAAAACTAAGCTAAAATCTTTTCAGAGTCATGTTATTTCTGAGCTTGCCATTAGTGATGGATTTTTCTCAGTGTTGAAACAAAAAATTTACTAAACCACTAACACTAAAAGCCAGTTAAAATGGTTAATGCCTCCTAAATTGTTCCATCAAAGTTTTCAGCAAAGAAGTGGCATAATAAAGTACGTTTCTTTTTTTTTTTCGTTGGTTTTGTTTTGGGTTTTTTTTTTGAGACGGAGAAGAGCTCTGTTGCCAGGCTGGAGTGCAGTGGCCCAATCTGTGCTCACTGCAACCTCCACCTCCCAGGTTCAAGCAATTCCCCTGCCTCAGCCTCCCGTGTAGCTGGGACTACAGGCACACACCACCACGTCTGGCTAATTCTTTTGCATTTTAGCAGAGACGGGTTTTCACCATGTTGGCCAGGATGTTCTCGATCTCCTGACCTCATGATCTGCCCGCCTTGGCTTTCCAAAGTGCTGGGATTACAGGAGTGAACCACTGCACCCGGCCAATAAAATACAATTTTTAAAAGAGAATATTCGTGAGAATGTGGAAGTTGGATTAGAAGTGGGCAAGTGACGACAGAAGGGAAGGATGGAAGAGTTTAAAATAGGAGCTAAAATTGGAGTTGTTCACTATAACAAATCAGCTAGACATTCTATCTTCTTCATTCTCTTACAATTAAGCTGTGTCGAGTAGTATAAAGTGAAGATGAAGATAATTATCTAGTAGATTCAGTTCAGCAAACACTAGCTCAAAAGAATTAGATGATCCAGGCATCCTTTCCACCCACGCACTTTGCTGATAAATTGGCTGGGTTCCACCTGCCTCACATCCTTACTTGGTTCTGATAGCTGTAGCATCCGTCTCATCCTTCTCAGAGACAAATGACCATAGCCAATTGCCACTAGGTGTGCCGAACTTTTTCCAAGTAATCGCAACCAAGAATAGTGAAACCATATAATTCAAGAAATACCTATATGAGTTCCTTAAAAACTGACACCAAATCCTAACACGTAAGCCAGAATTCAAAGGGAAAACACAGACATAGCACTTACTACCATTGACCTGATGTCTAAAAAAGTTGGAATTACCGACTTTCAGTTCAAGAACTACTGAAGAATTATAATGTCAATAATTTTTAACCAAATTACTCAAAAGGATACGATAACTGTAGATCTTCTATCCAGGATAATAATCAGGAAAGAGGTACAATATTCTACCTGAGGAAAGTTTATATTTTACTTCAGAGTGCTTTGTGAAGGAATTAGCAGAAAGACAGTACAACCTGGCCTATCATTGAATCCTATACACAATCTAGATTCAAAATAGATAAGGTTCAATGAACTGAATATCACGTACAGATTATGAAAGACTTTATCAAGTACTCCAGTGCCAATTTTAAGTGGCATTACCTTGCAAAAACAAAACCAAGATTCTGCTTATGATGAACCAGTTGAAAAAGCAAACTTATTAAGAACGCTAATTTACAGAATCAAATGTAAAACCTTTTATTTTGTTTACTGCTTCACATTATTATTCATTTAGTAAATATATTGAGCACAGTTTGGGCACTAGTCACTGTCCCACTGCTGATTGTCATCTGCTGAAGACCCATGTGACAATCCTGTGTAATACTGAAGAGAAAAGATGATCAAATCTTTCCTCCTTCAGTCTCTCTGCATTTCAATCCATCTCCTAAAGCTCATTTGCCAGATATTCAAATATCTAATGTTAATGATGCCATTCCATAGTGCAAAATTTTTCATCAATTCCCATCACCTAAAGAAAAAAAATAGAAACCATATTCCATGATAGTTTAAAACATGTTACTGTCTGGCTGAAACCTAACACTATACTTTCTTCTTCGTACTTTTCCAACTTCTCTTCAAGTACTTGAAAGTCCATTCAATCTGTTACTCAATACTACTTTCCCACCCTTTTACTTTACTTTGCTTTATACGCTTTCTTATTCCAAGACTGTCTCTATCTCCAGATCTTCAAATCCTCCCAATTCCTCCAAAAACTAAGGCAAGTGATTTTTTTAAATTAAAAAAAAAAAAAAAAAAAAACTTTAAAAAAAAAAACTAAGGGAGAAACACAGGGTAGATACAGCCCAGTTTCTTACAAAAGGTTTTATCCACAAAGGTCTTTTCTTATTCTACTTAATGATACTGCTTATTTAAAAAAAATCAATTAAGTATATTATGCAGAGAAATGCACAAATCATACATGCAAAGTTAATACATTTTCATAAACTGAACATGGAGAACACTGTTCAAAGGAAGAGAACATGGCCAGCACACCAGAGAGCCCCTTCCTGTCCTCTCCCAGTCACTGCACCTCGCAACACTAACTCTTTACTGACTTCCAGCAGCACATATGTTTTAATCTCTTCTTGGCATAAATAAAATCATACAGTTTATGCTGTTTTGTATCTGCCTTCTTCCACTCAACAAAACAAGTTTGGGATTCCTCGATGTTATTGGTTATGGCTGCAGTTTATTTATTCTTATGGCTATAATGTAGTCTATCATGCAACTATGCCACAATTTAGCAATTCATTCTATGTTGATGGCTGTGTGGGTAATTCTAGTTTTTTACTATCATGGATAGTACTGCTGTGAATATTTAATTTACGGCATTTGGTGAACATATATATGCATTTCCTTTGGGTATGTGGCTATTTTTAAACTGTCCCATTGACCATACCAGACTATAAGTATCTTTAAGACAAGGTCTGTACTTGCTTTTCCTCTCAGCATCTTGCCTACGATATTCATGTAATAAATATGAATAACTATGAGTTAAATATACTAGTGTATAAAACCTATTGGAAAATACCACCTTATTTAAAATGAAATATTATATTAGTTATTATTGTTACTATTTTAAATAATCTAGGTCATCATTATCTTAATAGAATGCAAATATTTCACTGGATGGCACTGTTTTTCCTCGCTGACCCTGGGGAAGGTCAGTCATCTTGTCCTAATTGCTGTGTCTTCAAATCCAAGCAATAGAGATAAGAAGATAAAAACTGCAAAGAAACTCCCATGAATTAAGCAATAAGTAGGTGAAAAGAGTCACAATTAAGATAATATAGGGTATCCTAAATATAAAAGTCCATGTACTTTTCTAAAATGAGCAAATCTCCCAGTCAATGAAGCTGATTCTGGTTCCCATAAGACTAATAAAGCAAGTATATGGCTCTCACTAAAACTGAGATTTGTGCATCTCCACATAGCTCAAGAGACCCAAGAGAGATACTGTAAATTTTCCACTTGCAAAGGAAAAATGGGCAATGAATTTTGCTAGTTTTAACAGCAGATTCACACATGCTCTAAAAATGTTCAAGGGCAGCCAGTCCTTATTTATAGTAAGTCACTCTTAACACCAGACCCAAGCTTCCCAAGTCTTAAATTTGTGCTTAGATATGTGACCATTCAATATCACTGCTGTAATTAAAAATGCTGGGAGGAGCCTAGATAAATCCATTATGGGGTACACACCTGATCTCTTTAGCATTTAACACAAAACCACAAACATTTGAAATGCCTTATCAGATGCTGCAGTTGATTTTAATCAGCTCTGAGTAGTCCTCCCACCCAACTCTCCCTTACTGCATCTTTCATAAAATGACTTGACAAGCTTAACTTTTTCTTACCCACCACTTCTGCTGGGGACCAGTCTCATTATATCTGAGATTTTCAAAAACTGAACCAATACTCTCATTTTCAAGGTCACACACAAAATAGTCAAAATGTTTAATTTAACAAACCAAAAAGGATCTGTCAAAATGCATATCGATATTTGGCTTTTGATAATACTATACAGCATGTGTTTAACACTCACTAGACAGTCCAGAAAATGTACAAGTAACCTAAAAAACTTTTAAAAATAAATTTAAAATGTTTAAAATGAACTTCTGACCTCCTGAAAACTTTGGGGGTCAAAAAATAAAGAATATGATCATTTACATTTCTACTTTTACTAAAAATTTTATTTTCCTTATGCTTACTTACTTCCTCAGATGGTATATCAAATTCCTTGGTCTTCTGTAAGAAAGGCAGACTTTAAAAAGGTCGTCACTTACAGATATCTTGCTGAATACTCTGCCTATATGCTTCTACAAATTTTATCAGCATAAGAGATAAAATTTAAATATCATGAGGAAGCATCCAAGGAAAACAAAGACAAAAAGGAAATACTTTTTTAATTATGGATTAAGAAAAGAAATCATGAGTGATCTAAAACTAAGCTTACTAATTCATTATCCACAATGATTAGGAAAAGTTCAGTGTTCCCAGTGAAGAAATTGGAAATTAAGAAAATAAGTAGGTCTAAATGTCAGTCTAAATTGCTTGCCTTGTTTGTGGGCTAAAGCAGTCATAAAACTTTTCTGAGAAATGGCTCATACTCTCTAAAACTTGCTGTTAACTCGACTCTGTGTGTGTGCACCCATTTGTGTGTGTGAGAGTCTGCGTGTGTATGGAGGATAGGAAGAGATCCTGTTCAGATATATGTACTGATTGGCAACTTTGGGTCCATAGCAATTTGTTAACTCTTCTATTCCCTGAATAATCTTGCTTGCAAGTCTAGCAAATCTCTGGACATTGGTCAAGTTACAATTAATTCTCCCTTCTTTTGTGAAGACAAAGGAGGGATAAACTGTCAGTATTGTTCCTGGAACATGGTTGAGTGAAGTTTTGACAATTTTATCCTAAGACACAATATATGCATGATATAACAGGAGAAGGAAATGTACAAACATAACAATTTAATATATACAATATATAATTATATATATATAATATAAAAAATAAA
>NW_016820128.1:1046909-1050267 GCF_001698545.2 Rhinopithecus bieti | reverse complement strand
AAAAAAAAAAAAAAAAAAAAAAAAAAAAGTTGGATGTAGAAAGCACAATAGTTATCATTTATTGAGCACTTACTATATACGTGTCAGAGTATGTAAAAAAACTGGAAAATATAAACTTATTTTTAAAGGTATCTTACTTATATTTTCAATTTTTTTTTCAGATATCTATTCCAGGAGGAGTACCTTTAACTTGAAAGCAATGAGTCCAATTATAAAAAAAATCTAAAAAAAATGTAATTGAGTATTTTACTGCAAAGCTGCCTATTAGTAACTGAGTAGAACTTAGTGTCCAGTGTCTCAATTTCTATTTATTGTGCTGTCTATGAGTGCCTAGCATAATATCCTTGGGGGATAAAGCCCTTTCAAGCAAATAACATGTTGGAAAGAAATTGTCTGTCTGTGGTTACCAGACTATTCTCTGAAGCATGTAAAACCTGTAAGCTTTTGTTATAAAGCTGGATGATGCAGAAATGATTGAATTCAGCAGTTTAAATCTAGGTACTGATACTCTCTGGAATATTTAAGGGTATAACTGACATTTAGTTATATTTTAAAGGGGTTACTGGATTTTTTTTCCTTTTATCCCTACAGAGCTCCAACCACTGAATGTCAGTCTTCTCTTGATGCCATCATGCCTAACACGAGGTGGCAGCCTGCCTCTTGACCACAGTCAGGGTTGTACCTTCCCAGCCTCGTAATGAAGAAGGTTCAAGGCCATCTCTCCTGATGCCTGGAGAATCTGTAGCCACACAGATTGTGCTGCTGCTCTCGTACCTGCTGATACTCACTGATGGAAGCACTAGTTTTCCTGAGGCCCACACACCTTTTTGAGATATTTCCACCCATCTTTCTCCTCCCACAATTTTCTAAAAAATTCATCTGAAGTAGTGAGAAGTCATAACCCTTAACTCCTTCTTATTCTGGAGATCTTTCTAAAGGTTAAGAGCAACAACTCAAAGAGCATCGCCTGGGTTCTATCCTACTTTCCCCCACTCTCAGCTGTGGGAGCCAAGGGTATATTATTTAATCTTTCCCTATCACAATGTTCCCTTTGCAAAAGATTGGCCATAATATAATACCTATCTCAGGGTTGTAAAGAATGAATGAGATGTTACATGTTAAGTTGCTAAATACATTTTTTTGGAAAATAGTAAAAATCTATAAATTTGTGAATCATGTCTGACTTGGATCCAGGATGTTTATTTCACGGTCACACATTAGGGTATGCACAACTAACCTAGGTGCTTTCCTTTGTGGCTCCAATACACAATCTCAATTTCTGCCTATGTTCAGGTGCTCAGTTCAATTCAAAACAGATCCCATAAGATAACTTTCTTCTCACTGCCTTAGAGTTAATATTTTTCCCAGTCTATCTCCCTGACTTTTTTTACTCAGCTTTTATGTTTGATCTTCTCCCCCCATATATCTGTCTTACAATATGAATCTTTTTCTCTCATTTATGTGCAATACTCTTAATTCACAATTCCTGCATCATTTATTTATTCATTCTTTCAATGATGTCATCAATGATGTCATCAAGTATTGACCATATGCTAACTAGGAGAATAGCAGGAAAAATAAGATGAAAACAACCCTATTGATATGTTGTCTTTGTCCCTCAAGTTCTAATTATCTGTAACACCGTCTTACAGCTCATAGTGAATCAATGTATTTTGTCTTTGAAATACCATGTATCGGCCGGGCGTGGTGGCTCACACCTATAATCCTGGCACTTTGTGAGGCTGAGGTAGGTGAATCGTCTGAGGTCAGGAGTTTGAGATTAACCTGGCCAACACGGTGACACCCAGTCTCTACTAAAAATACAAAAATTAGCCAGGCATGGTAGTAGGCGCCTGTAATCCCAGCTATTTGGGAGGCTGAGGAAAGAGAATCGCTTGAACCTGGGAGGTAGAGGTTACAGTGAACCAAGATCATACCACTGCACTCCAGCCTGGGCTATAGAATGAAACTCAGTTTCCAAAAAGAAAGAAAAGAAAAAAATATATATCACATATCATAAGAAGTCACATATACTTAGATTAGCTCATTTATTAAAGATAGATAGGAATGCACACATTTAAGGTTCAAACATCACCATGTTCAAACATCAGTTTTACCATAAACGTTTCTTATTATGCCCCCTAAATATGGTGACCATTCTGCTACAGTTATCTAGCAAACACATGCATTCATAACTCAAAGATACAGACCAACCTTATAAAGTAGCTAGTGTGGAGAATAGAGAATATCCTTCATTTGCCTAACCGGATATTCAACAAAATAAAGCAGTGATTTCCAGAAGCCAGTCATTTTGTATATTTTTGAGCACCTAATGCACTGAGCTTTCTGCATGTCATTCTCCCAAATGGCTCAGACCTCAGTTGTTTCTGTCTCAGTACAACTACTGCCAAGAAAGAAATTTTAAAATAGAAAGAAAATGAAAACTTAAAAGTATTTTATTATCCCTTCCACAGAAACATTTTCACTTTCTATTTCTACCTCAACAAACTCTGTAACCAATGTAAAGGATTTAGGAACTAGAAATCTGGCATTTTCTAGTTTTTGCATTCAAAATGCTACTTCATTCTTTCTGTCTCCCCAATATATTTCATTCTCTGGAGTCAGTATATACTCTGAATAGTTTTGCACCTTCTTTTTGCCAGGCATTAGAGTAGAGTTAGCAATATTGAGAAATTGCAGTGCTTCATAATGCATAAAATTGCAGTTATAAATGTATTCAGCAGATTATTCAGTGATTATAATATATCTTCATAGATTGGATAATTTTTCTTTGGAATGCATATGATGAAGGCACATTTAAAGTTAAGAGGAATGAATTCACTGATTTACCTTAAATCATCTACTTTTAAATATTGGAAGCAAGGTAAAATATTGAGTTATACAAGTAATTTGTAGGTTAGAAAAGAAATAAATGTGTGTTTTTATTCTAAGTAAGACATTTATCACTACCTTAGATGCTACCTAGATTATAAAATAATGAATGTACATCTTCCCTGCTTGAATTGATTGGAAGGTTTGTAACAACGTGGATAGTATTTTCAAAATGTAATTGATCTTCTCTTTGACCAAAATAAATTACAAAAAAAGTGAAAACATGTTCAGTAATGCTAATGAGTGTCTTAGCTGTTTAGAAGAAAGCAATACAACTTTAGTCAGTTATTTTCAGGACGAGACTAGTTAATGATGAATAAAATTAACCATATATTTCAAGTAAAACCAACAAAGACAATACATTGACCTAAAGAACTAAGCAGTTAAGATTCTACATTTAAATGAACCACTTTTCATTTCAGGAGACACCAACGTGGTCATAAGAATATATATATATATATATATA
>NW_016820128.1:1007273-1038180 GCF_001698545.2 Rhinopithecus bieti | reverse complement strand
AAAAAAAAAAAAAAAAAAAAATGGAAACCCAATTTTTTTTAAAAAATGCTGCAAGTTATCCTTTTCCGAGAAAGGTAATAGCAAATAGTTTGATCCAGACTACTAGTCTGGCAATGATATTTGTGTTTTCCTTTAATACTTGATTATGCTCTTTAATTTCAAAATCAGGGCTAACTGGCTGCCATGAACCAATTTTACATTATGTATTTACTCATAATTTTAAAAGTTGAATTCTCCACACAGTTGGTGACAATGGCTAGAACATGGGTACAAAAGAATTGTCCCTCAGTTATTTCAAATACCATTAACTTTCTCAAAAGTATTGAAGTCCTTCCAGAAAATTGAATCTGGTCATTACCTTCTCCTCTTCACCATCAACATTCTATATTTCATCTGTTGTTTTACTACCTGTTACTCCATCTGTTTTCATGACTGTGGTTAGGGTTTATAAACATCCCCTACATTATATCTTATTCCCAGTCTGCTTTCCCAGGGAAAACTCCTTTGAAGTCTGTTTCTTACTGCAGACTTTTCTGTCTTGTATTTTCACCAATGTTTTCTTCATTTTCAAAATCTAAAGAATAAATTAGCTCTCACAACCATTTTATTTTCTTTTTTATACTCTGCAAACCAGAATGCCTCATGAAATACAAATGTATTAGGAAAAAAAGTAGATACAGATGCAACAAGTCACTTACACCTTTCTGTAAATAGTTCAATACTAAAAAATTAATTATATCTACTTTTTTCATACAAGTAATCCAAGAATGAAAAATTACACAATACAGATTGTTATTTTTTAAAATGCCTCTCATCTGCTGTCTATTTCTAGCCCTGCTTCTAAGAAGCAATCACTTTAATCCATTTTAACACTACTCATGTTCATTAGTTTTCTACATTATATGTTTATATCATATTTTTCTTTTTTTGGTGAAGTTTACTCAGGACCTAGTTTTTTTCCCTGTTGTGAAACATCATGTATTAGCTCATTTAAGTCACTTAGCATATCCACAGTCCATTCTTCTCCTGAGTTGTGATAGTTCTTGCATTAGTTTGCTAGGATAGCCTCCTACAAAGTGGGTGACAACAACAAAAATTAATTTTCTCACATTTTTGAGACTAGAAGTCCAAGATCACGGTTGATTTTTTCTGAGGCCTCTCTCCGGGGCTGGTAGATGGCTTTTTTCCTCTGTCTTCACAGTCTTTTCCCTGTGTAAATCTGTATCCCAACCTTCTCTTCTTATAAACACACCAATCATAATTGGATTAGGGCCTACCCTAATGACCTCATTTTAACGTTATTACCTCTGTAAAACCCTATTTCCAAATAAAATCACATCCTGAGGTATTATGGGATAGGATTTCAACATATAAATTTGGAGGTTCACAATATAGCCCATAACATGATTGCTATGATTGCTAATTACTATTGCTATTATTACTTTTATTATTTAAATTGATTCCTTCAACAAATTATCACTGATCAACCCAATGAGAACTTTTTTTTTTTTTTGAGACGGAGTCTCGCTCTGTCGCCCAGGCTGGAGTGCAGTGGCCGGATCTCGGCTCACTGCAAGCTCCGCCTCCCAGGTTTACGCCCTTCTCCTGCCTCAGCCTCCTGAGTAGCTGGGACTACAGGCGCCCGCCACCTCGCCCGGCTAGTTTTTTTGCATTTTTTAGTAGAGACGGGGTTTCACCGTGTTAGCCAGGATGGTCTTAATCTCCTGACCTCGTGATCCGCCTGTCTCGGCCTCCCAAAGTGCTGGGATTACAGGCTTGAGCCACCGCGCCCGGCCGAGAACTTTTTTTAAGTTGTTCTCTTGGAGCTTATATTCAAGCAAGAGAGAAGAGGTATTGAACCAAAAACTACTATAATATTAGATGGTGACAAATATTAAGAAAACCATAAAGCAAAATAATTCATGGTGTGAAGTGACCAAGGGGCAAGGTGGAGATCTCCTTTGAAATGTTGGAAAGTGACAACTGAGTTGAACGTGCACAAGTATAAGAAGACAGCCACACCAAAAATTTTAGAAAGAATTTTTGTAGCAAAGATACAACAAATGGAACGGATCAGAAGCAGAAAAGGGCTTGGAGTGTGAGATAAATAGAAAGAAAGTCATTGTTTTAACCTCCAATAAGGAAGCAAGTCAGAAAGGTAAGCAAATTTGCAATTTTTGCGGGGCCTTTAAAACCTAGACAGGAATTCTTCTTTGAGTTTTCTTAAGTTTAAATTAATGCTTGATTTTTTATTTCTTCTAGAAAATAGATATGATTATATATCTGATTGCCATTGTGAAATATCAGGCAATTGATTACCCTAAAAATACTTCCTTCCCATCTCTCACCCCTTCTGTCCCTTATCAATTAATTCTATATTTAAAATTATGTTTTGATAACACTTAGAGTCTATTTTGTCACAACAGCTAGATCTCCCAAACCATACTCTACAGATATATTTCAAAAGGAAAAATTTAATGACCTATACTTGTAATTATGCCAATGGCATGATTGGGTAAATGTTATTTATTGCAAAATCAAGAAGTCTGTTTAGACTGACAGTATAAAACTTGGTTGCTAGGTGCAGGCAACTCAGAGGAGAGCTTCTAGAGTGTAAAATTCAACTGCACTCTTTTTTTCGAACTTTCTAACAATTTTACAAACTAATAAAACATTTTAATGTGTCTCATATTTGCATTGTGCTTTCTTGTCATTAGAGATTCCAAGTTCATAAATAGAAAGTACCTTCTTCATCATTAGAGACTCCAAGTTCATAAATACAAAGTACCTTCTTCTTGAAAATAGTTTTTTGTGCAGTCTACAGACTTCTTACTTTAACTGATTGCTTTTTAAGGATGATGTATAACTCTTCATCCTAAGATCTCTTTTTACTGAACACCTGTGCTAATTACATTGTTAAGCGGATCTCATACCTTCCCCTTTCTTTAATTCCTCTTTATTTTTCTGGAATGCAACCTCAGTATTTTCTTCCTGAAATTCCTATAATCTTTTATTGTCAGAAATTTGGCAAGAATATATGAAATGATGAGACTTTTCAACAGCTTCTCTTACTTGGTCTTCAGTTGGCTTTTTTTAATTTTAAATACAGGGGTTTTTACCCCTAATATTAGTTACTTTTTAATATTTATTTCCTCCACTCTGTTTTCACAATGTTCCTTTGAATTAAATACCATATCTCATAAGTTTTCATTTCTCTTTATTTGTTGTGATTGAGTTAACTATGTTTTGAAAAATTTTATTCATTTAAAATTTTAATATTTCTATTGATCTTTTTTAATTTTGACAACATATATATTTTTCAAGCATTCTTTTTTATTAGATTTTTGTAACATACAAGGTGTATCTTTAGACAATTTCATAAAACCTCTGGTTTGTTTTGTAAAATTTCAGTCTCATTTTCTCAGGTCTAGTAAGGACTTATTCACTTTTAAGCCTTTTTTTTTGCATTTAATACAATTTAGGGAAGAATATAAATTATGTACTCACTTGACTATATTGAGTTTAATGTCCAAATGGAGGTTTTTTTTTATGTTAAGTATGGTTGCAAAATTAAAAAGTGGGATAAAGATTTATCTGAATATACATTAAATTAAATATCATGGAATGATATTTTGTACAATGTTAGGCTTATAATAAGCTATTTTCATGAAAAACCTACTTGCAATTGACCTGAACAGATTAACTCTCTGTTAGAAAAGAGTACACATATGTAGATTATTTAATTAATCATTTAAATTTAACTAAACTGTGATAAATTTTATCCAAGTTTGATAAATTTTTACAATGACTGTACATAATTATTACTGAATAATACAGTATACATTTTAATGAACTTTGAGTGTATTACTCACATGAAGTGTGGGCTATTTAATTTTTGGGTTACAATTACTTGCTTTCATTAACAACTGGAGAAACACAAAAGTTTTTTAAAATTTTAAGAATTTGAACAAACTGATTTCTATCAAAGTATAATTTGAATATTGGAGCTACAATAATTTTACATCTCTTGAATGACTTGTTCATGTTAACTGCAAGGAAAATGTGAGTTAAGTGTGGACAATTTAATTGATTACCTAGATGCTAATAAGTATAAAGATCCATTT
Organism: Rhinopithecus bieti; assembly: GCF_001698545.2. NCBI lineage: Eukaryota > Metazoa > Chordata > Mammalia > Primates > Cercopithecidae > Rhinopithecus > Rhinopithecus bieti. The sequence goes on along the minus strand of NW_016820128.1, from coordinate 1,034,056 downwards.
ATTTTTTAACCATGAAATAGTAGGCTTGTATGGCATACATTTTTAATTTTACTCTGAGGTTTGGGAATGATGAAGTGATCTGTATACCATCCAGAATTTTTAGACTTTGAGCTAGAGTTAGTATCTGGATGAAGCTTGGAGGTTGTTTTTTTATGTTAAATATGGTTGCAAAATTAAAAAGTGGGATAAAGATTTATCTGAATATACAGAATAACCAAAAAGGTAGACCATAGCAGCTACAACTAGTTACCTAAAACTGTCCATTATTCTTTTCTTACTTTCCAACAGAAATCTGACTTTTCACTCCAAGGACCAATGAGCTCAGCCTCTTTTGTAGCTAAGAGAGGCAATTCATCATAAGCATGGCCATTATGGTACAGGAGTGTCATGAAACAGATTTTTTTTCCTGACACAAAAAGGCTAAGCTATCCAAAGACTATTGACTTTTCCCCCTTTCCTTCTTCTTGCCCAAAATTTGGTTACAACAGCTGGTAATGTGGCAACTATCATGTGAACATGAGTATAAAGCCACATGCTAGTAACCATGATCAAAGAATTAGAAGCAGCTAGGACCCAGAGTACATTCCATGAGCAAAAGAACCAGCCCTTGATTTCCTAATATATAATATTATGGGTGGGAATATGTATTTGTCTTATCATTTTTATGTTACAGTTCCTGTTGCTTGCAGCTGAATTTAATTCTTATTCATATACAGACCCCATGAGCAAATATAGTAATTTAATTACCTCAACTTAGTTTTAGTTTCTCTTATACGTGAAAATGATTATAGTAGTACCCATCTTATCGCTATAATAATTGAATAAGATGATACACTTAATAAGCTTGTGCAGATTAGTTATTTATAGCAGAGTAACCATTACCTCAAAACTTAGTAGCTTAAAATAATAAAAAAACTTTTACAAATTCACACAATGGATGTGAGTCATGAATTCAAGACTGGCTTACCTGGGCAGTTCTAGCTCAGTGTACCTCATGACGTGCATCATATACTCAAAAGAGCTGTAGTCCACTGAAGCATTGAGTGGGACTGTAAGAACTGCCCCCAACATGGTATGCCCACATGCTGACAAATTGGTGCTTGTTGGTGGCAGGAGGTCCCAGTTCCTCTTCACACAGAACTCCCCACAGGGCTACTTGAGTTACCTCACAACATAGCAGCTGTCTTTTCCCAGAATAAATGATCCAAGAGAGAGCCAGATAGAAGTTGTCCTTTTTATGACCTAGTCTTGGAAGTCACAGTGTCATTTCTACCACATTTTCACTGTTAGTAACAAATCAAAACTTCTAATCCACATTCAACAGGAGAGGAATTTGTCTCTGACATTGGAAGGAAAGTATATCCAAGAACTTGTGGACACAGTTTTTAAATTACCAGAGAGGGATTGTAAATTTCCAGCCTATTCCTTCCTGCATGGCATTCTTCCACCCTCACATCAACAGGTGCACATACACAGGTGTGCATGCACACACACACACATTTTCCTTTGTTCTCAGACAGAAAGACTAAGTTGCATGTAGAAAATTAATAGTTTGTTTGTTGCTGTTGTTGTTGTTGTTGCTCCAAAGAACTTAAGTAAGATTAAACTTTATTTCAAATTTTAAAAAACAGCTTCCAGCTCCAGAGAGAATTCATTATAGGGCAGCAGTAAAATGTCAGCAAAGGCCGTGGCTTGTTATTATAAAAATTACAGCATGCTTTGGCTCAAATCAAATTCCATGAAATGTAGCATCCATACCAGCAAGAGGTAGATATACTAGGGTTAGCATATGGCAAATATTGCCCTGACCCCTGATTCTAGAAGTAAATGATGTGTGACTGTATCAGAAAGAAACCAATTTCCACAAGTTTCATGTGAGGAGCGGTTTCTTTACAGTCTCACCATCTGCTGCTAGTTAAAATTTTTGTGCCTGCAAAATGATATTTTTACTCCCCACCCTCTACCCCTTTAAATGCTGTAATGAACAAGAAGAATTATTGAAAATGAGGAAGGCTATCTCCATACATACTTCAAAGCACTCATTAATGGAAGTAGAGTACCAATTTCATTTTTTGAAAGCATACTTCAGCTTCTAACGTACTGGAAAATTTTACTGATTATGAATTATAGCATCATGTTAAAATGCCTTTTGATGCTTTATGATGGTGAAAAGGAGATCGCACTTCTATGTTTTAATGATTGGTTACAGCCTTCACAAAAATCTCTGCATGTTTTAGTATTACAATTTAGGGACAAATCTAGTTAGCTTCTGTTAGTTAAGAATTCACTGGTTCTCTGATCATTTCAAGTGACTTGAAAGTAGAGAGAGAGAGAGACTCATGTAAGACACAGAGCTGAGCCAGTTTCTATGATTAGAAGGAGGTAATCTGGATGGGGAGGACCTAGGAGATGAAAGCTGCGTAACCATCCTTGACTGTCTTCTTTATTTACTCCTATAATGTTTCAATCAGTTATTTTGTACTTCTCTGTTTAACAACTTTACATCATAGCCTTAATAATCTTTACATATATTTATTGCATTCAAAGAATTAAGGAGGTTTCACCTATGTGGTGCCCTCAGGCAGCAACTGACCATCTGCTTTTCATCATCTCACCTACAAATTTACATGGGAACTTCGTGTATAAGTAAACTCTTATTGCATAAAAGCAATCAGATATTAATGGCATTCAACAAAAAGCATGCATTTCTGTATTGGGTCTGCAGGTCAGGTCAGTTGGGTTGGCTCTGCAGTCTATGTAATCATTTGACAGGTCTGTCTTAAGGGGACAGTAGGATTCAGGGTGAAAGTTCTTCAAGAGAATATGAGAAAAACAATTGTTCAAGTCCCTAACTGCAGAAGCACATGGTGAGTTTTTGTTTGTATTACATGTCATATCTGCTGACATCCCACTCGCCAAAGCGAGTGACATCCAAACCCAAAGTCGAGAGACAGGGAAGTACACTCGTGCCATGGAGGTAGATGATGGGGAGGAAAGTAAGACTTTTGAATAATAATCTAACATACCTTTCTGTGATCTATAAATTATGTATTTTTAAACAAAACCACACAATAAATAATACTGTAAAACATGTAGTACAATTATAATTTGAACACCAGCCATTTCAAAACAATTTCTGGTATAACAACAGTTCTTCAGGCTTACAGAGGTGTACAATAATTTCATGTGGACTAAGTGATTTTAAAAATAAATAAAAGCTCTAATTCTACATAGAAGGATTTACCTTATTTGTAATATCCAAATCGATGTCTTTGATGATTTGATGACACTATACAGAGTAAATTGGTGTTTATGCCTAATTCCCAAATGAATTATTGGTATTACCATTCATTTAGTTAAGCAACAAATCTTTATTTAGGCTTTACTATATGTATGCACACTGCCCAGTCCTGGCAATACAAGATAAACAGGAACAGAATGGTACTCAATTTCTTGAAACTCACAGGTTGGTAGAAAGCAAACATATTAAGTGATTGTGATTTTTTAAGTTGATATTTAAAAGGTTAATATTAAAAAATACAGGGTATTATGAAAGCATATAGCAGAGAGAATAACACAAATCTATGAAGTCAGGAAAGGCCTTTATAAGCAAGTGATCTTTCAGTTAGAACTGAAGAGTGAGTAGGAACACAGCAGATGAAAACTGTGAGGGAAGATATTCCTGCCTTGGAATGAACATGGCTTTTGTGAATAGCAAACAGAAGTTGCAAGTACCGGATGGCTTCTGTGCAATATAGTGGAAAGGAAAACAATACAGATTAAGCTGGAAAGGTAGACAAATCATGAAGCACTACTCAGGAATATATTACAGAAATTGCTCAGGGCCTCAGTCAATGGCACTGGTTGAAAAGTTTTAGACAGTGGGAAATGGCCATGGAGATCAGCGATGAATAGAAGTCAAACGCATGCAATAGATATTTAGAAGGAAGACTGAGAAAATCTTAGTGCTTGGGGTTTGAGGGTGGTGGAGAAGAAGCATCAAGAAAGATATGCAAGTAGAAAGGCTAGTGTAAGTGGAGTTCTTAAATTATTAAGTGGGGATTCTCCACTGACAGCAGGAAAGGACTGGAAGTTTGTTGGAGACCCACAAAGACTCAGTGAATGATTGGACAACCAGTGTCACAGAATATCTCTTACCAGCTCTCTCCTTTGGTCCTCACCTTCTAGCCTTTGCTGTGGTCACTTTTAACAAACAATTTTCATTCTCTGCTTTTTCACTCCAGGGCCTTTGGCTGCCAGAGAGGATCTCTAACTTTCTTTTTATTAGTCCCAGGTTAGATTTTAAGTAGAGTTCAAAAACAGCATGACTGGCTTTCCTCTACTGCTAAAAGGGAGATATGTGGATAATAAAAACCCCAAAGAGAGAACTGAAAGGAGTTCCTGTTATAAATACTGAGATTTGCAGCAATGTCTTTTTGACACCAAAGTCACTCTGTGCCACACTAAATACATGTTATTGTCACTGCAGGGATTAGGACTTGCCACCAGACAAAGTGGTCTGCAATGCTTGGAATATTGCCAATATTGCACAATATTGCAAATAAATATCTTCTAAGAAAATTCTGTGGTCTCCAGTTAAAATAAAACAAATAAAAATAAATAAATAAACAAAAACATTATTATCCATTATTATGAGAAAATATTTTGTAGGACACAAGCTCTTTTTCCATCAGAAAACAGATGTCCACATCCATTTGTGACAACTTATTTCCTTCCCAGATGTTACTTTTGCTGTGTAGCCATAAGTACCAAGAATAATCTAATGTCCTTATTCAAAATATCCAAGAACCAGCTGAAGAATTTTAAGTGTAAAATGTTGCTAGGTTGTCAACATTTTAGGGCACTTGGGTCTGCTATAAAATTGTTCCCTTCATGCAGAAGACAAACGTAGATGAAGCCTAAATCTTTTAGGCTAGCTTGTATTCCTTAAGATCTCATGAATGTTAATTTTGAAGTAAATAATGCACTGGAAAGAAAATTAACTGCCAACTTAGCAGATGACGAAGTGCAGCTCTATGGACTCAATTATCCCATCCAGAATGCAGGCAAGTCACAGTATGAGTCTGTTCCATTGTGCCCCCAACAGTGAGTTCTGCATACTAAATTTAAGGGTTTTCTTCTGTCATGAAACATACGCTAGTATATCATAAGTTAAATCACAGAAGTCACTATTTTATAGGTACATCATTGAAAAATTTATCATTTTTTCAGGATCCAACAGGAAATTTCATATACATATGGAATACCCACCCTTCCTTTTTAAACTCCTCCCAAAGAAAACGGGTCAGAGAGAAAAGGAAAAGAAAAGGTTACGTTCTTGGATGGATAGAATCATATTTTTGACTGAGGAAGACATTTGAAGACTATCCTATTAAAAGACTTGTAATGGACGAAAGGGTCCAGCTGCTTGCTACCTGGAGAAAGAAGCCAAAATAACAAGAACGAGGTGTGCCGGAAAGACAGTAAGCTTTATTATCTGTGGTAGCAAGGGGAAGAGTGGGTGGAATTTTTTCCAAACATTTCCACTCTTTAATTTGTGGAGGGAATTCAGGGGTTTTTAAAGCGAGAGGTTTGGAATGCAGGAGAAACAAAGGGGTTAGGAGGTGTCAGGTGGTGCAACCTGCTCCGATGACTTGTTTTGAATTATTATTCCATCTAGTGAAGGGACTCGTGCCATGATGGGCCCAACCAGGTTACAAATCAATCGCAGTCAATCTTGCAGTCAATCTCTAGTCCGGAGAGGATTCCAGCCTTGAAGGTATCATTTGTTGGAGAGAGAACTCCGGAGGTGTCTGGTCTTTATCAGGATCTGGTCCCTAAAGTTTCTAAGGAAATTTGTGACCAGATTAGAGAGCATGGTGTGTGCTTAACAAGCATCTAGGTAAAGAAATGCGCATAAGGCGTGGGAGCATAAAGTGGGAAAGGGAGAGGAGAGTGGAGGTTCACAGCACATTCTGAGGCCGTATTTCAAGATGAAAGAAAACACATTTGTAGTTTGTCTCAAAGCTACATATTGAGGCTGGAGAGTAAGGAAGAAATTTTAAAAAAATGTAAATGCAATTTGAGCTAAGCTGCTTAGTTATAGGCTGTTTTGTTTAAAAGTTTTCTTGAATTGATTTAATGAAAATAAAAATCGTGTTTTATGTCCAGTGCTAGGCATTGGGTCTAACAAGCAACAGGTCAAAATATAGGCATTGGGTCTAACAAGCAACAGGTCAAAATATAGTCATGGAACGGAGGGAAGGAAGAGGGAGAGAGGGAACAAGGAAGAGAAGGAAGGAAGAGAGGGAAGGAAGGGAGGGAGGGAGGGAGAAAGGAAGGAAGGAAGGAAGGAAGGAAGGAAGGAAGGAAGGAAGGAAGTTCATAGTATCTTGAAATAACATACATATTTCATTAATCTTTTTATCTTTATAATTTGGTAAAGAATCTTGCACACACCAAGTCCACAATAAACGTTACTGAAAGAATTATTATATCAAACAAAGTGCAATCTTTTCCTTGGAAGGTCCAGCTTATCAAGTCAACTATAGTATTAGCATATTTTGAAATATTTTTGATAATGAAAGTGTGGGAAATGAAATAATTATGAAAATATTTTGAAAATTCCTTCATATTTTACAGCTTACATTGATGTTTCATACCATTATCACAGTAGGGCAGAATTATCTGGCACTAGAAAAAGTCACAAAAAATAATGAATAGCAGTTTCTTTTTAGTTTATGTTTGTTTCACTATTCATGATGATTAAGTTTTGCTACTATTCTCAATTATTATGAATGTTAGAATGCATTTAATAGCTATCTCAGCCATTTAACAAGTATCCAAATTTATAGTCTTTATTACAGCTTGTTTTCCTGTTTCTATAGAAATATGTAGCTATTTCTCCTTTCTTGGAGAGTTTACTACTTCCTCAGGCATGGGGGAAAGTCTGTACTAAGTAAAATATTGTATTATTTTTAGGAAATGAGCAGATAGTAGCATAACAGAGGTAACTTAGAAGTTTCAATCACTACAAGTATTTACTCTCACTGTGATTTATGCAGCCATATTGATCAAACAGCAAATCATTTGCATCATTAAGAACAATAGCATCTAGAGATGAGACTGATCTTTGAAGAGGTAAGGTAGAAATGTGTATGCCAAACAAATATTTAGTGATAATATTGATACTACATTTGAAAAACAAAATCCAATTTTTAAAATGTTGGCTAGAATAAGTAACAACATAATTGCAATCCCTGGGAAAAATTAATATTAAAAGTTTGGCAGACATTGAATTCTGGGGAAATTGGTTAAAGCATAGTATAATTTGAAAATTATTCATCCAATCTGATTAATCATTACTTCCCCAGGAATTTTAAGAATTAAATTGTTACTCAAAATGAAATAAAATGAAAAGAATTTACTGTAAAACCAATACCATTTTTGGCTGCATACCCAACATTAGTCATTAGAACCATTGACATGCAGACAAAAGTATATCCCGGGTAGTGAAAAAGGATTTTTAATGTACACCCAGAATTCTCAAATAGCCCCTGGGGTTCTGGTGGAGCTCAACAATACCTCAATGTGAAACTAATTCTTTAATACCAGAATTGATCTCATAACTTTGAGCTTATTTTTGACATGTTATCAAAGACAACAGCAACTCACTAATCTGCCAACCTCAGAGATAATGAATAGCCCTCCAGCAATAGAAAGTTTTTCTTTTGGAACTAACTTCCCAAGATGATTCCTTCAAATAACTTTATAGACCAGTTTAGCCTCTTTCCTAAGGCGCGTTTTTCCTTCTGATCAACATGCTGATGGAATGTCTTCAAATCTCAAAGCTACTGTTTAAGAGAATCAATAATAATAGTACTGTCATTTCATATGCATTTTTCTGTAACCTCATGAAACAAAACACTTGTTAACAAAATGTGGGTAAATAACACTGATGCACAGAAAACCATGCTGCAAGAAAGAGCTATGTGTTTCAACAGCATGTTTATAAATCGTTTGTATAAATGAATGGCCTGACTTCCAAATACTCTTCCTATTTCTTTTTGTTGCCTACGTATTATATTCAAGAACACCACTAATCCTGAGATGAAAATCTAAAATTGGTTAAAAAGAAAGTTATGCTTATAAAGAGTTGTCCCCTAGATATGATGGTCCATACTGAGCCTCAAATTAATATATCCATCTTGACTTTACATGTGGTTGTAAAGACTAAAATTGTTGGCTGAGCTCTTGAGAGGAAGATTCCAAGAAGCATGAAAACTCAGAATAATTAATTAATGGAAATTGATTTGATTGCCCACATGTAATATTTTCCCACGAATCCTTTATGATATTGAGAACTGACTTTCAAGAAGCACTTGGCTGGATTTGCTTTCTTGTTTTCTTAAACATTTCTTTTCACAAAAGTTATGTTAAAATTCTCTTCACACCAAACAAAAATTATTTATTTACACTGTACCAATCTTCATTTATACTCTTCCTTCAACCATATCATACTTCCTGATACTTGAAAATAAAGAGCAAATGAACAACTGACTTGGCTGTAGGAACTTTTATTTCCAGTCAATCCTTGAGGTGAGTCTCCATTTTTAAATCTACAGTGAAATTCATGGATACAGAATAAGAAAATAAACAACCTCTTGGGCAGCATAACATTTCAACTGAGCAACAGACACATCACATCAGATGAAATAATGTACACTTTTCTTTGTCACACACACACACACACACACACACACACACACACACACTTGCTCGTACCCCTTGTAATCACATATAGTATGTTATTATGTCTTCCAAAATCCAGCATGGAATCTCAGCTGATTGAAGTCTTTTTCAAATAATTGTCTCACATCTTTGTTTTTCCTCTTTGATTCCCTATCTTCCAGACACACTTATTCAAGTAAACTGTCATATTAAAAAACTAGCGAAAGATGTTACAGCACTGTGAAAAGCCCTCTGTAAATACTCCTTTTGTTTTTCAACTTTTAGTGTTGATGGCTTCTCATAATGGAAATTGTGCTTCCCCACTGTGATCTGTGACTGTTTCTCAGGGGCTTCCAGGAGATGGTAGGGTGAGGTGAAGTGGGACTCTTCTAACTACCACAACATTCCAAAATCTCTCCTTTCAATATGAAAATATATTGGAGCCCTTAAGCTTCTCCTGGTCACTCATGGTTCCTGGTCCATGCTTTGCACATGGCTTCCTTCCTGGGGTCATCTTGAATTCCCTCATAAGGCCTCATGGCAGGCAACAGGTTCTCAACTCAGCGTCTAGCACATAGGGAATTTGGAAAGGATCAGTGTGCAAACCAGACCTTCACTCTGTGTGTGTGTGTATGCTGCACCTCTCTCCTAACTTTATTGGTGCAGCCCCTTGCAGTATAAGGGAGGTGTACACAAAGATTCTCCCCAGAGCATCAATGGAAGGGTGAGACCAAGTGTCTCTGCCCCGTGACTTCTCTTAATCTATCCAGAACACCTCTTCTCATGTTCTGAAACTACAAGCGAGAAATTCAACAAGGCAAGGACAGCTTTTCTTTCTAGCTTTTCTCTCTCCTCTTTTTAGACCAGCTATGAGAACCAAGAAAAATGGAAAGGGAAAATGTCATAATAAAAAGGGGATGCACATTGGGTCACAGAATATCGTGGGATATAATACATCAAAATATAACAATATCATCATTTTATATTTGTTTGGGGAATAGGTCACAAATTTTCACCTACCTTTAGCTTTTTTTACATTCTTATTCCCCTTGCCATCTGCTCCCGATTTTGAAAAAGCACATTCACGCACATTTTCTAGAACATGCAAATAAATAGTTGACTTTTAAAGACTAGGGGCACAAACATTTGGAGGATGTGTTCAAAATGTAGATTTCTTGTATCTGCAACCCTCCCCCATTTTATTATTCAGTAAATCTGGATTGTAGTCCTGAGAAACTTAATTAAAAAAAAAAAATAAAACTCCTGGCGATTCTGATGTACCTAATGCTGAGATCACAGTTTGAGAATTGTTAAACTCAGAGGCAAGAAGTGTCAGCAGAGGGAAGAATTAAAGATAAGAAGACAGATGTGATGGTTAATTTTATGTGTCAACTTGAGTGGGCCAGGTGGTACCCAGATTAAACATTGTTTCTGACTGCATCTATGAGGGTGTTTCCAGATGAGATTAGCTTTTGAATTGGTAGAATCAGTAAAGCAGATTCCTTTTACCCATGGTTTAAGCATCATCCAATCCACTGCAGGCTTGAATAAAACAAAAGGTGGAGGAAGGAGGACTAACCACCTTCTTTTCATCTCAGTGCTTGAACTGGGATATTTTTTCTTATCTCCTGCCCTTGAACAGAACCTACTGGTTCTGTTTCCCAGGAGAATCCTGACTGGTATAATACATGGTATACATAGATCTAGCATAATGGATCTGCAGAGTTTTTACAACATCTCAGTGAAAATCAATCTTCATAATAGCTGTGAAGTGTTATTTTAAAAAGCAGAAACTTCCTAGGAGAGAAAACACTAAGGGTGACAACAGTTATAAGTAACTAGATAAAAACAATTATTAAGTATTCATATAGAAAGATTGGATTGTCGAACTGGAGGAAACCTTAAATAATGTATTCTAATCAGTGATGAATCTAGGGTTTGTGAATCCAGCAGCGCATACCACTGGGGTTGGGGGTGTGAGGTGGCTTTCTTAAGAAAAATAATTTTAAAACATGAAGTCAGAAATATTTGAGCTCCCAGGGCTTTGAAAGTAACGTGTGCAAGTGAGGATCCATGAAGTTTAAACTACGTAAGTTTTGCAGTAAATCTGTTGGTGATTCCAAACCATCTTTCTTGAGGATGAGAAGGGAGACCAAAAAAGCAAAGAACATTGACCCCGTTCTCACACTGAGTCAGAGGAAAAACTGAGAAGAACCTTTGGGTCTCTGGACTCTTCATATTATACACTTATGTCATTATATATTCAATATTGAGTGTTATATACATGATTCATTTTCAACTTCCATACCAGGAATCATGAGGGTTCCCACAGGCTTCCTTTGAAGTGGAAAGACAGAAACTCTTTAAAGTAGCCATTTCTCACTGCTAAATACTAAATAGTAATTGGCTGTTAAAAATCCAAAGTTGAAACAATAGCTTTTGGTCAATTTTGAAGTGTTTAAATTATTTGAAGTTTCAAACATTAGTTTTATGCTAAACCATCACAACTAGTTTTTGTACTGTAATTAATAGCAGCTAAATTTTAATTTAAATTGCGAGGGTTTAAATGTGTTAATTTAAATGTGTTTGGTGGAGATAGATTAGTGGTTTCTAAAATACTTAAAGTTTTCTATTATATCGTTTCCAGGCATAAGAATAGAAATGTTGTAAAGCTTTCAAAATATATGTGAGTGTTTTGTAGAATCAAATATTCTACATGATAAACACCAAGCCGTGCTGAGAATTAGAGGCATTTTATAATCAGGCTTTCTAACATGAAATTATTTATTTTACTATTTATGAATAATGCTGTTCAACAAATTAAAATCAAACTGGTGTATGTGAAGAATTAATCCAATACAGCACTCACTTATGAATCAAGATAAAGTAAGCATTATGGGAACAAAAATAATAAAATATGAATTGCATTTTTATAAATCAACTCATTTATTTTTATATAACCTTTGAGGAATAAAAATCTCCCAGAATACAAGGCAAACACAAAACTACAAATGTAGTTTATGGAAAAAAAAAAAAAAACTTTACAAGCTTTACTGGGACTTCAATGTCCAAAGATATAGAATGTTTGATTTTGGAAGTTCATTTTGAAATCACAGCATGGTCTCAATGAAATACAAATTATAGATTTGCATGACCAAAATTAGGGAGACAAAGAGAGTGTTGACCAAAATAAGTCTACCAAAAGCAGTTCCTCCCTCAGACCAGCTCCACTTCATCCTGAGTCACCAGATAATGATGAAATTTTCTGCTTTAAAGGTTTGTATGTCAGACAAAGGATTATTTTTTACTGTGTGTAGATACTTCATTCAAGTCAATAGCAAATGAACTACTCAGTTGTTTTTAAAAAATAGGCAAATGATATGAACAGACAATTAAAAAAATACAAATCACCAATAAATACATGAGAAGACTTGAAACATCAAAATTGAAGAAATGCAAATTCTAAAGAGTGACAATATTTTTAAATGTTTTAATGTGGTAAAATACACGTAACATAAAATTTACTATCTTAGTCATTTTTAAGTGTACAATTTGGTGGTATTATATACAGTTATGTTGTTGTGTAACCATCATCACCATTTATCTACAAAACTCTATCTTGCAAGCTGAAAATTCATACCCATTAAACTCTCTCCATTTCCCCCTCCTTGACAGACCCAGGCAACCATGATATCTCCATGAATTTGACAGCTTTAAGTGCCTCATTTAAGTGGAATCAAACAGCATTTGTCTTTTCGTGACTGTATTATTTAATGTAGCAATATGTCTTCAAAGTTCATTCATGTCATAGCATGTGTCCGAGTCTCCTTCCTTTTTAAGGCTGAACAATATTCCTGTGTAATTATACACCACATTTTACTTATCCATTCATCCGTCAATAGATATTTGAGTTGCCTCCACATTTTAACTATTGTGAATAATAATACTGTGAACATGGTTGTACAAATATCTTTTTGAGACCTTGAGTTCAATTATGTTGGATGTATACCAAGAAGTGGAATTGCCGAATCATATGGTAGTTCTACTTTTCAGTTTTTGAGGAATTGCCATACTGCTATCCATGGTGGCTGCACCATTTTTGCATTCCTACCAACAGTGCACAAGGGTTCCAATTTCTCCACATACTTACCAACACCTTTTCTTTTCTTTATCTTCTTTTTTCTAGTACTAGCCATCCTAATGGGTATGACGTGGTATCTTACTGTAGTTTTGAAGTGCATTTTCCTAATGAATCATCATGCTCATTGTATTAGTCTGTTCTCATGCTGCTAATAAAGCCATACCTGAGACTGGATAATTTACAAAGGGAAGAGCTTTAATGGACTCACAGTTCCACATGGCTGGGAAGGCTTCACAATCTTGGTAGAAGGCAAAGGAGAAGCAAAGGCATGTCTTACATTGCAGCAGTTAAAAAAGCATGTGCAGGAGAACTGCACTTTATAAAACCATCAGATCTCATGAGACTTATTCACTATCACGAGAACAGCATGGGAAAGCCCAGCCACCATGATTCAATTATAAAACCATCAGATCTCATGACATTCGTGACACTTACTCACCATCACAAGAACTGCAAGGGAAAGCCCAGCCCCAACAATTTAATTACACCCCACCAGGTCCCTTCCACAACACATGGGAATTATGGGAGCTACAATTCAAGATGAGATTTGGGTAGGAACAGAGACAACCATATCACTCACTGACTATTTGATTATCTTTTTTTCGACAAAGGTCTTTTCAAATCTGTTGCACAATTTTGAATCAAGTTGTTAGGTTTTTTGTTGCTGAACTTTAGGAGTATTCTATATATACTAAATGTTAATCCTTTATCAGATATAAAATTTGCAAATATCTTTTCCTCCCATGTTCTGGGTTGCATTTTGCTCTGTTGATAGTGTGTTTTAAACGCACGATTTTTAGAAATTTTAATGAAGTTCAATTTGTTTATTTTGTTGCTGTTGCCTATGCCTTTGGTATCATAGCCAAGAAATCATTGACAAATTCAGTGTCATGAAAATTTTGCCCAATATCTTTGACTAAAAATTTTATAGTTTTAAGTGTTACATTTGAGACATGGAACAATTTTGAATTGTTCCAATCAATTTTTAAATAATGTTAGTTAAAGATCCAACTTCAGTCTTCTACATGAGGATGTCCAGTTTTCCCAATAACATTTGTTGAAAAATTGTCCTTTTCCCCATTGAATGAGCCTCACATTCTTGTTGATTATCATTTGACCATATATTTGAGGGTTGATTTCTGGGCTCTCTATTCCATTCCATTTGTATCCATTCCATATGTTTGTCTTTATGACAGAACCACACTGTTTTTATTGCTGTAGCTTTGTAGCAAGTTTTTAAATCAGGAATTATGAATCCTCCAGCTTTGTTCTTTTTTGTCAAGATTGTCTTGGCTATTCAGGGTTCTTTGACATTCCATATAAATTTTAGCATGGATTTTCCTACTTCTGGAAAATATGTCACTAGGATTTTGATTGAAATTGCATTTAATACATAGATAGATCACTTTGGATAGTATAGACATATTAACAATATTGTCTTCCAATCCATGAACATTGGATATTTTTGCATTAATTTATGTTTTTTAAAATTTCTTTCAACAATGTTTTATAATTTGCAGTGTATATGTCTGTCACTTTCTTGTTTAAATGTTTCCCTAAGACTTTATTCTTTTTGGTTGTATTATAGACGAGATTTTTTTTAAATATCCTTTTGGATTATACATTATTAGTTTATAGAAACACAACTGATTTTTGTATGTCAATTTTGTATTCTGCAACCTTACCACATTTATTAGTTATAATGTTTTTTGTGAAGTCTTTAGGGTTTTCTACATATAAGATCATGTTATCTAAAAACAGATGATTTCACTTATTCATTTTCTATTTGGATGCCTTTTGTTTCTTTTCATTGACTATTTGCTCTACTAAGACTTCCAGTACTTTGTCGAATAGAAGTAGTGAGAGTAGGCATCCTTGTTTTATTCTTAATGTTATAGAAAAAGCTTTCAGTCTTTTACCAATGAGAATAACGTTGGTTTTGAGTCTTTTATACATAATTTTTATGATGTAGACACAGTCTTAGTTTGTTACATTTTGTTAAATGTTTTTCTCCGCATCAATAAAGATGATTATGTGAACTTATTTCTTCAATCTGTTAATGTGGTATATTACATTAATTTATTTTCATATGTTAAATCATCTTTGCATCCCAGGTAGAAATCCCACTTGGTCATGGTGTATGATCATTTTAATATGCAATTGAATTTGATTTGCTAATACTGTCCTGAGGATTTCTGCATCAAGGTTCATAAAGGATATTAGCCTATAATTTGCTTTTTTTTTTTTTCCTTCGTATATCTTCTCTGCCCTTTTCTCTATCTTCTCCTTTGGGAGTCCTTCAGTGTATATGTTGGTGTATTTTATGGTGTCCCATAGCTCCCTTAGGCTCTGTTCCACTTTTCTTTAACATTTTTCCCTTCTGTTCCCCTCGACTTGATGATGTCCACTGTTGTATTTTAAGTATACAAGTTCTTTCTGCTGGTCCAAACCTGCATTTGAATCCCTCAAGTAAAGTTTTATGTCATGTATTCTATTTTTCAGCTCCTAATTTCATTTAGTTTCTTATCTGTTTCCTATCTCTTTATTGATGTTTCCATTTCATTCACACATCATTTCTCTTTTATACTTTTTTTACATCTTCCTTTAGTTCTTTAATCTTCTTTGAGATAGTTATTTTAAAGTCTTTGTCTGGCAGATTCACCATCAGGTAGATTTTTTAGGGACAATTTTTCTATTGTTGCTTTTGCCTTTTAATTGAGCTATATTTCCTATTTCTTTTTATGCCTTGTGATGTTTTTGTTGTTGTTGTTGTTGAAAGCTGGACATTTGAATCTAATAATGTGGTAACTCTAGGAATCAGATCCTCCCTTTTCCATACAATATATTAGGTTTTATTTCTGTTTTTGTCTTTCGGATTGTTGTAGGCTATCTCTGTGCCAGGGATCAGACTAGGTGCAAACTTAATATCTTTCCAGGTCTTCTCTTAACTGGTACCCTTCTCTGGACATATACATTGAATTTCTAATTTCCCCTTTGTATGTGGTTGCTTTTGAATGTCCTAGTTCTTAATGTCTGGCTCCCAAGAAGGGAAGAGGTAGAAATAAAGGTTAAAGCAGGCCTCAGTCCTTTAAATCCTTTGGAAATTATTTCAATCAATGCGGGAGAAGCTTGCAACATGGGGGGAGGTGCAAAAACAATGATTTCCTGCCTCTGATCAGAAGCAGCGATCAACAATCAGAGTACAGATTCCCAGTATTTAGAGGACAGGTTCTTTCCTTCCTTCCTTCCTTCCTTCCTTCCTTCCTTCCTTCCTTCCTTCCTTTCTCTCTTTCTTTCTTTTTCTTTCTTTCTCTTTCTCTCTTTCCTTTTCTTTCTTTCTCTCTTTCTTTCCCTTCCTTCCTTCCTTCCTTCCTTCCTTCCTTCCTTCCTTCCTTTCTTCCTTTCTTTCTTTCTTTCTTTCTTTCTTTCTTTCTTTCTTTCTTTCTTTCTTTCTTTCTTTCTTTCTTTCTGTTTCTCTCTTTCTCTCCTCTGACTTTTGCAAGCTGCATGTCAGCAAATCCTGAAACACATGCACACAGCCTGCCACGTGGCTAAGAGACTAGAATGGGTAGCTGTTACTGTGCAAAGAGCTAAAATATGACCAAAATCTTTTTTAAAAAATCTATCACACGCTGGGGCCTACAAGAGTGAGGTTTTTTTGTTTTGTTTTGTTTTGTTTTGTGTGTGTGTGTGTTTGTGTGTGTGTGTGGCCATGCCAATTTGGATTGAAAAAGAATTGTGAGTGTGCAAATTGGAGTAAATGTCTAGTAAGCAATTTTATAGTATTTAACACATTATTTCACATACTCATTATTAATTCAGCTTGACTTTACCGTGCAGACAAATCTTAATATAAACAGTCAAGTACATATTTACAAAGTTTTTTTTAAAAAAATAGAAGTAATCTGGACCAGCCAGGTGCAGTGACTCGCCCCTGTAATCCCAGCATTTGGGGAGGCCGAGGCGGGTAGATCACTTGAGGTCAGGAGTTTGAGATGAGCCTGGCCAACATGGTGAAACGCTGTCTCTACTAAAAATACAAAATTTAGGTGGGCATGGTGGCGCACTTCTATAATCCCGGCTACTCAGGAGGTTGAGGCAGGTTAATCACTTGAACCCAAGAGGTGGAAGTGCAGTGAGCCAAGATCGCACCACTGCACTCCAGACAGAGGGAGACTCTGTCTCCAAAAAGATAAAATAAAAATAAATAAATAAATAAACAAACTCATAAGTAATCTATATGTTCCACATTGATGTATATTGAAAATAACCAATGAGATATTATAATATATAAATAAATATAAAATAAAAATGTAATTTATGACAATAATATAAAGCGTTGCAGGGAGGATTAAAAGTAGTTTATGTATGCAATTGAACTTATGTTGTTATCAGCTTAAAAGAGATTGCTATAACTGTATAAGATTTTATGTAAGCCACATGGTAACCACAAAGAAAATGTATAGCAGAAACCCAAAAGAAAATGAGAAATGTATCAAAATACATCAATGCAAAAAAATTTTTTAAACACAGAGGAAGACAGCAATAGAGGGAAAGAAGGACAAAAGACCTATAAAGCAGCTAGAAAATACTTTTTAATGGTAATATTAATTTATTTTCTATCAATAATTACTCTCAATGGAAATATATTAAATCCCCAGACAAAGGACTGAGTGGCTGAAAAAATGAGAAAAACAAAAACAGGATCCAATTATGTGAATCTACTCTCACTTTCCACTTAAGAATGCACATAAACTGAAAGTGAAAGGGTAGAAAAGAATCTTCCATGTAACTGTAAACCAAAAGAGAGCTGGGCAGACATACCCATATCAGACAAAATAGACTTTAAGTAAAAACCTGTTACAAGAGACAAAGAAGGACATTATATAGTGAGAAAAGGATGAATTTACCAGGAATATATAAGAATTATTAGAATACATACATCCAACATTAGAGTACCTAAATATATGAAGCAAACATTGACACCTAAAAGAAAGAAGTAGATAGCAACACACTCATCGTAGGAGACTTTAATACCCTATCATGTAGTGTATCCAATCCAGACAGAAGATTAGTAGGATACAGAAGACATGAACTACGCCTTAGGATAAAAACATTTATGATTAATACACAGAACACTCTACGCAATAGCAGTAGAATGTAAATTATTCTTTAAAGCATGTGAAACATTTTCCAAGAACGATCACAAAAAACAAGTCCTAATAAATTTTAAAAGATTGAAATCACACCAAGCATCTTTTCAGATCACAGTGGAATGAAACTAGAAATCGACAGCTAAAAGAAAGCTGGAAAATTCACAAACATGTGGAAATTAGACAACATAATCTTGAAGCAATCTTAATGTCCATTGATGGATGAATGAATAAAGAAAATGTGGCATACACATACAATTGAACATTATTCAGTCGTAAAAAGGGAAGAAAATTCTGTCATATGCTACAGCAAGGATGACCATTGAGGGCACTATGCTAAGTGAAATAAGTCAGTCACAGAAGGACACATACTGCATGAATTCCATTTACACGACATATATGAAGTAGTCAAGGTCATGAAAACAGAGGTGGAATGGTGCCTGCCAAGTATGAAGGGAGGGAAAATGAGAATTTGCTGTTCAATGTGCAAGTTCCAAAAGTTCTAGAGATGTGCTATTCAACATTGTGTTTATAGTTAACAATACCTTAGTGTACATTTAAAAACGTGTTAAGAGGGTAGATTTCATATTATGTATTTTTTACCCCAATAAATAAAGGAATACTCAAAATTGACTGTTTTAGTGGCTTAGGTTTTTAAAAATTAGGTCATTTTGGGGGGGCCGGAGTGGCGGCTTATGTCTGTAATCCTTGAACTGGGGGGCCAAAGTGGGCAGATCACCTGAGGTCAGGGGTTTGAGGCCAGCCTGGCCAACATGGTGAAATCCCGTCTCTACTAAAAATACAATAATTAGCTGGACATGGCGTATGCCTGTAATCTCAGCTACTCAGGAGGTTGAGACAGGAGAATTGCTTGAACCCGGATTGTGGAGGTTGCAGTGAGCCGAGATTGCACCACTGTACTTCAACCTGGGTGACAGTGGGACTCCATCTCAAAATAATAATAATAATAACAAATAAAGTGAGGTCATTTTTATTACGGTCCATAATGGAATTGACTGAAAATCAAAGTAAAGCAGGAGAAAGGGATCCGATAAACCAACAGTCTTTTTGAAATATCGCATAGGGATTTCCTATTGATGATTCTGTTGTTCACTTTTTGTTAACTGTAGCTTTTCACTGAGTTGTTCAAACATCATAGATAAGAGTTTCAATTTGGAATCTTACTAAAGTAAAACTTGAACAGAAAACAAATTATTTCAGAGAATATTTATTCATTTGTAATTAGAACATTTCAATTTTCTCCTTCTCAAGATGTGTGTGTGTGCATGTGGTCTAAATGTGTGGAGAAGTGACTCAACGGACTTCTGAAGGAGACAAAGGAACTCATTACCAGCAGAGAATTCTAACTTTGGACTTAAACAAGAAATAAAAAGTCTCACAGTTGTGAAGATTCAGAATTCAAAGATAATATTTGTCCGGAAAACTGAACTATACTTCACTTTGATGGGAATAGGAAATTTTAGATACAAATCTAAAAGGGAGAAATGAATCATTGTAAGGCATTATTCATTCCAAAGTTCTGTCCTCTATGTCAAAGGAATTCCTCCTAACTGAATCTGTGCATAACTCACTAATGCTAGAACTTCGTAGCTAATTAGAAATCAAGCATTCAGGACAGATACTTTAGTTACCTATTAGAAATGACACTTTATATATGTATAAATCTCTCCCAATAATTAATTTGATATTTTACTGACCCACTGTTCAGAATTAGACTGCACAAGCAGCTCTACTTTACATCATCAGTGAGCTGTCATGCATATGATCTTTGTATAGAGCAATATGGAAATTTGCAATTCTATTTTAAAACTTTACCAACTGTTAATAGAGTTTGAGTATCAACAGGCATAAATCATTTCTGGGCAGAACAAACATTGTGAACCCTGCTAACTTCAGAAGACATAGGACTACTGAGCCAAATATCAAATAATGTGCTGCTTTTTTGAAATAAAGATGCATTTGAATCATTGAGGATTTTTGGCAACCTATAGTTAAGCTGAAGAGATAGAGTAAAAATTATTATTTGTATCAGTCAAATACTGATAATCAGACTGTATTATCAGTCAAGATAATACAAGCTAGAATATTTTCTATTCTTCCTGAGGTGCCTCAGAGTTTTTCATGACCTCAAGGAGTTTCCTGTAAAGGAGTCACTGAGCTTCAGACCACGTGACTCTACCAAACTTGACCACAACTGACTGGACCAATGTGGGGACCTGACCTCAAGGGACGTGTCCACAGATCAGTGGTCTTTAAGCTAAACAGTGGAGTGACTTGAAAGCTTGGCCAAGAAGAACACCAGGTAAACTGGATGGTGACTAACAGACCCAGTAAGATCTTCCCTCTAGAGGAATCTGAACTGAGGTGCAAGCTGGAAAAACTATGAGACAGCTAAAAGGCATGTGTTATTGATGTAGTAGCAATCATGAGATAGGAAACAGCACAGAAGAATGTAATAGTGGTATCCCAAGCATGTGGAGAGTTGAGCAGAAAGAGTACCTGGGTTAGCAACATGTTGTAATGGGGAGAATTGAATGGCTACTTCAGAGGACAAATCCTTAAGGAGGTGATGACAGACATCTTTCTTTTTTCTTTTATTTATTTATCTATTTATTTATTATTATACTTTATGTTCTAGGGTACATGTGCACAATGTGCAGGTTTGTTACATATGTATACATGAGCCATGTTAGTGTGCTGCACCAATTAACTCATCGTTTACATTAGGTATATCTCCTAATGCTATCCCTTCCCCCTCCTCCCACCCCACAACAGGCCCTGGTGTGTGATGTTCCCCTTCCTGTGTCCAAGTGTTCTCATTCTTCAATTCCCACCTATGAGTGAGAACATGCGATGTTTGGTTTTCTGTTCTTGCAATAGTTTGCTGAGAATGATGGTTTCCAGCTGCATCTATGTCCCTACAAAGGACATGAACTCATCTTTTTTATGGCTGCATAGTATTCCATGGTGTATATGTGCCACATTTTCTTAATCCAGGCTATCATTGATGGACATTTGGGTTGGTTCCAAGTCTTTGCTATTGTGAATAGTGCCTCAATAAACACGCACATGCATGTGTCTTTATAGCAGCATGATTTGTAATCCTTTGGTTATATGCCGAGTAATGGGATGGCTGGGTCAAATGGTATTCCTAGTTCTAGATCCTTGAGGAATTGCCACACTATTTTCCACAATGGTTGAACTGGTTTACAGTCCCACCAACAGTGTAAAAGTGTTCCTATTTCTCCACATCCTCTCTAGCATCTGTTGTTTCCTAACTTTTTAATGATCGTAATTCTAACTGGTGTGAGATGGTATCTCATTGTGGTTTTGATTTGCATTTCTCTGATGGTTAGTGACGATGAGCATTTTTTCCTGTGTCTGTTGGATGCATAAATGTCTTCTTTTGAGAAGTATCCGTTCATATCCGTTGTCCACTTTTTGATGGGGTTGTTCGTTTTTTTTCTTACTGAACCAAAACAGCATTGGATTTCTCTATGAAACTTTACTCCCTAGCTGCTGAAGTGCATTCCTGTCTTCTTTATCTTGTCACATATTCTTTCAAAACACCTCCATTTGGCAGACAGTAAACAAAAATACTTTGTTCCTCGAAATCTGGAAAGATCTTAAAAATGCATTAAGTCACTACCATTTTTACTCATTTTAACTAGTCAGTAATAGTTATAGAAATCCAGGCACCTGGGCTAATTAAGAAAATAGTTTATAAATATTATCAGAATTTATTACCAGAATTATCAGATGTGTAGCTGCCCCTTTGGGTAGGGCATAAACTTTCCCATTTACCATAGTCTCCACCACTTCACAATGTCCCCTGACATTGGGATAGACTGCCAGGTACTATCTATCATTGCACTTATATACTTGGATGTTCTTAGCATTAAGAAGAAAATAAAATAGTAGTGAACCTATGACTCTACCAAACTGTGGTAAAGTGAAAGATAGACTGAAAGTCTCTAAATTTCTAAAAACAGGAAAGGGCATATCTTGGTCAAATGGAGAATATTTGTATGAGATTTACATGACATGATGTGTGTCTGGGTCAAAGGAGCACAAGTCAAAATTTCATAAGGAATGATCCAGGCCATCTTCTCTCTTGGCCTATAAGCATCTGTATTTTCAGCCCAGGTCTAGATACAGAATGCTTCATTATTGAATAAAATAATGTATTTTACAGAGTTCTTTTCCTGGTGGCTGTTTGCTGTTTAAAGTTGTGCTGAGAGTTTTTGAGGAAAGAAAAGTAGTTTTACTATGGTGCCAGTCCACAACGAGCGAATAATCTATTTGGGAAGATAAAATGCAAATATAAAAATCAGAAATATTCTCAAATTTTAGTATTACTGTTAATAAATAGCAACGGCCATCATTTGTTGAGCAACAACTATGTTGGAAAGCCACTTACATACATAAGACGACATTCTTAATTCAATTCTTGTTATGTGGGCATTGTTACCCAGATTTTAAGAATGAAGAATCTAGGATCAGAGAGGTTAAATGACTTGCTGAATTAAAAAAAATATTATTCAATGTTAGAAGATGAAATTTGAACAGTCTGTTTGGATCCAAATTCCATGCTATATCTAATGTAACATTCTCTATACTTAAAATATGTTTTTCTAGAAAAAAATTATCCATTGATATGTATATCTTTCGATATCACAAGAATTTTTGGCCTCTCATCAAGATGAAATATATTAGGAAATGAGATAGAATGTTAGAATTAAATTGTTCTGAGACCTCCAAATTCCCATTGCTATGGAAATCATTTTGTTCAATGCAAATATTTTAACTGGCTAACACTCAAAGTTTTCCAGATTAAATTCTTCTCTTTCTCTCCATAGAGTAGTAGTTATTTACCTTTGTATGGTTCATTCATAGTAAATCTCTTAATTTCCTTGGTGATGTTTATTTAAATAATTGCTCTCCCTAAGTGAAAGCACAATTATAACGAGACAATTTTTCTTCCATAAAACACACATTCACACAATGATTAAAGCCTAATTTAAGCTTCCATTACTGTATTATTAAAGAAAATCTTCGTATCACATTTATGTTTGAGATCATTTAACTGTTGGATTTCACAACCCTTTCTCTCTTTATAAAGGGTCTTATTTTCTAGAGATTATATTTTATATTTGCAAGGCACTGTTTTTGATAACCAAAGCTAACAGTAATTAATATGATTCTTGGTCATTAAGATAATAAACTGTTTTTATTTTACCATAGTCAAGGATATTATTTACTGAATGCCTGTGACAGAGATGTATCTGAGTTATCCTAACCAGAATTCTATGTTGCAGATATTCTCTTCATTTTGCAGAGAAGGTACTTAAACCAAACCATTGCAGACCAGCCAAACAAGAAGCCATATAGTCTGAGTTCACACTCAGATCTGACTTCCTCAAAGATAAACTACTAAATTCCACCACCTTCCACCTCAAAGATTAAGTAATAAAATGGATTTGATCACAAAAGGATGAAACTTTCTTCATTTTGACTGGATGTTTAGCTAGATGAGCAAGAGATGTTATCCAGTGTACCTTCATTACTGAGCAACCTACATCTAGGAGTGTTCTAACATACTAGGCAGGTTCAGAAATCCAGTCTCACCATCTTAAAAATTCTTAATAAATTTTTAATAAGGGGTCCCATATTTCCAATTTGCACTGGGCTCTGTACATTACATAGCTGGACCTGCCATGAGCCCTGGTGTGTGGTGCTGAATGTACCCAGATGTCATGCCTTTCTCTCTTTTGTAAAACTGTGTCGTGTGAACTAATGATAATCTGGTTCTGTATGTAAAAAACAAAAATAAAGAGCACCTAATAGAAATAAAAAGGATATGGTCAAAGAAAGAAACTATTTTAAGAAAGAAGATACTAGCAGATGTTTATTGTTCAGACAAGCCATTAACAGCCATCCTGGGCTCCACCAAAGTTACTAAAATAAATGTCAACTTGCATCCTTAAATGGTACATGCTAAATATGCATACCCTTTTCCCTCACTCCAATTGCCTACCACCACATCACTAAATTACTGCACAAAACATCCAATTTATTTTGCCCTAGATCTAAGCATAAAAAAAAAAAAAGAAAGAAAAGAAAAGAAAAGTCCTTACCTGTTATAATTTGTAACTTGGCTGTGGGAGGAAAGTGAATGCAAGTCTTTTAACTGCAGTATTATACTCTACCATCAAATTTCCCATTCAAAACCAACACAAGTGAAATTTCAAGATACTCAGACTTTATTTATTTTTAACATGATGTCTAGGTTGCTGAGGTCTCTCAACTTTCCTCCAAGGAAATTTGGTACTTACAACATTGTTGGCTTTTAATGTCACCCAGGGAGATATAAAGCCCTGCAGAAAACTGTTTTCTGTCAAAATTACAATGGACCTGCATATTTTAGCAATTTCAGCAACATTATGTAGTCTGATCAGGCCAGTCACTGACCAGTTGCTCACCCCTATCAATTGCATTAGCATTTAACTTGTCACTGTAAATTACAAAGGTAACAAAAGTTTAAGAAGGTTACAAAAAATTTAACCCACCATTAAAGAAAAAAAGAATATTACTGATGACATAGATAAATTATCTTCCTCCTGCGTCCAATTTTGGTGATAATGTATTGGGGGTTTTCTTCTTGATAGTTTGCTTTCATGAGGCTTAAAAGATGTAAGATCTTAGAACTGGTGAAAATCAATATGAATTTCCATTGCAGTGTCTGCCAAAATAAAGGAAGAGTGAGTAAATAGCTGTGAGGTTTTCCTGGTTCAAGGAAAAGCAAGTGAGTGGCACGCGTCATAGCAGCAACTAAGATGTCTCATTTTCTGGCTGCAGTGCTCCACGTTGTCTTCCAGTGACAAGACCAATGGAAAAATCAAGCAGGAGAGAGTGCCAGAAATCCTTTCCTTCCTCTCATCTAGATGCCACTCTGATGGACACCCATGTATAAATTTATAAGTAGGCAGAGGTTTGCTAAGTTCAAGAATAAGACCTCCATCATTTAGGTATACCAGATTCTTCCCTTTCTCTTAGGACCTGGGAAGAAGAACTTCACCTGCCAATTGTTTGAAAAGTAGTCTTCTAATTTAGCAGAATATTTTAGTGTATTTCTCTCCCCAAATCTCTTCTACTTTGAGTGGTATTCTGACCAATCTCAATCCACCAGTCAATCACATGCTCAATTAATTTTTTTAAAAGCTGCTTTACTGACATTTTCTCTCCTTGAATGAAATGGTTATTTTGTCAAATGCATACAAAGTCAGTGGGTTTGTTGACCTGTAATTCTGTGGTGTTTACAAAGTTCTTGCGTAAGCTTGTACCTGTATGAACACACTGCTTAACAGAGATAAATAATACACTGTTGGATTAAGTGTTTGGAGTGCAGAGGAGAGTGGGAATAAGACACACAATGTGAAACCATGAACTCATGCATATATAATTGAGTGGTAGATAGAGACATAAATGCTAGCAGGAATATGTTAGCAGAAAAATAAATTGCTGTGTTCAAGACAAGAATATATTATCATGGAGATGCATTAGCAGTGCCTGATTACCGAATATCTTTTCACTTTGCAAAGAAGAATTACCTCAAGGTATCAGCTCGGATTTGTATATGCTAGCTCATTGTTCCATAGTCTGCAGAGCTGCCTGCCTCACCATATGATCTCAACAACACAAAGTTACCAAAGCAAAAAAGCTCTCAAAAGTTGTTTGTTTTGTAGTATGTTCCCAAGCCAAGTTATGTAAAGTAATCGTTAAGATTCTCAGGCAATAAACCTCATTGTCATCTGCTTAGGTCCCCAGTGAGCAATTCATTGTGTTGCTAGCAACATGTAAACACATTTTCCACTGACAAGAATTGTTGAGAGACCATGCTGACGCTCTCACAAACTTATTGTTCTAAGACAAAGAAAGATTACTCTAAAATTAGAGAGCCCGCTTCATTAAAAAAGTGTGATGAGAATTGTCAGAATTGTCAGACTTCTGTAGATTGAAACATCCCAGTGGTACTCAGACTGCTTTATCCTATGACATGTGTTAATTGTCTTACAGACTGAAGGACACAATAGAAATACAGAAAAGTTACAGCAAAACGACAAAGTGCAAACATAATTTTTTAACTGCAAATTTTTCTTTAGTGACTAGAGAGTCTTTTTCAAATTCAGTATATTACAGTGAGAAAATACAATACTCAAGTTAGTGAAACCTAATTCTTAGGCGAGGACCCAGAAAAAAGCCAGTGGAAAATACACACTTTCTTTTTTAATAAGTTTGTATACATAGAAGAATGACAGAGAAGCAGAAGATACATTAGATACCATCACAGAAATTTCCTCATGACATAAAAATCAAACTTAATTGAAATAATGAATATGCACATTCAAGTGTAGGCACACACACACATAAACACACACACACAAATCTTAAAGTCACTTTCTATCTGGCACTTGGTATCGGAAGAATAAAAGTTAATACAACAGTATCTGTTGTAAAAAAAGTTCACAATCTAGTATGGTAATTCACACTTATATTTCAAGTGGAGTGACATTTCTTTATTTAGAGCCTGTTTCATTCCCCAAAGTTTAAAAGTTGCTCACAAAATACACAAATAAATGCAACTGAAGATAAGTAGAAAAAGTAAGACCAATAATGTTAGATCATATAAAATAAAGCCACAAATGAGTTCGGTCCAAAATATTCAAAATATATATATC
>NW_016820128.1:934353-1006852 GCF_001698545.2 Rhinopithecus bieti | reverse complement strand
TATATATATTTATACACCTGTAAGGAAGAGAGAATGGATATTAAATAATACCTGGCTGGGCACAGTGGGCACAGTGGTTCATGCTTGTAATCCCAGCATTTTGGAAGGAGGAGGTGAGTGTTTCCCTTGAGTGCAAGAGTTCCAGATCGGCCTGGGCAACATGGTGAAACCCTGTCTCTTCCGAAAATGCAAAAATTAGCCAGGACTGGTGGCACATGCCTGTAGTCCCAGCTAACTGGGGGGCTGAGGTGGGAGGATGCCTTTAGCCCAGGAAGTCGAGGTTGAGACTGCAGTGGGCTGTGATTGGTCCACTGCACTCCAGTTTGGTGACAAAGTGAGACTTTGTCAAAATAAAAATAAAATAAAAAAATAAAAAAACTAAACTAAAAATAATACCTATCTTGTAATATTGCAAGATAATCATAAGACAATGCCTGCAAACTATCTATATAGTGTCCAGTACATAGTAGGTACTCAACAAATCTTAGCCTTCTCCTTATGCCACCATTAACTGGCCTTAAAGTCCTGATTCAAGAACCATTAAAGATCAGTAGTTTAAAACTAACAGTGTTACGCGTTTTCATTTGCCTTTCACAAAATTTGAGCAAATACAGTCAAAGTACATCATCCTTCATTTCCCTAATGGGAAAGCTCTTGAAACTTTCTAGCACAGACAGATCTCATCTTCTGGCAATCAACATCTGGTGATTCACATTTTATAGCACAGACAAATTCCAGTCATGTTAACATGTGCAGTAATTATAACAGTGAGCCAGGACATAAATGAACTTATACTATTCATGGACTCTAGGAAAGACAGATTTTCTTTTGCGGGTAGCAAAAACCCTAAAAGTGAAGATATAAAAATATACTGTGCAATGGAATCAACATTTGAGTGTATGTGAAATCTTGCAGGAGGACAGCTTTAAGGAACAACACATATGTAGAGATGCTATTTGTGCCATTTTTTGACTATTTAATTCTCAGACGTATTCCCCACACTTTTGAAAAGCAGAAGGGAGAAGTTAGGGTCCTTCTTTCCCATTTTGCTGTGCCTTGGGCATATTTATGGGCAACATCTGCACCCTGGGTGGTTGCAGCTCCCATCAAGCAGCAGCTGAACAGCTCTCTGGGGTCTGATACAATCCTTTTCTTCTATCTCTCCAGCCCTAGGGATGGTAGCTGAGTCTGCTGTTGCTAACTTCTGTGTTGCTTCCTCGTTCTCTTTTTGACTTTGTAAGCTTTTATGTTGCTTGTGTCATCAAATCCATGTATTGAATTATCTGCTTAAAATGCTCAGAATAGTTTCTGTATCCCGTCTGAATTCTGACTGACACATGACTCCGTTAAGTTTGTTTCTGTAATATCAATTATATTCATCTCTAGTCATGAAGTATATTTACATTTTAATACACTAGAAGATGATTCACTAATGAGATTTGGGATCCACTATTATATTATTTTAAAAATATAGTTTTGCATCACTTAATGTTGGGGATGCATTCTGGGAAATGGATCCTTAGCTTATTTCACCATTGTGCAAACGTTATAGAGTGTACTTACACAAACTTAGATGGTATAGTCTACTATACACCTAGACTAGATGGTATAGCCTATTTCTCCTATGCCATAAACCTGTAGAGCAGGTTACTGTATTAAATATTGTAGGTAATTATAACAGGAGGACTACATTATGTATCTAAACATATCTAAACATAAAAAGGTACACTAAAATACGGTATAAAAGATTAAAAATGGTGCACCATATAGGGCACTTACCATTTAACAGAACTTGTAGGACTGGAAGTCACTCTGGGTGAGTCAGTGAATGAGTGGTAAGTGAATGTGAGGGCCCAGGACGTTACTGTACACTACTTTAGACTGTACACTTAGGCTACATTACATTTATAAAAAATATTGGTTGGGTGCAGTGGCTCACGCCTGTAATCCTAGTACTTTGGGAGGCTGAGGTGGGTGGATTGTCTGAGGTCAGGAGTTCGAGACCAGCCTGAGCAACACGGTGAAACTTCATTTCTAATAAAATACAAAAATTAGCCCGGCATGGCAGCATGCTCCTGTAATCCCAGCTACTCAGGAGGCTGAAACAGGAGAATCATTTGAACCCAGGAGGCGGAGGTTGCAGTGAGGCAAGATTGTGCCACTGCCCTCTAGCCTGGGCGACAGAGCGAGACTTTGTCTCAAAAAAAAAAAAAAAAAATTCTCTGTAATAATAAACTAACCTTTGCTCACTATAACATTTTTACATTATAAGTTTTTTAACTTTTTTACTCTTATAATAACACTGAGCTTAAAACATAAACATATTGTACAGCTGTACAAAAATGTTTTCTTTCTTTATATCCTTATTCTATAAGCATTTTCTCCTTTTCTTTTAAACTTTTTTTTTAAAAGCTAAGACACAAGCACACACATTAGCTGAGGCCCACATAAGGTCAGAATCATCAATATCACTGTCTTCCACCTCCACATTTTGCACCACTGGAAGGTCTTCCAAGGCAATAACATACATGGAGCTATCATCCACTGTGATGACAATACTTTCTTCTGGAAGACCTCTTGAAGGGCCAGTCTAAGCCTGTTTTACAGTTAACTTTTTTATATAAGTAGAAGGAATATACTCCAAAATAATGATAAAAAATGGAGTATGGTAAATATATGAACCAGTAACACAGGTGTTTATAATCATTCTCTAGTAGTATGTACTATTTCCATGTGCTAGACTTCTATAGGACTGTCGGTGCAGTAGGTTTGTTCATGCCAGCATCACCAAAAAGATGTGAATAATGTTTTGTGCTATGACACCTACAATGTCACTAAATGATAGGAATTGTTTTAGCTCCATTATAATCTCATGAAACCGCTGTTGTAAATGTGGTCCGTCATTGACCAGAATACTGTTATGTGACACATGACTGTGTTGTCTTTTAAAGAAAGAATAATTTTTTGATTCTAGAATTAAGACAAAATTCAGGGCAGTGCTTTTAAATCTGACCACCATTCAAGCCTAAAATTTTACTCTCATAAAAAATCAAGGATTTAAAACTTTGAGGCAAACGTGTAAATTTGTGCACTTTCAAAGCAGGTATGTATCCATTCCTGGTACATGGTGTATAGCTGCTATTCTTGATAAATTACTACGTTTAAAAAGCAAAAACATTTGCTTACAATTTAGCAGAAGGACCTAGAAATTGACCTTTAATGCGGATAACTTGGTTCGTAAAACTAATAGTAAGAACAAAAGATCAAGAAAGACATTTATAAGTCAAAATAACTATTAGGAAATTCTAATTACCCCATTGTTACCTAAAGTCATGCTAGTGACAGATTTCTGCAAGGAGTGGAGTCCTTCTGACTTCCAGGATACCAATGGTTTTGTTTTTTTTCACACTGTGTTACATTAATAAGGGGATATGAGTTACAAAGAGCATAACAATTTTACACAGTACCCTATGGTGCAGTACTGTATCAAGTGCAATGTTGTATCATTGGTGACTCTGCAGCATAGCTTCACCAATCTACATCCCTTCTGAAGGCTTTCTGTTGTACAGTTATATCACCTGCATTTGATTAAAGCTGGTGCTATTCTTAATTCATTATGTGGCCTGGAACGTAGCTGTGGAAAATCATATTGGACTTAATTTCATTTTAACTTATGATACCATTTCAAATAAGCTGATATACCCTAAGAGATTAATCTACCTGAATGACATCAATTTAAATCCCAATGTATTTTTCAAATCCCCAGATCAAAAAAAAAAAAAAAAAAAAAAAAAAATAGCAGACTTGATGTAAACATATCTCTTTTTGGAAAATATTCTCCTATTCCTTTTCTTCCCTCCCTGCCTTTTTTATCTCCCTCTCACCCCTCTTCACTATTCTTCACTTCTCTCTTCTTCCTCTCTCTCTCCCTTCCCTTTCTTTTTTCCCCTCTCCTTTCCTCCCTGGATAGGAAGGGCAGATAGAGGAATGTGGAATGAATCTTCATTTTTTCCCCACAGGCTTCGCTCTGGTGATTTTTCGGCCTCTAATGTTTTGAGATGAGAATCATTGTTTTAGCAGTAAAATTTATTGTGTTGATTACCTTATTTTCTTGAGGGTAACAACAAAAGCCAAAAGAGCCTGTTTGTTAGTTTTGTTGATATTAAAGGAATTGCTTTTCTCTGCTCTTAAAAATTTATCATTAATGGCCGGGTGCAGGGACCTGTAATCCCCACACTTTGGGAGGGTCAAGGCGGGCGGTTACCTGAGGTCTTCAGGAGTTCGAGACCCCCAGCCTGGCCAACCTGGTGGAAACCCATGTCTCTACTAAATATACAAAAATTTCTGGGTAGTGGTGGCAGTGATGTAATCCAAGCATTTGGGAGGCAGAGGCAGGTGAATCATATGAACGCTGGGAGCGGAGGGTTACAGTGAGCCGCAGCCATTACACTCAAACTGGGGATAACAGTGAGACTTCTCTCAAAAAAAAAAAAAAAAAAAAAAAAAAAAATCATTAATTATTTAAATATCTTATTTAGGTACATTTAATACAACTTCAGCTAGACTTAAAAGAACATCTTATATTTGTTAAGACCAGTAAATGCTTAGGCATACCTATTTGAATTCTGTGACTCAATGAAAGATCCCACTCATTGAGAATTTATTCAGTGTTGTCAAGGACGTTACCAGTGACTTCATATTCTGGAAAAATGTTATGTTTTTTTTTTTTTTTTTTTTTTTTTTTTTGAGCGGGTCCTCGCTCTGTCGGCCCAGGCTGGAGTCTGGAGTGCAGTGGGACGCGATCTCAGCTCACTGCAAGCTCCGCCTCCCGGGTTCCCGCCATTCCTCCTGCCTCAGCTCCCGAGTAGCTGGGACTATAGGCGCCGCCACCGCGCCCGGCTAGTTTTTTGTATTTTTTTCAGTAGAGACGGCGGTTTCCACCCGTATTAGCCAGGATGGTCTGATCTCCTAGACCTCGTGATCCGCCCGTTCTCGGCCTTCCCAAGAGTGCTGGTATTACAGGCTGAGCCACCGCGCGGGTCGCGGGGCCGACGCGCCCGGCCGTATGTTATTTTTTATTCCAATCACATGATATTTAGAAACATCAGTTATCCTCAGCAGACTATATTTAAGATAATAAATGTAAAAGTAACAAATATTATTGTTATATATCAGCAGTATCTATTGTAATTTTTGAATACAGATTATGATGTGCTAAATATTACTTGAATCCTCATAATAAACCCATGGTAGATATTATTGTCTACATTTTCAGATGAGAAAATAAAATGTATAAAATATGAAAAACTGTTCTAATGTCCCAAATTTAGCAAGTAGTTCAGTTTGATTTTGACTTCAGTACTACTTTTCAATAACTTTTCTTTTATCCTGTGAAATTTTCCATCAATGATTATAAACTAGCATGCTATGGTTACCGACAGAGTTAGTTTACATGAAATGTATCTGTTTCTGAAGATGGTTGTAAATATGCAAATAGATAGGCCTTTATTTTATTATATGTGACAATTTATTCACTCAGCAAATATTGCCTAAGATCCTAATTTGTGCCCAAGAAAGTCAGAAATTACCAAGTGTGAGCTTTGTGTTGGATGTTTTCCAATGAATTTGCAGTCATTCTGAGTGTATGTTTGGTTAGGCTTGTGCATAATGGCCTGCACTTGTTAAGGAAGAACTGGTGTTGATGATACAAGACAGCAAGCATGATATGGTCATAGGCAATGGTGCACTGGTAAATGCTCAACAACGAGGAGCATTATTGCTCCTCTCCAGGAGGAGAGGTGATTTCGAAAGGGAGCCCTAATTTGTAGCATTTACTTATTCCCATAAAGCAAATGACTCCTACCATGGCTTTTTTTTTTTCCAGTCAACGAGGTGATATCATTAATAAGAAATTGGGATGAGACGCCAGTAATATACAAGCCAGCTCTGATGCACTGTTGAATGGTAACTGACCTAGCCTTTAGGTTTCTCATTTCTGCAAGGGGACTTGAGAGAATAAAAGGCTTGGTATATCCAAGTATTATACTTTATAAATCGCAGTACTGCTTTGATCATTTCATTAGTGCTCAGAAACTAAATAAACATGTCAATTTATAAAGAGTCTGTTTAAGAAAAGTGTCCATTATTCCACCAGGAAAGATCTCAGCACTTTGTTTCTATTATCTTTGACACTTAGCTCTGGACCCAGATTTTTTCTTTATTTTTTCTTTCTTTTCTCTTGTGAGAATAAAATACAGCTGGGTTTATGGTAGCTGGCAAAAAGCGAGGGGAGGTGAAGTATAAATTTGAAGTAGCCATCAGTATAATCCATGCTAACAAATATCAATTCATACAGTGTGTGATTAATATGGTTTAAATGAGCTAGTTCCTACCAGTTACAAATGCATTACAAGTAGGAGGTGGAGAGTGATAATTGAGACTAAACACATAACATATTAAGCTGTGCAAAACTGTAAAAACTACTCACAAATATAAAACTTTAGACCAAGTGTAACTTTAATACAAAGAGAAAAATCCGTAGTCCTTGAATTAGTTAAAAACAACAGTAAAAAGTGTAAGAGGAAGTCTTCCATGCAAAGCTCAGATGGGAGCCTTTCATTCCTTTGTTACCAAAAGGACTCCTGTTCAAGCCGCTAGCATTTCAATTGAAGCTACCTCCTAAATGATGATCTAGATTCCTATACTTTTGGGTCTGTGGGGAGTCCAACTCTAACCCAATTAGATAAAAATAGTCACTCTGCTTTCACAGGCCCCATGTGATTGCAAAACAAAGTGTACATTAGTCACTTTAAGGGCCTTCAGGGGACTCACCAGTTTGCCTGCCTTGCATTTCTCTCTTGAAAGGTTGGGTATGGAATGAAAAAAAGAAAAAAAAAGGTGAGTGTCAGGTACTAACCGGCTGCTATCGGGTAGATTTCTCTAACTTTGGCCTGCCAGAGTGCTAATATTTTTCCAAGAAATACCATCAAGTTGGAATATAATACTCAGAGGCATCCAGTGGAAAATAAATTACAGTGAGAGAGGGGAACGGTAAGCAACAATGGTGGTCACACTCTGGCACACATGATAAGCGAACTCAAACTTTCTTCTCATTTTCTATCCTTTTGGATAAGTTAATTTTTGTGCTGTCACAGAACAGTAGCTTGTACTAGTAGACTGGCATTGCCTGTACTAAAACTCATCCTCTTTGTCAATGGAGGCAAAAATAAAAAACTTGTGCTTGTTGACAAGCACTGGGACTCAATGTAAATTACTTCACCCTTTTGATGGTAGTTCTGTGCTACTGTGTCCAAGGGCAGTGTCCTCAAAATGAGCTTCCTTATGCTGTTTGTAAAGGTTTCCTTATTTGGTGCTTATTCATTGTTATTCAACAGAATCAGCAGCTTATAATTAACTTTATATACACACACACACACACACTCTGAAGGATGGCTATACTTTCTGTATCCACAGATTACTATCTCTGTGATCTTGAACAAGATAGCCAAAAGCTTGCAGAGCCTTTGTTTTCTGATGTGCAAAATGGGATTAACAATACATACTATACAATTCATCAAATTTTTAGTAAATTCAATGAGATAATAAAATTGAATGTTTGCCAAATATTCTGGCATAATATCAGTGCTTAGTAAGGCCTACAACTTATTTAAAAATCATATAGAGAATTTGAAATATATTAAAAAATAAGATGAAATGATTAGCCTTTCTCTTCAATGATGGTCACATGCCCAAAACAGATATATATATTCTGCTTATGGGCTACATGGGAAAGAGATGGTTGTTTTGTGACTTATTTTTTCCCACCTGATAATCTGAATTATTTTCTTCATATAGGGACTCAATAAATATTTCTTGAAAGAACTTGTTTATGTTAAAAGAACTTCTTAGTTCTTTTTTTGGAAGAATAAGAATGTAGTAAAATTCCCCTTGGATATAATTATCAGAAGAATTTTTGCTTCATCAAACTATAAAACGTTTAGTAGTCTAGAGTTAATTTGGTGCAGTAGAAAGATGAATTGGGAAATTTTGTATAATCAGAGTCTAGTCTGAATGATGCTAAGACTAATATTTCACCTAGAATTCCTTATAAATATGTCCAATTTTAATACAATGTAGGTAATTACATATGTACTTTAATTCATTGTAATTAAATTATTGATAAAGATTAGTTCCTCTTCAATGCTACAGTCATGTAGCACAATATATAACTTAAATTCTAAAAACAGATCTTCTTACAATGACTTCCAGATTTGAAATAACAGTACACTCAGATATTCATGCACAACTGCTAATGCAGTCGGTGATTTTTCTAAATTTAATGCCAATTAGTATCAAGAGATAATATGATATTGCCAATAAAATTAAGATTAAATTTTCTAAACCCACTGATGTGCTCTGAATAATATCAATGTTATATGCAAACACCAACAAACATAAGAATCAATACATCTGGTAGCTTTGCAGATCTCTACAATACATTTAAATTAGAAATCATACTTTTCCTGCAAAAAAAAAAAAAAGCCTATAACACAAAACTAAATGGTGCCTCATAGTTCTGCATTATTGCTTTAAAAAAACACTTTACTATATTTTTAAATGTCAGTTTCATCAAAGTGTAGGTTTAAAGCCAATCTCATTTGATTACCAATTCCTGTGATTTAGCACAGCAAATTAGTCATTAATATCTGTGGCAAGAAATAAACGATGCAGCTTAAGTGGAAAATATAACATGACGTTTTATCAAGGTTAGGTTTATTATATTTCATAATTTCAAAACAACATAAAAATGTGTCTTGTGTTCCAAAGCTTCTTTAACTTTAACGTGTATCAGAACACTTGGGGGTTTATTTTAACTGCAGATTCTTATTCAGTTGGTAGGGATGGGACTGGGATCTATACTTTAACCGCTCCCAAAATGTTGCAAATGATGGGACTGCTGCTGATGTCTGGACCACACCTCAAGTAACAAGGATCTAAGAGTCCAGGGCAAACAATTATAAGTTTAAAATGCTGCAATTTTATGTTCTATAAATATAAACATAGGATTGATATTAACACAAAAAAGTCCCTTGACATGAAAGTCAAACTATGAGATTTACAATATATATCAACTTAATTAGATTATTTAATCATCCATTCACTCATTGGCCAAAATATTACCGATTGTATATTACGGGCCAGAAATTTCAATAATTTTTACCCTCCTCCCCTGATTATTGTGACAGTTTAGGAAAATGGAATAATGTTAAAAATCTAGAAGTTCTTCTGGATAGTAGATCTCGGAAATAAGTTTTATCCCAGGATCAAGGCAGAAAAAAATCACAAAAGTCATTCTAAAGGAAAATTCTTACAAAGATGTTGTAAGTGGATACAATCATTGCTTTGATATCATTGCCAGTTTCCTCCAAAATCCATCTCCTCTCATCGATAAAACAAGTCACATCACATTATGAATATTTTAAAAATGTCTTGTGCCTTATTGAGTCTTCTATTGTCTCTCCACCATCCCCAAAAGAATAAAAGTCTCAATTTAGTAATTTGAACTCTAAATATCGAGATTTCCAGCCATTGTGAGAAATTACTTCTCATAATGGGTTTGTGTGTGTGTGTGTGCGCGCGTGTGTGTGTGTGTGTGCGTGCGTGCATGCATCTGTATGTGTGCGTGTGTGTGTGTGGTGTGTGTTCCCCATCTATGGAGAAAACTTTATTTGATAGAAAGGGAAAACAAATTTTATCTAAACAAATAATGTCTGTGTTTTTTAGAATTGTTTTGGCTGCAAATGAGGAAAACTCAACTGAGTTTAGGTTAAGCAAGAAGGAAGCTCTCCAGTGAAGTTATTGGGTGTCTCAGGATCTGAAGAATGGAATAAGGGATTGAAGTGCTAGCAGTAGGGACCATTGAAAATAGTCTGTATATTTTTAAAATTTTTGCTTTCTGCATGCAAGGTTAGTTCTTTTTCTAACTACATAGTGTTTTCACTGCTACCTAGTTGAGAGAGTAAGGGATGGCCATGGATTTCAGTTGCTAAATTTGTATCTGAAATCTTTAAGAACACATCCAAGGGGAGACTAGAGTCACTTATTTTACTTTCTAATTTGCAGGAAAAGGAATTTGATTGCTTAAACAAGGATAAATGTAGCCCTTTTGGAGTCAATTAACTATGGGTAGGGGATCTGTTCACATTGATATTCAGTTGTATGATGTTATCATGTAGATGGAAACAGGTTGGATCCACTCATAAATAAAGAAATAGGGTTGCTTTCAAGATGGCTGAATGGGAACAGCTCCAGTCTGCAGCTTCCAGCAAGATCGATGCAGAAGATGGCTGATTTCTGCATTTCCAACTGAGGTAGCTGCTTCCTCTCATTGGGACTGATTGTACAGTGGGTGCAGCCCACAGAAGGCAAGCCAAAGCAGGGCAAGGTGTCACCTCACCTGAGAAGCACAAGGGATCAGGGATTTCCCTTTCCTAATCAAGGGAAGCCGTGACAGTCTGTATCTGAAAAAATGGTACACTCCTGCCCAAATACTGCACTTTTCCCAAGGTCTTAGCAAACAGCAGACCAAGAGATTTCCTCCCGTGCCTGGCTCAGTGGGTCCCACACCCATGGAGCCTTGCTCATAGCTAGTGCAGCAGTCTGAGATCAACCTGTGAGGCTGCAGCTTGGTTGGGGGAGGGGCATGTGTCATTGCTGAGGCTTGAGTAGGTAAACAAAGAGGCTGGGAGGCTCGAACTGGGCAGACCCCACCACAGCTCAGCAAGAACTACTGCCTCTATAGACTCCACCCCTGTGGGCAGGGCATAGCTGAACATAAGGTAGCAGATAACTTCTGCAGACTTTTATGTCCCTGTCTGACAGCTCTGAAGAGAGTAGTGGTTCTCCTAGCACAGTGTTTGAGTTCTGAGAACAACTGCCTCCTCAAGTGGGTACCTGAACCCCATGTAGCATGAGACACTTCCCAACAGGGGCCGACAGACACCTTATACAGACAGGTGCCCCTCTGGGACGAGGCTTCCAGAGGAAGGATCAGGCAGCAATATTTGCTGTTCTGAAATATTTGCCATTCTGCAGCCTCCACTGGTGATACCCAGGCAAACAGCGTCTGGAGTGGACCTCCAGCAGACTCCAACATACGTGAAGCTGAGGTGCCTGACTGTTAGAAGGGCAGCTAACAAACAGAAAGGAACAGCATCAACATCAACAAAAAGCACATCCACACCAAAACCTTATCTGTAGGAGTCCCACATCAAAGACGAAAGGTAGATAAAAACCACAAAGATGGGAAGAAACCAGAGCAGAAAAGCTGAAAATTCCAAAAACAAGAATGCCTCTTCTCCAAAGGATCAAAGCTCCTTGACAGCAATGGAACAAAACAGGACAGAGAATGAGTTTGACAAATTGACAGAAGTAGGCTTCAGAAGGTGGTAATAACAAACTTCTCTGAGCTAAAGGAGAATGTTCTAACTCATAGCAATGAAAAAAAGTTAGACGAATGGTTAACTAGAATAAACAGTGTAGCAAAAACCTTAAATGACCTGATGGAGCTGAAAACCAGAGCACGAGACTTTGTGATGCATGCACAAGCTTCAATAGCCAGTTCAATCAAATGGAAGAAAGGATATCAGTGATTGAAGATCACATTAATAAAATAAAGCAAGAAGACAAGATTAGAGAAAAAAAAAGAGTAAAAAGAAACAAAGCCTCTAAGAAATATGGGACTATGTGAAAAGATCAAATCTACATTAGATTGATGTACCTGAAAGTGACAGGGAGAATAGAACCTAGTTAGAAAACACTCTTCAGGATATTATCCAAGAGAACTTCCCCAACCTAGCAAGGTAGGCCAACATTCAAATTCCGGAAATACAGAGAACATCACGAAGATACTCCTCGAGAAGAGCAACGCCAACACACATAATCATCAGATTCACCAAGGTTGAAATGAAGAAAAAATATTAAGGGCAGCCAAAGAGAGAGGTAGAGTTATCACAAAGGAAGCCCATCAGACTAACAGTGGATCTCTCTGCAGAAACCCTATGAGCCAGAAGAGAGGGGGGCCAATATTCAACATTCTTAAAGAAAAGAATTATTAACCCAGAATTTCATATCCAGTCAAACTAAACTTCACAAGTGAAGGAGAAATAAAAGCCTTTAGAGACAAGCAAACGCTGAGAGATTTTGTCATCACTTGGCCTGCCTTACAAGAGCTCTTGAAGGAAGCACTAAACATGGAAAGGGACAATTAGTATCAGCCACCACAAAAACATGCCAAATTGTAAAATCCTTCTATGCTATGGAGAAACTGCATCAATTAAGGGGCAAAATAACCAACTAACATCATAATGACAGGATCAAATTCACACATAACAATATTAACCTAAATGTAAATGGGCTAAATGCCCCAATTAAAAGACACAAACTGGCAAATTGGATAGAGTCAAGACCCATCAGTGTGTTGTATTCAGGAGACCCATCTCACATGCAGACACACGTAGTCTCAAAATAAAGGAATGGAGGGAGATCTACCAAGCCACTAGAAAGCAAACAACAACAACAAAAAGCAGGGGTTGCAATTCTAGTCTCTGATAAAACAGATTTTAAATCAACAAAGATCAAAAGAGACAAATAAGGCCATTACATAATGGTAAAGGGATCAATTCAACAAGAAGAGCTAACTATCCTAAATATATATACACCCAGTACAAGAGCAACCAGATTCATAAGTCAAGTCCTTAGAGACCTACAAAGAGACTTAGACTCCCACACAATAATAATGGGAGACTTTAACACCCCACTGTCAATATTAGACAAATCAGTGAGACAGAAGGTTAACAAGGATATACAGGACTTGAACTCAGCTCTGCACCAAGTGGATCTAATAGACATCTATAGAACTCTTTACCCCAAATCAATGGCATGTACATTCTTCTCAGCACCACATCACACTTTTTCTAAAATTGACCACATAATTGGAAGCAAAACACTCCTCAGCAAATGTGAAAGAACAGAAATCACAACAAACTGTCTCTTAGACCACAGTGCAATCAAATTAGAACTCAGGATTAAGAAACTCACTCAAAACCGCATAACTACATGGAAACTGAACAACCTGCTCCTGAATGACTACTGGGTAAATAACAAAATGAAGGCAGAAATAAGTATGTTCTTTGAAACCAATTAAGGCAAAGACACAACATACCAGAATCTCTGGGACACATTTAAAGCAGTGTGTAGAGGGAAGTTTATAGCACCAAATGACCACAAGAGAGAGCAGGAAAGATCCAAAATCGACACCCTAACATCACAATTAAAACAACTAGAGAAGCAAGAGCAAAGAAGTTCAAAAGCTAACAGAAGGCAAGCAACAACTAAGATCAGAGAAGAACTGAAGGAGATAGAGACACAAAGAACCCTTCAAAAAATCAATGAATCCAGAAGCTGGTTTTTTGAAAAGATCAACAAAATAGGTAGACCACTAGGAAGACTAATAAAGAAGAAAAGAGAAGAATCAAATAGATGCAATAAAAAATGATAAAGGGGATATCACCACCGACCCCACAGAAATACAAACTACCATCAGAGAATACTATAAATGCCTCTATACATATAAACTAGAAAGTCTAGAAGAAATGGATAAATTCCTGTGTACATACACCCTCCCAAGATTAAACCAGGAAGAAATTGAATCTCTGAATAGACCAATAACTAATTCTGAAATTGAGGCAATAATTAATAGCCTACCAAGCAAAAAAAAAGTCCAGGACCAGACAGATTCACAGCCAAATTCTAGCAGAGGTACAAAGAGAAGCCAGTACCATTTCTTCTGAAGCTATTCCAATCAATAAAAAAAGAGGGAATTCCCCTCTAACTCATTTTATAAGGCCAACATCATCCTGATACCAAAGCCTGGCAGAGACACACACACACACAAAAGAGAATTTCAGGCCAATATCCCTGATGAACATCAATGCGAAAATCCTCAATAAAATACTGGCAAACCAGATCCAGCAGCACGTCAAAAAGGTTATCCACCATGATCAAGTTGGCTTCATCCCTGGGATGCAAGACTGGTTCAACACATGCAAATCAATAAATGTAATCCATCACATACACAGAACCAATGACAAAAACCATATGATTATCTCAATAGATGCAGAAAAGGTCTTCAACAAAATTCAGCAGCCCTTCATGCTAAAAACTCTCAATAAACTAGATGGAAAGTATATCAAGTATCTCAAAATAATAAGAGCTGTTTATGACATACCCACAGCCAATATCATAATGAATGGGCAAAAAGTGGAAGAATTCCCTTTGAAAAGTGACAGAAGACAAGGATGCCCTCTCTCACCACTCCTATTCAACATAGTGTTGGAAGTTCTGGCTAGGGCAATCAGGCAAGAGAAAGAAGTAAAGGGTACTCAGTTAGGAAAAGAGGAAGTCAAATTGTCCCTGTTTGCAGATGACATGATTGTATATTTAGAATACCCCATCGTCTCAGCCCAAAACATCCTTAAGCTGATAAGCAACTTCAGCAAAGTCTCAGGATTCACAATCAATGTGGAAAAATCACAAGCATTCCTATACACCAACAATAGACAAACAGAGAGCCAAATCATGCGTGAACTCCCATTCACAATTGCTACAAACAGAATAAAATACCCAGTAATACAACTTACAAGGGATCCTGAAGGACCTCTTCAAGGAGAACTACAAACCACTGCTCAATGAAATAAAAGAGGACACAAACAAATGGAAGAACATTCCATGTTCATGGATAGGAAGAATCAATATCGTGAAAATGGCCATACTGCCCAAGGTAATTTATACTTTCAATGCCATCCCCATCAAGCTACCAATGACTTTCATCACAGAATTGGATAAAAACTACTTTAAAGTTCATATGAAACCAAAAAAGAGCCCACATAGCCAAGACATTCCTAAGCAAAAAGAACAAAGCTGGAAGCATCACGCTACCTGACTTCAAACTATACTACAAGGCTACAGTAACAAAAACAGCATGGTACTGCCACCAAAACAGATATAAAGACGAATGGAACAGAACAGAGGCCTCAGAAATAACACCACACATCTACAAAAATCTAATATTTGACAAACCTGACAAAAACAAGCAATGGGGAAAGGATTCCCTATTTAATAAATAGTGCTGGGGAAACGGGCTAGCCATATGTAGAAAGCTGAAACTGGATCCCTTCCTTACACCTTATACAAAAATTAATTCAGATGGATTTAAGACTTAAATGTTAGACCTAAAACCATAAAAACCCTAGAAGAAAACCTAGGCAATGTCATTCAGGACATAGGCATGGACAAAGACTTCATGACTAAAACAGCAAAAGCAATGGTAACAATAGCCAAAATAGACAAATGGGATCCAATTAAACTAAAGACTTTCTGCACAGCAAAAGAAACTATCATCAGAGTGAACAGGCAACCTACAGAATGCGGGAAAATTTTTGCAATCTACCTATCTGACAAAGGGCTAATATCCAGAGTCTACAAAGAACTTAAACAAATTTACAAGAAAAAAAAAAATCTCCATCAAAAAGTGGGCAAAGGATATCAACAGACGCTTCTCAAAAGAAGACATTTATGCAGCCAACAGACATATGAAAAAATGCTCATCATCATTCTTCATCAAAGAAATGCAAATCAAAACAACAATGAGATACTATCTCATGCCAGTTAGAATGGTGATCATTAAAAAGTGAGGAAACAACAGATACTGGAGAGGATGTGGAGAAATAGGAATGCTTTTACGTTGTTGGTAGGAGTGTAAGTTAGTTCAACCATTGTGGAAGACAGTGTGGCAATTCCTCAAGGATCCAGAACTAGAAATACCATTTGACCCAGCGATCCCATTACTGGGTACATAGCCAAAGGATTATAAATCATGCTACTATAAAGACACATGCACACATACATTGCAGCACTATTCACAATAGCAAAGACTTGGAATCAACTCAAATGTCCATCAATGATAGACTGGGTTAAGAAAATGTGGAACATATACACCATGGAATACTATGCATCCTTAAAGAAGGATGAGTTCATTGCCTTTGCAGGGGCATGGATGAAGCTGGAAACCATCATTCTCAGCAAACTATCACAAGGACAGAAACCAAACACCACATGTTCTCATTCATTGGTGGGAACTGAACAATGAGAACACATGGACACAGGGCAGGAACATCGCACACCAGGGCCTGTTGGGGAGTGACAGATTGGGGGAGGGATAGCATTAGGAGAAATATCCAGTGTAAATGACAAGTTGATGGGTGCAGCACACCAACATGGCACATGTATACCTATGTAACAAACCTGCACGTTGTGCACATGTACCCTAGAACTTACAGTATAATTAAAAAAAAAAAAAAAGAAGCGAAAAAAAGAAATAAAGAAATAGTCAAACCTCAAAACCCTGTGCACTACTAGCAGTGAGCATTGTATGTTTACTGTACATTTGACTCCTCAGCATCTATTTCCACCATCTCCCAGTTGGTAGCAGCCATAGAATTTGAGTGGGATTGACCTCAGTTCCAAGAGAACTCTGATGCGTTTAATCCAATTACCACAATTCTATTTGCCTTGAGAATTATAGTTAGTATGATAGTCCTGAGAAAATT
Organism: Rhinopithecus bieti; assembly: GCF_001698545.2. Taxonomy (NCBI): domain Eukaryota; kingdom Metazoa; phylum Chordata; class Mammalia; order Primates; family Cercopithecidae; genus Rhinopithecus; species Rhinopithecus bieti. The sequence continues at coordinate 990,185 of NW_016820128.1, read as the reverse complement.
CGCAACATTAAGAGAAGAGGTTTGTTGGGGATATCTTAAAGAGATGCTACCTCAGCTGGGCACGGTGGCTCACGCCTGTTATCCCAGCACTCCAGGAAGCGGAGGTGGGTGGATCACTTGAGGTCAGGGGTTCGAGACCAGCCTGGCCAATATGGTGAAACCCTGTCTTTCTAAAAATATAAAATTACCTGGGCATGGTGGCAAATGCCTGTAATCGCAGCTACTTGGGAGGCTGAGGCAACAGAATTGCTTGAACCCGGGAGGCAGAGGTTGCAGTGAGCCTAGATTGCACCATTACACTTGAGCGTGGGCAACAAGAGAGAAACTCCATCTCCAAACGAACAAACAAACAAAAAAGATGCTACCTCTCTTAAGGGGAAAAAATACCTACACAGTCAGCATAGTCAGTCTAGTAGTCAAAGGGAAAACAGTTGGTACAATAAGACATCCTTTCCCCTAAAATGCCCTAGCCAACATTCAGTATAAATGATTCAGATCTTCTTTTATGTATCTGGTAGTTTTAAATGACACATTGTATTTCACATCTTCTCATAATGTTAATACACCCCTTCATATATTGGCAGTAATTCAAAGCAATTAATACACAGCACCTACAATAGCATTAGTTGGAAGTTTACATCTGAGTCAAAGTTTCTTATTCACATTTTTCAGAGGTAAAAATCAGTCTCAGAGTGTCTGTTGACTGAATTTTCACACAGAGATAGATACATCTGACCAAGAAGACAAACAGAGCATAAGATCCCTCACAGTTTTCAACATGTACCAACCAAATGAAAAAGTACAAATTCTAGGCCACACATGTGATGTCTTAGAAAACAGTCAGTGGTTTGATCGAATGTTCCCCTCTACATTGCTTCAAGTTGACAAATGGTTTTGGCACTGAGAGAGCAAATTATGACTGTATTGTTGATAAATGTAAAGGAGACTTGAATGTTCTTCAAACTTAGTCCAATACATATTGGTTATACTAATGTATTTTAATGAACGTCAAAGGATGGCAAAGATCAGGTTTGTGCTATCTCTGATAGATCACTTTAGTTTTAAAACTTTTTTGCACTTTAATTTTGCTATTGAGAATCTAAACAGTTTTAGTAGCTTGTCGTATTTTCAAAAATTTAAGTTTATGAATAAAATGCATAACATGCTCTAAGATTTTTAGCTTCTTACTGCAATACATGATACCTAACATTCAACTTTGATACAACACTGATATAAACCCTTTTTATCATAGTGACTAATAGAAATATCCAGTATGTTTTAACTATTTACTACATGCTGGACTCAGCTCTTCACTGTACCTGCCTTGTCCGATTTCAATTCATCAAACCAAGTGAGTCTGAGGGGAAAAAAAGGCAAAAGGATTTCAGCCTGGTATTGATAAATTCTCTAATGCCAACCATGCAACTTTCATGATGCTCATATTTACCGTACCTGGAAATGAACTTTTAATTTTTGATTTTTATATTATACAGGTTCCTCAGTTGTACAAACAAGTACTTTATTGGCCATGGGAGTCATACAAATTTTAAGTAACCTCAGTTTTATTCTTTGTCTCCTTTCAGGAATACCAAGCTTATATAATAAGACTATTTTTCTTGCATATAACATATGATAGATATAGATTTATGTGTGTCTTCAATAGGAACCCAGGGATGGAGAAAATGAGAAAGGTTGTGTATTGTCTCTTCAGATCAGGTCATCTTTGAAGTTATTTCTCTGTTTTAGTATGATTCAAAAGTGACAGAAATGAAGAGGAATTATTGATGTAACTGTCTTCCACTGTTGATCATTTGACCTTAACTCTGTTATTAGATTTCTTCTAATAGCTTTTTTTTTAAAAAAAATTTTATTTTCAGTATGGCAAATACATAAACAAAAACAAAAATGTATCTCCTTCCAGTTCCTCAGTTTTTAAATACTAATGCTGATCTTTAAGCATTAAACATGCACATGAGTTTCAAAGTCAGAATACCCATGTATGAATTTCTTTTTCATAAATTTTAAAAATTAAATTAATTGACATATTGTAATTACACATATTTATAGATTATAATTTAATGTTTTGATACATATATTATAACATGATTAACTCAGGGTGTATTTAGCATGATCATCCCTTCATATGTGTAAGGACATTCAAAAGCCTCTGTTCTAGCTATTTTGTAATAAGTCATGTCTTAATGTTAACCATTGTCACCCTAGTATGCAATAGAACACCAGAAGTTATTCCTCCTATTTAATTGCAGTTATATCCATTGACCAATTTTTCCATCTTCCCCTCCTCCACCCCTCCTCAGTCTCTGGTAACCACTGTTTTACTCTCTCCCTATATATCAACTTTTTTTGTTGTTTTTAGATTCCCCATATATAAGTAAAATCATGTGATATTTGTGTTTCTGTGTCTGAGTGAAATATAATTTAACTTAATATTACGTCCTCCACTTCCATTCATATTGTTGCAAATGACAGGATTTCATTTTGTTTTATGGCTGAATACTATTCTATTGTATATATTGTATACATATATTTGTGTGTATACATATATATACACACATGTATATTTGTGTGTGTGTATATATATACACAAATCACGTGTGTGTGTATACCACATTTTCTTCTCTCATTCATTCGTTGTTGAACACTTGAGTTTAATCCATATTTTGGCTGTTGTAAATAGGGCTGCAGTAAACTTGGGAGTGCAGATATATGTGTTCAATATACTAATTTCATTTCATTTGGATATATACCCAGTAGTAAAATTGCTGGATCATATAGCAGTTTTATTCGAGTAATTTTTTTAGGAAACTCTGTATTGTTTCCTGTAGTGGCTATACTAATTTACAATCCCACCAACAGAGTATACGTATTCCCTTTTCTTCACATCCTTGCCAACACTTCTTTTATTCTCTTGTTTTGATTCTAGGCATTATAACTGGAGAGAGGTTGTATCTCATTGTGGTTTTGGTTTGCATTTTTCTGATGATTAATGATGTTGAGCATTTTTTTCATGTGCCTGTTAAAAATTTAAATAACTACTTTTGAGAAGTAACTAGTAAGGTCTTTTGCTCATTTTTAATTGGATTATTTGTTTTTTGTGTGTGCTGTTAAGTTTCTATGTATTCTTGAAGTTAATCCCTTATCAGATATAGAGGTTTCAAATACTTTCTCCAATTCTGAAGGTTATTTTTTCACTCTGTTATTTAATTTGCTGTGCAAAGGCTTTTTAGTTTGATGTACTCCTATTTGTTTAATTTTGCTTGTATTGTCTATGCTTATAAAGCCTTATTCTAAAAATTTTTGCCCACCCAAAGATTCGAAAGTATTTCCCCTATTTTTTCTAGTAGCTGTATCATTTTCAATTTTACATTTAAATCTTTAATCCATTTAGAGTTGATTTTTTATAATGATGAGAGTGCAAAATAAACATAAAAAATCAGTAGCATTTCTATACATTTATAGCGAACTGTCTGAAAAAGGAATCAAGAAAGTAATTCCATTTGCAGTAGTGACAAAAAATAAGATACCTACGAGTAAAGTTAACGAAGAAGATGAAAGATCTCTATAATGAAAACTACAAAACTTTGATGAAAGAAATTGAAGAAGACACAAATACATGGAAAGATATCCAGTGTTTATGGATTGGAAGAATTAATATTGCTAAAATGGCCATATTTTTCAAAGCAATCTACAGCTTTAATGCAATCTCTTTCAAAATATCAATGTCATTCTTCACGAAAAAGAAAAAATTCCTAAAATTTGCATGGAACCACAAGGACACTGAAGAGACAAAGTAATCCTAAGCAAAAAGAACAAAACTGAAAGCATCACACTTGCTAACTGTAAAATACGCTGCAATAGTAACCAAAACAGCATTGTACTGGCATAAAAACAGGTACATAGAACACGGAAACAGAATAGATATCCCAGAAATTAATTCATGCATCTACATCATACTGATTTTTGACAAATAAGCCAATATAGACATTGGGAAAATGACAGTCTCTTCAGTAAATGATGCTGGGAAAAATGGATATCCACACTTTTTCACTTGAAAACACATTACCTTTGTGACCTTATGCAACTTATTTAATAGCCTAAGCCCTAGTTTTCTGAAAATCATAGTAATTTATTTCTCTTGGGGGAATTATTTGAGAGAATTATTTAAAAGGGCTAGTATTTATGTGGTATGCATTTAATATTTTTAATATACTGTATTCTCATTACTAAAACGATTCTGCTTAAACCAGAAAACAGCTTTTCCAACATTCGTAAGTATTTTCCTTTTTTATCTCTAGAAAAGAAGTAGTATCCACCAGTGAACATATCTCACGAGGAATGTGAAATATTCTAACAATGACAGGTCTCTAATCCAGTTTTCTTAGACTGATTTAACAAATATTTATTAAACACTAACTGACTAATGCAGGGGCTCATGCCTATAATCTCAGCACTTTGAGAGGCTGAGAAAGGAGAGTCTGTTGAACCCAGGAATTTGAGATAAGCCTGGGCAACATAGTGACACCTCGTCTCTACAAAAAAAAATTAGAAATTAGTCAGGAATGGGAGTGTGCATCTGTAGTCCCAGCTACTTGGGAGGCTAAGGTGGGAGGATCCCCTATGCAATGCACAGGGGTTTGAAGAGACTTCAGTGAGCCAAGATTGTGCCACTACGCTCCAGCCTGGGTTGCAGAACAAGACCCTGCCTCAAAAAAAAAAAAAAAAAAAAAAAAAAAAAAAAAAAAAAAAAAAAAAAAAAAAAAAAGGAAGAAAGAAAAGTAAGGAAAAAAAGAAAAGAGAAAAAACCTAACTACATGGATACCAATATATCAAAAGTTGTTCAGCCAAAGGCTGTTTGTACACCTCAATCCCCAGAGGCAAATCCAATCGCTAAAGGTTTTTAGGTGTTTGCAACTTGGCAAGAGAGTATTACCGGCTCCTATTTTTACAAGCACATTTGAGTTTCCCATAACAAAGAATTCATTCTATGACAAAAGGTCAAAAGTCAGGTTGGTGTGAAACTCACACTATATTAATGAATTAATCAGGGGAGGACAAAATCCTTGGAATTTTTCATGCTGTCAAAAAACCGTACCATCATTAAGAAAAGAAACATGCATGATTGACCAGTTAGAGACCATAATATAAATGATGGTAATAATAACCTAACATTGTTAGGACTATTATCAGGCAGTGTCTGAGTATCTTCATGTATATTTATTTAATCAGCAGGACAAAAACTGATTGAATCCCCTGTTTTTTTTTTGTTTTTTTTTTTTTTTGTGATGAGAAGCAGGATTTAGCAATGTTACAGAATTTCCCAAGGTGAGGCAGCAGATAAGTTTTGGAGTTGAAATTTACACAAATCTTTCTGACTGGAGAGCCACAGTGTAAAACTCTTAAGCAATAAAGAACCACATAGAACCTGTGGTCAAGGTGACTTGCTGACCCTAAGCTTTAATGTGATTCTCTTGTTTTAAATATGTAACAATGTCAAATAAAGAAAAATATAGAAAACCATAAATATATAAAGTAGATCTTTACTGTTTGTGAATTCCTTGTTTGCCAATTCTCCTACTTGCTAACATTTATTTGTAATCCCCAAATCAGACTTGCAATGCTTTTGTGATCATTTATGACATGCAGGAAGAGGCAAATATTTGAATCACCTGATGCACAGGTTCCTAGCTGAGATCAAACAAGGGAATTATCTGCCTTCTTGTTTCAGCTTTCACACTCTAAACAGTGTGTCTTTTGTTTGTTAATTTTTAAATTTATAACTGACACAAGATAATTGTACATGTTTATGTGGTGGAGTGTGAGGAATCAATGCATGCATACATTGTAGAGTGATTAAATCAGAATAATGGCCATATTCATCACTTTAATCATTTATCATTTCTTTGTGGTGATAACATTCAAAATCTTCTCTTCAACATGGACAACACAGTGATACCTTATCTCTATGATAAGTGAAAAATTAGCCAGGTGTAGTGGTACATACCTCGAGTCCCAGCTACTTGGGATACTGAGGCAGGTGGACCTCTTGAGCCAGGAATTTGAGGCTGCAGTGAGCTGGGATCGTGTCACTGCATTCCAGCCTGGACGACAGAGCAAGACCCTGTCTCAAAAAAATTTTTTCTAGCTATCTTGAAATATACCTTGAAATATAACTACATTGTTTATGCTATAGTCATCCTATTATGTAATAGAACACCAGAACTAATTATTCCGGTCTCACTGTAACTTTGTACACATTGATCAACCTCTCCCAGTACTCTTCAACTCCCTACCCTCCCCAGCCTCTGGTAACCACTATTCTACTCTCTGCCTCTATGAAAACAACTTTCTTTCTTTTTTTTTTTTTTGAGATGGAGTCTCGCTCTGTCGCCCGGGCTGGAGTGCAGTGGCCGGATCTCAGCTCACTGCAAGCTCCGCCTCCCGGGTTTACGCCATTCTCCTGCCTCAGCCTCCCGAGTAGCTGGGACTACAGGCGCCCGCCACCTCGCCCGGCTAGCTTTTTTTGTATTTTTTAGTAGAGACGGGGGTTTCACTGTGTTAGCCAGGATGGTCTCGAACTCCTGACCTTGTGATCCGCCCGTCTCGGCCTCCCAAAGTGCTGGGATTGAAAACAACTTTCTTAGACTTCACATATGAATGAGATCATGCAGTGTTTGTCTGTGTCTTGCTTATTTCACTTAACATAGTATCCTCCAGATTCATCCATACTGCGTCAATATTCATCTGTAGATGGGCATTTAAGTTGATTCCATATTTTGTCTATTGTAAATAGTGCTGCAATAAATGTGACTGCACCAATCTCTTTGACATACTGATTTCATTTCCTTTGAATACATACCTAATAATGGGATTGCTAGAGCATCTGGTAGTTCTCTTTTTAGTTTTTGGGGAACCCCTATGCTGTTTTCTATGACAACAGTACTAATTTACATTCCCACCAACAGTGCATAAGAGCTTCCCTTTCTCCATGTCCTCATCCTGCATTTGTTACTTTTTCTCTTTTTGGTAATAGCCATTTTAACTGGAGTGAGTTAACATCGTGGTTTTAATTTGCATTTTCCTGATGAGTACTGATGTTGAGGATTTTTAAAATCAACTTATTGGGCATTTGCATGCTTTCTTCAAGATATACAAAAGATGTACTCAGGTCTTTTGCTTGTTTTATAACTGTATTAATTGTGGGAATGTTTCTTATGAGTTGTTTAAGGTCCTTATTTGCTCTGGATATTTACCGCTTGTCAGATGTCATTTGTAAACAGTTTCTCCCATTCTGTAGGTTGTCTCTATTAATTTTTTTTTTTTTTTTTTTTTTTTGCTGTGCAGAAGCTCTTTCATCCAATATAATCCCATTTGTCTATTTTTTCTTTTATTACTCATGCTTTTGAGATCTTACTCCAAAAACCATTTCCCAGTCCAATTTTATGAAGTGTTTCCCCTATGTTTTCATTTAATAGTTCCATAGTTTTGGGTGTTACATTTAAGTCTTTAATCCATTTAGAGATGATTTTGTATATTTTGAGAGACAAGGGACTAGTTTCATTCTTCTGCATGCGGATAACAGGTTTTCCAAGCACAATTTATTGAAAAGACTAGCCTTTTTGCAGTGTATGTTCTTAGTCGGCTGTAAATGCATGGATTTATTTCTGGGTAGTCTATTCTGTTCCATTAGTCTATATGTCTGTTTTTAAGCTAGTACCATGCTATGTTGGTTACTATAGCTTTGTAGTATATTTAGAAGTCAGGTAGTGTGATGTCTTTAGCTTTGTAGTTTTTCTCAAGATTGCTTTGGCTATCTGAGGGTTTCTTTTTGTATTTTGATGTGAAGTTTAAGATTGCCCTATTTCTGTGAAGAAAGTCATTAGTGTTTTGATAGGAATTACACTGAATCTGTAAATCACTCTGAGGTATATGGACATTTTAACAATATTAATTCTTCCAATACGTAAGTATAGAATATCTTTTCATTTATTTGTGTCCTCTTCAATTCCCTTCATAAAGATTTTATAGTTTTCAGCATAGAGAATGTTTTCCTTCTTGGTAAAGTTTTTTTCCTAGGTATTTTTATTTTATTCTGTAGCTATTGTAATGGAATTGTTTTCTTGGTTTCTTTTTCAGATAGTCCACTATTTGCAAATAGTAATGCTAATGATTTTTGTGTGTTTATTTTGTATCCTCCAATTTTACCAAATTCATTTACTAATTCTAACAGGTTTTGGTGGAATATTTAGTGTTCCCTCTTTATATGATTATGCCATCTGCAAACAGGGACAATTTGACTTTCTTCTCTCCAATATGGATGTCTTTTGTTTATTTCTCTTTTCTAATTGGTCTGGCTAGAACTATCAGAACAATGTTGAGTTAAAGTGGTAAAAGTGGGCTTCCTTGTTTTGTTCTAGATCTTAGAGGAAAAGCTTTCAACTTTTCTCACTTCAGAATGATATTAGCTGTGGGTTTGTCATATATAGCATTTATTGTATAGAGGTATGCTCCTTCTATACCCAGTTTCTTGAGTTTTTTTCATGTAGGGATGTTATATTAGTCTGTTCTTATTTTACTAATAAAGATATATCTGAAACTGGGTAATTTATAAAGGAAAGAGGTTTAATAGACTGACAGTTCCACATGGCTGGGGAGGCTCCTTTATCACAGAATAAGTTTGGAAATATTCCCTCCTCTTCAGTTTTTTTTTTTTTTTTTTTAATAGTTTAAGTAGAATTGGTGATAGTTCTTCTTTATATGTTTGTAGAACAGCAGAGAAGCCTCCAGGTCTTGGGCTTTTGCTTCATGTGAACATTTTTATTAGTGTGTTGATCCTGTTACTTGTTATTGGTCTGTTCAGGTTTTCCTTTTCTTCATAAGTCAATCTTGGTCAGTTATATGTGTCCAGAAACTTATTTATTTCTTCCAGGTTTTCCCACTTGTTGGCATATAGTTTTTCATAGTAATGTCTTATAATCTTTTGTATTTCTGTAGTATTAGTTGTTATGTCTTCATTTTCATCTCTGAGTATATTTATTTGAATTTTCTTTATTTTCCCTTAGTCAGTTTAGAGGTCTGCCAATTTTGTTTATCTTTTCAGAAAACTGGCTCTTGGTTTCATTGATTTTTTGTGTTGTTTTATTTAGTCTATATTTTCTTTATTTCTGCTCTAATAATTATTTCTTTCCTTCTACTTATTTTGGGTTTATATTGTATATTGTTTTTCTAGTTCTTTGAGGTATAATGTTACGCTGTTTACTGGGGCTTTTTCAACTTCTTTGATGTAGGTATTTATTGCTATAAACTTTCTTCTGAGAACTGCTTTTCCCATGGGTTTGCTACATGTGTTTTCGCTTTGATTTGTCTCAATAATTTTTTTAATTTCATTTTTAATTTTATTATTGACACATTGGCTATTCATCAGCATGTTGTGCAATTTCCAGGTATTTGCACAGTTTCCAAAGTTTCTCCCTATTGATTTCTAGTTGTGTTCCACTTTGATCAAAAGTGATATTTGTTATAATTTAAATTTTAAAATTGCTAAGATGTATCTTGTGGCATAATGTATAGCCTATCCTGAAAAACATTTCATGGCTATTAAGAGAAATGTGTATTCTGCAGCTATTGAGTGGAATGTTCTGTATATGTCTGTTAGATTCATTTATCCCAGGGTAAAGTTTAACTGCAGTATTTATTTGTTGATTTTCTGTCTGGATGATCTGTCCAGTGCTGAAAGTGAAGTGTTGAAGTCTCCTACTGTTACTGTATTGCAGTCAATCTCTCCCTTTAGGTCTGTTTATATTTGCCTTATATACTTACGTGCTTCAGTGTTGGCTAAATACATATTTATAATTGTTATATTATTTTTCTGTATCAACACATTTATCATTATATAATGTCCTTCTTGGTCCTTATAGTTCATTTTTCACTTAAAGCCTAGTGCATCTGATAGAAGTATAGTTACTCCTGTTCTTTTTTGGTTTCCATTGGTATGAGATAACCTTTTCCATCTCTACTTTCAGTCTGTCATGTCTTTATGGGTAAAATGGCTTCTTCTTCAGCAGCATATAGTTGGGTCTTCTTTTATATGAGGTCAGCCATCTTTTGTCTTTTATATGGAGAATTTCGTCCATGTACATTCAAGGTTATTATTGATAGGTAAATAATTAATATTTCCATTTTGTTACTTGCTTTCTGGTTGTTTTGTAACTCCTCTCTTCCTTTCTTCCTGTCTTTCTGTGGTTGTGTGATTTTATTCTGGTAGCGTTGTCCTTTCTTGCTTTTTTATTTTTAGTGCATCCACAATAGGTTTTTGCTTTGTGTTTGCTATCAGACTTACAGAAAATACTCTACATCTTATAGTATAATAAGTTATTTTAAACTATTGACAACTTAACTTTGATTTTAAAGAAAAGGAAAACTAAAACTGTCTATATTTTAATTCCATCCAGTTTCCACATTTTTGATGGTGGCAGTGGCTCATCTGGAGTGGCCACTGTAGGGATACCAGCTGCAGTGGGGGAGGGCACCTGGAGCTGAATGCTTCTTGCAGTTGGCTGTGACCAGGAACAGGTGATTACAGTGAGAGCCCTGCACCCTACTGAGTTGACGGGGCAGGAGCCCATGCTTCCAGATACAGCTGCAGCCTCCCAGCCATTGCTCTGAACCCATGGATCCCTGTACTCTCTGGGGCCTAAGATGCCTCCAGCCCTTGAAGGCTCAGAAGTGCTTGCTCCCACTCCCTGGTTTCTCTCTGCTCCCGGTACCCACTGTGATGCGCAGCAAAGACGTAGCCAATCCCACTCACTGTCACGACCCAGCTGGATGTGCGCACGCTCAGGGTGGTGTTGACACACTAGCACACCAATGCCTCAGCCCCCTCTGAAACTTTGGGTGCCAATGAGCTGAAGGAGGAAGGCTGGGGTGGCAGTGAGGGCAGCTTGGTGAAAACCTACAGGTTCCCCTCAGCACAGACAGCCTGAGTGCTGTGGACAGCATGTTATTGGTGGCAGAAGGCAGACAGGTTCTTAGGCAGGAAGGGGCATGTGATGGTTAATATTGAGTGCCAACTTGACTGAATTGAAGGACACAGAGTATTTTCCCTAGGTGTATCTCTGAGGATGTTACCAAAGGAGATTAATCACTGAGTCAGTGGACTGGGTGAGGCAGACCCACCTTCAATCTGGGCGGGCACCATCTAATCAGCTGCAGCTGGGATAAAAGCAGACGGAGAAACATGGAAGGACTAGACTAGCTGAGTCTTCTGGCCCCCATCTTACTCTCATGCTTCCTGCCCTCAAACATTGGACTCCAAATCCTTCGGCTTTTGGACTCTGACTTACACCAGTGGTTTGCCAGGGACTCTCGGGGCTTCAGCCACAGACTGAAGGCTCCAAATTTGGCTTCTCTACTTTTGAGGTTTGGGGACTTAGACTGACTTCCTTGCTCCTCAGCCTGGCCTGTTGTGGAACTTCACATTGTGATCATGTGAGTCAATACTCCTTAATAAACTCCCTTTCATATATATATCCACAGTCCTATCTAGAAGACAGGACTAACAGGATGGATGTATATATGAAAGGGAGCTTGATCTTCCTGTACCCAGATGTTTATATTTAGTTCTGGGTGGAGTCTGCCACCCGAACTGAGAACTTCACTGATGCCTTTTTGCCAAGTGGTGCTTTTTCCAGGCACACCCATGGCACTTGTGGAGAGTCAGCATGCACTTCCTCCATTCCAAGCACATAAAAACACCAGACTCTGCCAGACTCAGACACTCATCAGGACGACCTGTCTGTGGAAAGGAGCTACCCACTTTGAGTCTGCTAAGAACTGTTCTGTCACTCAGTAAAACTCCTCCTTGCCTTGCGCACTATACAATTGTTCACATAACCTCATTCTTCTGGATACAGGATAAGAACTTGGGACCTGCTGAACAACAGAAGCAAAAGCAGCTGTAACATGCTCCTGGCCGGCTCTCTGAGCTGCAGGCAGTGACACACTCTCTGACTGTGGGAGTAAAGAATGGCAACCCTTTTGGGGACTCAGACCTCAAGATTCCCCAAATCAGAGCTGCTGAAACACTATAGCCCTCCTGCCCTCCACTGGTGCTAGGCAGCTGCCCCACATAACAGGAATCAGTGGCGGGTCTGGGCTAACCCAGGGTCCATGGGCCAGAGTGGGACAGCAGGACTGGAAGAGCTGTAACACAAATGGGCTGAAAACACATCCCCCACTCACCACACTGCTGATGATAAGGAGAGGAGTGCTGTAGCGCTTTTGGGAGCCCAGACCTCGGGACTCCATGAACCAGAGCTGCGACATGCTGTAACGCCCTCTTTGATGCTCTGAAGTTCCTGGTATCTCTGAACTTTCAGACATCACTGTGTTCCCCTTGTGTAGACACTGGTGCCTGCAGTGGAAGCTGCTTGTGGTACAGCTGGTCCAGATGCAGCCTCACACAGAGCCAGCACCTATGCTGGCACCTGGAGCTGCCCACCCCACTGCAGCAGCTGACATTCCTGGCTGTGCACAGTGGCTGGACACTGCTCACTAACTCACACATCCCTTGTTTCTCTGCACCTGACTGTCCCTTGGCAGATGTGGGATCAGGCCACTACCATTAGTCAAATGCAGCCTGCTGGGCCAAGTGGGCAGAATGAGCCCAGTGAGTCTGAGCAAATCTAAAGGAGAGGTGCCACCAGTCACAGAGGTTTCCAGCTGGCAGAACAACACCTTAATGATCCTGTGACATTTTGACTTTTTGATGTCTCAATTTACATCTTTTTACAATGCATATATCTTTAGACATTGGTGAAGTTATTTTTTTATAATATTTTACCCTTCATTACAAAGATATGAATGGTTTACACACCAATTAGAATATTTGAGTATTTTTATTTGCCTGTATAGTTACTTCTATCAGAGAGTTGTATTCCATGTTTTATTATTGCATGTTAGTACTCTTTAAGATTAAAAAGATCACTTTAGTATTTTTTTATTTCTTGTCTGGTAGGTCTGTTGATAATGAATTCCCTCAGTTTTTTTACTCTAGGAAAGTATCTCTCCTTCATGTTTGAAAGATGGCTTTTCTGAGTATAGTATTCTTGGTTGGCAGTGCTTTCCCTCACGCCCTTCACAGTTTTAAATATGTCATCCCATTCTCCTGTGTCTGGAAAGGTTTCCACTGAGAATTCTGCTATCAGACATATCAGCGTTCTTTTATATGCAATTTCTTTCTTTTCTCTCACTGTTTTTAAAATCCTCTCTTTGTCTTGAAGCTTTGAGAGTTTGTTTATTATACGCCTTTTAGTAGTCTTACCTAGTTTGAATCTCCTTGGTGATTTTAAACTCCCTGTACCAACATATTTATATATTTCTCTAAGTTTGGAGAGTTTTCTGTTATTATTATGTGAATAAGCTTTCTATCCCTTTTTCTTTCTCTACTCCCTCTTGAATTCAAATACAAAGTTTGCATTTTTAAAGTTTTCTCATAGATCTCAGTTGCATTCTTTGTTTCTTTTCATTGTTTTTTCTCCTTGTTGTGTATTTTCAGATAGCCTAATTTCTCAAACTACCTGTGATATCTATTCAGATAGTTGAGTTCACTGATTCTTCCTTCTGCTTAATCAATTCTGCTGCTGAGATTCTCCACTGCAGTTTTCATTTTGTCCATTGTAATTTTTACTTCCAGGATTATTTTAATTATTATTTAAATCTCTTTGTTAAATGTATCTGATAAATTCTGACTTATACTTCCCTCTGTTTTCCTGAAGTTTGTTGAACTTCCTCAAAACAGCTATTTTGAATTTTCTATCTGAGAGGTCACATATTTTTATCTCTTCATAGTTGGTCACTGACAGCTTATTTAGTCTGTTTGGTAAGGTCATATTTCCATGAACATTCTCTCTTTTTTTTTTCTTTTTTTGATGTAGTCTCACTCTATTGCCAGGCTGGAGTACACTGGTGCAATCTTGGCTCACTGCAATCTCTGCCGCCTGGGTTCAAGCCATTCTCCTGCCTCAGTTTTCCAAGAAACTGGGATTACAGGTGTGCACCACCAAGCCCAGCTAATTTTTGTATTTTTAATAGAGACGGGGTTTTGCCATGTTGGCCAGGATGATCTCGATCTCCTGACCTCATGATCTGCCCACTTTGGGGTCCCAAAGTGCTGGGATTACAGGTGTGAGCCACAGAACCTGGCTCCCTGAACATTCTTAATGCTTGTGGACATATACCAATGCCTGGGCATTGAAGAGTTAGGTATTTATTTCAATCTTCACAGTGGAACTCGTTTGTACTCATCCCTCTTCAGAGGGCCTTCCAGGACTCAAAGGGATTGACTATTGAATTCCCTAAGCCCATGGTCACTGCAGTCATTTCAGCACTAGAGGGTTATCTAAACACATGTTTACTGCAACTCTCTTAAGGCTACAAGGTCCCTAGCCCTGATGAACTTGGGAAAAATTATGGAGAGTTTTTTGGGTTTTCAGTCCAAGTTCCTTGCTCAGTTCTCTCTTCTTTTCAAATGAAAGAATCTTGCTCCATGTTGCATTGGTTGGAATTGGGAGAGAGGTGACATGGGCAGTCCTGTGGCTGGAATAGCTTGCATCATGCTGGGTCATACCTGAAGCTCATGGCCTCCTAGGCCAATGCAGTACCAGGCCTCACCCAAGGCCCAAAGCCACTGCCTGTCACTGATACATATTAATGGCCCAAGGCCACTTTAGTGATACGGTTTCAAAACCAGCTTGGATTTAGATCTGGTCTGCTAGGTCAGTGGATTCTCTTCTGGCTTAGGGTGGGTCTAGAATCTCCATCCAGAGCACCATTTTGAAATCAGAGGCCACCATATTCTACATGGTCCTGTGTTGTACTGTAGCACAGCTAGTACTGAGTTTTAAGGCAAAGTCTTCTGCATGTTTTCTTTTCCCAAGAGGAAGGAGTCTCTCTTCATACTGCCCTGCCTGGGAAGTATGGGAAAAGAGTGGCATGGGCACTTCTGTGCCTGCCACAATTAATGTGATGCTGGGTCCCACCAAAAACCCATGCCTTCCCAGAACAGGGCAGTATTGCGGCTGACCCAGGAATTGTGGTCATTATGGCCTTCCTGACATTTATATTGATTCAGGGTCTGAGGTCACTTTAGTCAGCCAGCAGTAAATCAAGTGGGACTTTGGTTTCATGCACGAGGGTGGCAGATTTTCTTCTGGCATGGAGCAGTTTTAGGATTTTTGTCTATGGGCACCACCCTGGTATCAGGGACTGTGGGGTTCTGCCTGGCATATTTCAGTGTAGCTTTCTTGTCCTCAGTTCCAAGGCTATGTCCCAGGCATACTTTCCTCTTGCTCCCCCAAAAAGGTATATCCATGCTGTACTGCCTGGGATGGCAGTCAGGGGAGCAGGTAGTACAGGCAATGCAAGACTGTCCTTCCTACACCCTTCAATGTATCTTTTCTTGCTATTATGCTAAAACTAGGACCTGTGATCTCTCATCTGGCTTCTTTAGCTCTTGTGAAAGTGTTTTCTTGTGGGGATATTTATTTGATTTGCTGCTTCTGCATGGGAACAGTTGCCAGAGGATTTCTATTCTACCATCCTGCTCTTCCTTTTCAACAAGTGTCTGGTGGTATACTTGGTCCATTTCTTTCATTCTTATTGGATTTAACTGCTTAAAATGGCCTCCAAGCATAAAGTTGTCTAATATTCCTAAGTGCAAGAAGGATGAAATGTATTCTGTGAAGAAAATATGTGTGTTTGATAAGCTTTGCTAAAGCTTGAATTAGCCTATGAGTTCAATGCTAATCAACAATATACATTAAATAAAGTGTTTTTAAACAAAATACAGATAAAAGAGTTACCTATTGATTAGTTGATTAGAATGTTGCCACCAGAAACTCACAGAAACTTAATCCTGTATTTCCACTAGAAACAATTGTTCAGTAGTTACTAATTCAGTGTTCATGGTGACTTCGTAGAACATACATAAATACCACGAACAGTGAGAATCAACTGTAGCTGCACCCAGAAACAAGATAAAATTCCTCATAAACCTAAATCAGGATAAACACGAAACAGAAACAAAACAAAATTCCTGATCTATAGGGTCCGAGATTCAATCTTTGGTGTTCATGGCTAAGAGCTTCACACCACCAGATTCATGCAGACTGGAAGTTCTCCATGTGAAACCATCATGCCAAACTCAGTGGATGGGATGAAGAATAAACAAAATTCTAAGAGATAAGAGCTGAGGAATGTTCAGAATTAAAGAAAAGTAGTGGCGCTTCAGATTAAAAGAGTGCTCCTACTATGAGTAAGAAAATATAAGACAGCAAGCCAAGCCTACTTTTATGATCATAAAACTGCCGACATCAAGGATAAGAAGATCTTAAAAGCTACCAGAGAAGAAGACAGATTAACATTCAGAAATGGCAAATGGGCTGAAAGGAGACTTCTTACTGGTAACAGTGATTGTCAGAAGACAGAAGAATAATTTCTTTAAAGCACTGAGGTAAAATATCTGTCAATCTAGGATTTTAATGCCAACTAATTGATTTTTTAAGAAAGAAGGCAAAAGTGAAGATATTTTCTGAAATAAAAATAATAGGGGTTTACAACCCCAATAAGAGGAGTTACCACTCTCTAACTTTTACTAAAAGGAAAAAAAAAAAGAATGAACTTTGTAGTGTTGGCTTGGAGCTGGAGGTATCAGTATAAACTCATCATTTTTATATGTATGTAGATATATTGATATAAAGAGAGAGAGAAAAATAAAAAATGCAGTTGTGTGTGTACACATGTGTTCCCTAGCACTCTCCACTGAGAAAGCCTGAGACAGTAACACTTTAAAATAGATGAACACAGCACTCTTTGGAATAATGAGTGATTTCAGGCTCAAGGCAGGGAAGTAATGAAACTTTATTTAAACAAGTAGTATGCTGGATTTCGCCAGCATGCCATATATATATACACACATTCATACATACACATACATATCTATACACATACATATATACATACATATATACACATACATATATATATATATATATATATATGTTTTGCTTTTATTTATTCCTAGTTCTCTTTTTCTGCCCAATTTCTTGTCTCCTCTTTCACCCAGGCCATGAAAACAATCTTAAAAATTTGAAATATATGTTTCCATATCTTTTCATGGTCAAATAATGCTGTAATATAGATTGTGTTTAGGTTATTATAGTAGGTGTTCACACATGTGTGAAGAAAGGGGGTATTTCAACTGTTTTACAAAAATGGATAATATTATACACATTTCCTTCATGCTGTTTTCTCATTCTACCTTATTTTATGGAAATTACTCTAAGTCAAAATTTCTTAATATTAACAATTTTGGCATTTTAGGCTAGATAATTATTTGCTGTGGGATGAGGGATCAAGGGTTATCCTGCACACTTGGGGTGTTTTGTATATCTCTGGCCTCTACCCACTAGATGTCAGCATCATATCCATCCCTACTCCCTCAGCTATGACAGCCCAGAAAGTATCCAGACATTACCAAATGGACTCTGGGTTTCTCACACCAGTTGAAAACCATGGCTCTAAGTCAACTAACTGCATAGTGTTCCATGGTGGGAATGTTTAGATTTATTTAGCCATCCTCCAACATATAGACGTCCATGTTGTTTCAGGGTTTTGTTTTGTTTGCTTGTTTTTGGCACTATAAACAATATAGCAATAAACATTTATACCCAATCCTTTACACACAAACATGCACTCTCATAAGGTGAATTACTGTGTCAAAAGACATCCACCTTTTCTGTTTTAATGCATGTTGCCAGATTCCTTTTTAATAAAAGACAAAATGTTATGTATTTATTTCAATAATAACATTTATTCAAGTGTAAAATATAAAGAGAATAAAAGATTGGAGATTATATTTGGAAATAAAACTCTAGGTAATAACAAATATTAAAAAGAAGGGGGCTAAGATGACAGACTAGAAACAGAGGCAATAGGAGGATCCCACTGAAAAGAACCAAAACAACATATGACTTCTCCACCGGCATCGGAGGTAGCCAGGTTCTGTCATCAGGACTGATTAGGCAGCTGGTGTGACCCATGAAGAGGAAGGAAGAGTAGCATGGTGCGGGGATTCCCCCGAGAGCCACATGGGGCAGGGGAGCTCCCACCCCCCAGCCAAGGGAGGCAGTGAGTGAGCATGCTACACAGCCTGGGAAATCATGATTTTTTTCCACGGAACTGTGCAACCCACAGATTGAAAGATCCCACACGTGAGCCCATGCCAGTGAAGCCCAGGGTCTCAACCATGGAGCCACGCAGATTCTCAACAGCCACTCAGCTAGAATCTGCCTAAGCCTGCCAACTCCCTGAGGGGAGGGGCAGCATCACCACAGCTGTGGCTGCCTGCTGTCTAAGTCTTCTGTCTAAGTCTTTGGGGAGAGGTGGCAGCCAACACTGGGACTGATAGCTGCCTAACACACTAAGTTCCCAGGAGAAGGGAAGGGTGGTAGCCATCTCTATAGCTCCAGGCTGGGCTTTTCCTCTACTGGAGCCAGGGAGGCTGGACAACTTGGTCCCAAGCCCAACACACCAGCTGTGGCAGACTGAAGCCAGACTGCCTCTTCAGGCCTGATCCTGACCCATCCCTCCTCACTAGGTGGGGCCTCAGAACTCCAACTCCAGCTGGGGGCTCAGGGACAGAACTCTGACCTACTTGCGCCTGAGCCCCTAAGGGGAAGGGTGGCCATATTCTTTGTGGACCAGGAAATTTAGTCTTTCCTCTACTAGTTCTGAGGAATCTGGGCATCCCAGATGAATGGGTTTCCCGCTAACACAGCACACTCCCTCCACCAAAGGACATCCAAAGCATTTTGTTAAATGGATCCTGTGTTCCCTGCCACCCTAATGGATGAGACCCTCCAACAGAGGTTGTCAGACACCTTATATGGGAGCATTCCTACTGGCATCTGGTCAGTGCCCTTTGAGGTCAGAGATCCCAGAGGAAGGAGCAAGCATCCATCTTTGCTGCTCTCCAGCTTCCTCAAGTGACATCTCCAGGTGTGAGAGCGAACCAGATGAATGGGACCTGAAGTAAACACCCAGGAAACCACAGCAGCCCTACAGAAGAGGGACCTGACTATTGAATAAAACAAACAAACCAACAAACAGAAAGCAGCAACAACACCATCAACAAAAAAAAGCCCCCACCAAAACCTCGTCCAAGGATCAACAGCCTCAAAGATCAAAACTAGACAAACTTTTGAAGACGAGAAAGAATCAGTGAAAGAACACTGAAAACCCGCAAGGCCAGAGTGCCTCCTCTCCTTCAAATGATCTCAATATTTCTCCAGCATTGGCACAGAACTGGATGGAGGGTGAGATGGATGAAGGATGAAATGGATGAATTGACAGAAGTAGGCTTCAGAAGGTGGGTAATAGCAAACTGTGCTGAGGTAAAGGAGTATGTTTTAACCCAATGCAAAGAAGGTAAGAACCTTGATAAAAGATTACAGGAGCAGCTAATTAGAATAACCAGTTTAGAGAGAAATGTAAATGACCTGATGGTGCTGAAAAACACAGCACGAAAACTTCATGAAACATACACAAGTATCAATAGTCAAATTGATCAAGCAGAAGAAAGAATGTGAAGAATATCAAAGAAATTGAAGACCATCTTGCTGAAATAGGACAGGCAGACAAGATCGGAGAAAAAAGAATGTAAAGGAATGAAAAAAAACCTCCAAAAAATAAGAGACTTTGTAAACAGACCAAACCTACAGTTGACTGGACTACCTGAAAGAGACAGGGAGAGTGGAACCAAGTTGGAAAACACACTTCAGGATATTATGTAGAAGAACTTCCCCAACCTAGCAAGACAGGCCGACATGCAAAATCAGGAAATAAAGAGAACACCACTAAGACAGTCCATGAGAAGATCAAAGTAAAACACACAATCATCAGATTCTCCAAGGTTGAAATGAAAGAAAAATTGTTAAGGTCCACCAGAAAGAAAGGCCAGGTCACCTACAAATGGAAGCCCATCAGACTAACAATAGATCTCTCAGAAGAAACCCTACAAGCCAGAAGACAGTGGGAGACAATATGCAACATTCTTAAAGAAAATAATTATCAACCAAGAATTTCATATCTGGCCAAACTAAGCTTC
Source organism: Rhinopithecus bieti (assembly GCF_001698545.2). Lineage (NCBI taxonomy): Eukaryota > Metazoa > Chordata > Mammalia > Primates > Cercopithecidae > Rhinopithecus > Rhinopithecus bieti. The sequence continues at coordinate 970,003 of NW_016820128.1, read as the reverse complement.
ATAAGTGAAGGAGAAATAAAATCCTTTTCAGACAAGCAAATGCTGAGGGACTTCATCACCACCAGGCCTGGCTTGCAAGAGCTCCTGAAGGAAGCACTAAATATGAAAAGGAAAAACCAGTACCAGCCACTGCAAAAACACACCAAAATATAAAGACCAATGACACCGTGAAGAAACTGCATCAACTAGTGTGCAAAATAACCAGCTAGCATCATGACGACAGGAGCAAATTCACTCACACATAACAATATTAACCTTAAATGTAAATGGGCTAAATGCTCCCATTAAACGACACAGACTGGCAAATTAGATAAAAAGTCAAGAGCCATCAATGTGCTGTATTCAAGAGACTCGTCTCACATGCAAAGACACACATAGGCTCAAAATAAAGGGATGTAGGAAAATGTACAAAGCAAAGAGAAAACAGAAAAGGTAGGAGTTGCAATTTGAGTCTCTGACAAAGCAGACTTTAAATCAATAAAGATAAAAAATTACAAAGAAGGACATTACATAATGATAAAGGGATCAATTCACCAAGAAGAGCTAACTATCCTAAATATATATGCACCCAATACTGGAGCACTCAGATTCATAAAACAAGTTCTTAAAGATCTACAAAGAGACTTAGACTCTCACACAATAATAACGGGAGACTTTAACACCCCACTGTCAGTATTAGACAGATCAAAGAGACAGAAAATTAACAAGTGTATTCAGGATTTGAACTCAGCTCTGGATCAAGTGGGCTTAATAGATATCTACAGAACTTTCCATCCCAAATCAACAGAATATACATTCTTCTCAGTACCACATGGCATTTATTTTAAAATTGGCCACATAATTGGAAGTAAAATACTCTCAGGAAATGCAAAATAACTGAAATCATAACCAAGAGTATTTCTGACCACAATGAAATCAAATTAGAACTCAGGATTAAGAAACTCACTCAAAACCACACAACTATATGGAAATTGAACAACCTGCTCCTGAATGACTCCTGGGTAAACAATGAAATCAAGGTAGAAATGAAGAAGTTCTTTGAAACCAATGAGAACAAAGACACAATGTACCAGAATCCCTGAGACACAGCTAAAGCAGTGTTTACAGGGAAATTTATAGCACTAAATATCTGCATCAGAAAGCTAGAAAGATCTCAAATTGACCCTAGCTTCACAATTAGAAGAACTAGAGAAGCAAGAGCAAACGGATCCAAAAGCTAGCAGAAGAGAATAATTAACTAAGATCAGAATGGAACAGAAGGAGATAGAGATATGAAAAACACGTCAAAAAAATCAATGAATGCAGGAGCTGGTATTTTTTTTAAATTAACAAAATATATAGACTGCTAACTAGAGTAATAAAGAAGAAAAAAGAGAAGAATCAAATAGACACAATAAAACATGATAATGGGGATATCACCACTGACCTCACAGAAATACAAACTACCATCAAAATACTCTAAACACTTCCATGCAAACAAACTAGAAAATCTAGAAGAGATAGATACATTTCTGGACACATACACTCTCCCAAGTCTAAACCAGGAAGAAATTGAATCCCTGAGTAGACGAATAACAAGTTCTGAAATTGAGGCAGTAATTAATAGCTTATCAACCAAGAAAGCCCAGTGCCAGACTGATTCATGACTGAATTCGACCGGGAGTAGAAAGCACAGCTGGTACCATTCATTCTAAAACTATTCCAAACAACTGAAAAAGAGGAACTCTTCCCTAGGTCATTTTATGAGGTCAGTGTCATCCTGAAACCAAAACCCAGCAAAAACCCAACAAAAAAAGAAAACTATAGGCCAATAACCCTGATGAACATCAGTGGAAAAAATCCTCAATAAAATACTGGCAAATTGATTGCAGAAGCACATAAAAAGCTTATCCACCACTATCAAGCCAGCTTCATCCCTGGGATGCAAGGCTGGTTCAACATATGCGAATCAATAAACATAACTCATCACATAAACAGAAGCAATGACAGAAGCAAAAACCACATAATGATCTCAATAGATGCAGAAATGGCCTTCACTAAAATTCAACATTCCTTCATGTTAAAAATTCTCAATAAACTAGGTATTAATAGAGCATAGCTCAAAACAATAAGAGCTTTTTATGACAAACTCACAGCCAATATCACACTGAATGTGCAAAAGCTGGAAGCGGTTCCTTTGAAAACCGTCACAAAACAAGGATGTCATCTCTCACCGCTCCTATTCATCATAGCATTGGAAGTTATGGCCAGGACAATCAGGCAAGAGAAAGAAATACAGTGCATTCAAATAGGAAGAGAGGAAGTCAAATTTCTTCTTGCAGATGATGTGATTCTATATTTGGAAAACCCCATCATCTCAGCCCAAAAACTCCTGAAGCTGATAAGCAACTTCAGCAAAGTCTCAGTATACAAAAATCAATGTGCAAAACCACAAGCATTCCTTTACACCAACAAAAGACAAGCAGAAAGCCAAATCATGAATGAACTCCCATTCAAAACTGCTACAAAAAGAATAAAATACCTAGGAATACAACTAACAAGAGACGTGAAGGACCTCTTCAAGGAGAACTACAAACCACTGCTCAAGGAAATAAGAGAGGACACAAATAAAAAAAACACTCCATCCTTGTAAATAGAAGAATAAATATTGTGAAAATGCCCATACTAGTGAAAGTAATTAATAGATTCAATGCCATTCCCATCAAACTACCATTGACATTCTTCTAAGAATTAGAAAACAGTAGTTTGAATTTCATATGGAACCAAAAAAACAGCCTGAATAGCCAAGATAATCCCAAGCAAAAAGAATAATGCTGGAGGTATCACAGGGACTTCAAACTATACTGCAAGGCTACAGTGACCAAAATAGCATGGTATTTGTACCAAAACAGACATATAGATCAATGGAGCAGAACAGAGACCTCAGAAATAACACCACACATCTACACCCATCTGATCTTCAGCAAACCTGACAAAAGCAAGCAATGGGGAAAGGATTCTCTATTTAATAAATAGTGCTGGGAAAACTGGCTAGTCATACGCAGAAAACTGAAACCTTTCCTTACACCTTATATGAGAACTAACTCGATAGATATAAGATGTAAATGTACCAAAACCATGAAAAAAAAACCCTAGAAAAAACCTAGGCAATACCATTCAGGACATAGGCATGGGCAAACATTTCATTAAAGAAATAAAAGCCAAAATTAACAAATGGAATATAATTAAACTAAAGAGCTTCTGCACAGCAAAAGAAACTATCATCAGGGTGAACAGGCAAGCTACAGACTGAGAGAAAATTTTTGCAATCTACCCATCTGACAAAGGTCTAATATCCAGAATTTACAAGGAACTTAAATGAATTTACCAGAAAAAAATAAAACAACCCCATCAAAAAGTGGGCAAAGGATATGAACAGAAACTTCTCAAGACATGTATGTGACAAACAAGCATATCATAAAAGCTTAACATCACTGATCATTAGAGAAATGCAAATCAAAACCACAATGAGATACCATCTCACACCAGTTAGAATGGTGATTATTAAAAAGTCAAGAAACAACAGATCCGGGCGAGAAGATCCCGGCTGTGGAGAAATAGGAACACTTTTACACCGTTGGTGGGAATGTAAATTAGTTCAACCATTGTGGAAGACAGTGCGCCAGTTTCTCAACTATCTAGAACCAGAAATACCATTTGATCCAGCAATCCCCATTACTGGGTATATGCCAGTAGAAAGAATATCAATCGGTCTACTATAAAGATACATGCACAGGTGTGTTTATTGCAGCGCTATTTACAATAGCAAAGACGTGGAACCAACCCAAATGCCCATCAATGATAGATTGGATAAAGAAAATGTGGCACATATACACCATGGAATGCTATCCAGTCACAAAAAGGAATGAGATCATGTCCTTTGCAGGGACGTGGATGAAGCCAGAAGCTATTATCCTCAGCAAACTAACACAGGAGCAGGAAACCAAACACCTCTATGTTCTCACCCATAAGTGGGAGTTGAACAATGAGAACACATGAACACAGAGAGAAAAACAACACACACCAAGGGCTGTTGGCAGCAGGGGTTCGGGGAGGTGGTGGGCTGGGGAGGGACAGCATCTGCACAAATAGCTAATACATGCGGGGCTTAAAACCTAAATGATGGGTTGATGGGCGCAGCAAACCACTGTGGCACAGGTATACCTATGTAACAAACCTGCACATCGTACACGTGTATTCCCAAACTTAAAGTAAAATAAAAATTTTAAAAAAATAAAGTACACAATGTATAATAATAAGATTAAAGTTTAAAGCATACACACCCAGTAGAAATGACTTTGCCTCAAAGAAACTTCCTTGGGTTCAGAGTGGAGCAATAACAAAAAATGAGAAACATTTGTTTTAAAACATGCTAAATTCTTGTCATATTTTAGAGGAAGATGAAAACACTGAATAACATTAAATATTATTAGAACAATTTATAACTAATTATGTATGTTATGTATTTAAGAATAACCACCAACACTAATCAATTGCATACAGACCATCAAAAAGAAAAAAAAAAGAATATTTAAACTCTATGAAATCAGTAAAAGATGGGAATGAAAGAAACACAGAAGAAGAAGAATCAGTTCAAAAGACAAAACAAGAGGTTAGAAGATTCCAAATTTGTAAGTAGTCACATGTAAAACCATTTAAACTCACACATTAAAAGACATGGTATCTTTGTTGTTTTTAATATTGTTTTAATTAGAGACTGGGACTCACTATGTTGCCCAGGCTGGTCTCTAACTCCTGGACTCAAGTAATCCTCCCACTTTGGCCTCCCAAAGTGCTGGGATTACAAGTGTGGGCCACCACACCTGGCCAAGACATGTTATCTTATCTGATAAAAATCCAAATCCCAACTAAATGGTTAGAAATAAAAGGGAGGGAAAATACACTATACAAATAACCACTAAGTTAAAGTTGGTGTAGCAACTTTGCATAGAACAGAAAAGAAATTAAGGCAAAAGAAAGAGGACATAATTTAAAATTAAGGTGAAAAACCACCAAATGTATAACAATCATACACTATTATGAGCTTCACAATGTGATAAAATTTACAAAGCAAAACTGACAAAATTTAAAAGACGTATCAATGAATCCATAATCAGCAGGCAATTCTTACACATCTCTATTAAAAACTAATAGATAAAGCAAACTAAAAATGAATGTGCCCAAGAGCAATGCTGGAGAGAAAATGGCAAAGAAAATATATTTACTGAGGTTTACTGTTGCTTTTCTCTCCAATAATATATGACTACTGATATAGAAAAATGTGAAAAAATGAATTCTGCAGATCAAAGGATACGCAGACATCACTTAGTATCCATCCCTATTCATCCCCACTGGAAATAGATTTTATTCTTATTTATATTACAGCAATTCAAGTCCATTGCTTTCCAAAGAGCAATGCAGGAAACATTTGTGACAAATCTCAGCTACTTTTTATACATTTACCTTTCTACCAAAAGCTCCAAATTGGCCGTTCCCCTGTCAGATCTTCCAAAGCCTCTCCACAAGATGTCACACAGTCAGAAACATGTTTTTGAAAAGCTAAGTTTATCTACTTTATTTGTACATGATTCACAGATTTCTCAAGCCATCATATCATATTATTATTTCAAAATTTCTTAATGATAAAGTACTTCTGTAAGTCAAAAATTTATTGAGTTTTCCACATGAACCTAATAATGTAATCCTACACAGTCTCTGACTTTTATATCCATAAGCAGATAGGCATGTTAGATTACTAATTTATTGATTTGTAACTAATACTTGAATCTAAGTCTAGAGTTTATAGAATTAACAGTGTCATAAATGAATATTTTTAAATTAAACGTGGCTATATAGCACCAAAGCTAACAAACTCCCTAACTAAATTAAAGAAAGTCAAGAAAACTGCATTTTTGAAGTTCATTGTGATTGATATTTTGGAAATCAGACATGAATTATCACATGAATTACCATATGTCCCCATTATTACAAAAAGAGTGGTTACACAAATTAAAACTGTTGTACACATAGTGTAGAAGGGCAGGTTAATTCCTAAAAACAACAGCAACAAAAAATCACAAACATGGTTTCTATTTTAAAAGATAAATATTGATATTTTAAAATGTTATTTAAGAGCTATGCTGATGACACATTTTTTGGAATATTTCAATAAAATTATGGGTTTGGTGTATACGAGCTTTCAATATGAATTCAATTTTGAAATTAGACTTTAAATAACTATAGAAAATATTTTAGAAGCAATAATTTATATGACAAATACAGTTTGAACCAAAATATCAAAAAAAAGATACAAGTGCCTAAAATCTATATGAAAACATAACTTATAAATCATAAACAGTGAAAAATATGTTTTAGAAAATTTTGCTTGTGTCTTTTTCAGACATCTTAATGTTGTCGCCCTTCGGGTGTATGTTAATTGATATGTTAAATCATTTATTCATTCATTCACCAAATATGCACGAAGTGTGTGTTCCATGCCAGAATCTTAGACAAAATGTAGAGAACAAGCAACAAATAAGGTGTGGTCTTGCCTGCACACATCTCAGGATCTAGAAGGAAAACAGCCAAACAACGCAACAACTTCAAGTTGGTGTCTGAAATTCGCGTTTGCCAAGAGAAAGCATTAAGAAGAATAAAGTAGCAGGGGAACACAAAGGAAGACCAATAAACCTGGGCAACCTGGAGAGAGCCCACAAAGATGAAACCTAAAAGCAAAAGAGAGAAAGTGATTAAGGGAAAAAGAAAGAGAAGGCAGGAGAAAAGGAGAAACATTCTGATTTCTGCAGCCTTATCAAGCCAGAAATGAAATGCATCTAGAGAGCAAAGCAGCCCCTGCATCATCTCACAGTTTATGCACTAGAGACTGAAATACCATTCTTCCTAGCAGACATGGCCTTCTGGGAGTCCTCAGTTAACCTAGAAAAGTAACTTAGGAAATTGTATCATCCATGTGAAATAAGAGATTCCACAGGAGAATGCAATACGCATGCAGTCTTGAGATCTTCCAGGAGCCAGGTGTAGTGGCTCACGCCTGTATTCCCAGCACTTTGGGAGGCCGAGGCAGGCGGATCACAAGGTCAGGAGATCGAGATCATCCTGGCTAACGTGGTGAAGCCCTGTGTCTACTAAAAATACAAAAGATTAGCCTGGTGTGGTGGTGTGAGCCTATAGTCCCAGCTACTAGGGAGGCTGAGGCAAGAGAATCGCTTGAACCCAGGAGGCAGAGGTTGCGATGAGCCAAGATCATACCATTGTACTCCAGACTGGGCCACAAGAGTGAAACTCTATCTCAGAAAAAAAAAAAAAAAAAAGATCTTCCAAAGGAGATGTGAACTCAGGTTTTGTAATTAACAGAACTACATGTTCACATGTTCTTCTATGCGGGTAATGAAAATTCCAGTGTTTGTCTCTTCCAGAGTTTCAGAGTTGTCTTATATTCTCTCTAGTTTTCCAAGGAAACAACAGCAACCACCTCATGACCACCACCACCACCACCAACACACACACACACACACACACACACACAAATACTCCACACATTTTCTGACTCTCCACCTCGGATTTCCTGGAGCAAAGACTAATATCTGACTTTGCCATAACCCTACATGTCTCCCTACATGGAGAGAGTAGAGCCAGCCTCCTGAGTGAGTGGGAGACTTCCTTCATCGGTTACATTGTGCCCTGTGCTAAGAAGCATCCCATACTTGGTTTGCTCTACTGTCACTATCTTGAAACTTTTAGAAATTTTTGCACAAGGGACCCTGTATTTTATACTTGGCTCACAAATTATATCAGTCATGGGAGAAAGAATGGGGATAGAGTTAAGAACGGACAAATCTAGACTATATTCAGGACATAAAAGGTTTTCAAATCTCAGTCTTTGGCTTAACCTCTTGACTATTGTCACTACATCTGTGTGCTCACTAAATATTTTTGCCTAATATCAACTCATTATTGTTTTTTTAATTCATTTAAATACTGACTTGGCCTTATTTTAAGCAATAATATTTGTGAAATCATGAGTTGTTTGCTCCAGACATGTATTTTTTCTAATATACCTTTGAAACAAATGAATACTTTAAAAAGAAATGTTACTGAAATGCTACCTAAAGTCATTCTGAATACTCTTGGGAGGAGTGGCACTATCTGGGAAACACTGAGCCATGTAATGAGAGGAACGTGCATTTGAAACATTTTCTCTTAAGGTAATAGCCACATTCCTAAAGGTGAACATAGGACAGGGCATTATGTTTTCTTGATGTATATTCTATATTGCTTTACCATCAAGCCCCTATAACTTTCTGTGTTGCCTTCACTTAACAATGCATCTAACCCTCTGCCCATTCCTCCAGGTGTTGAGTAAGGTGATAGTAGTCATCTCTCCAGGTTAGACCTGGATTCCTGCGTATTTCGTCATACTAGCCTTCGCTGAGGAGCTTAAGAGGCAAATACTCACCCTCTTAGGTGGTAGAGGGGCCCAGCTTTACGTCTGAAATTTTAAATGTTTTCAATATTTGGCTTTGTTGAACATTCCACTCCAATATCACTTAGCAAGTTGAATGCACCCACTCTCTGACTTACGTATGTCTTTCTTTCTCATGTCACTCAAAAATCCTTTCCTGGATGAAAGGGAGTCCCAAAGTCTTTCCTGTCCTCAACACAGTCTATACCCAGACCCCTCTTTTTCCACACACTAAGGACTTGAATTCATTCAAAATGCTTCATTAGCCCTTCCTTGTTTGTCACAGTTTAAACACATTTTCCTACACCTTCATGTTTTAAAGAAATATAAAAAGAAAACATATACATATACACACACATGCAATTATATATATATACACACACACATATGTTTATATGTAAAATATATGTATACATTTGTGGATATACATATACATATATATCCTTCATTCTTTATCTTAGCTATTTTGGTGGATTTGATTTGGACATTTAAACACAAATAGGTTTTGCTTTGTTTTCTTTAAAGAGTAACCAATATTATTTTATCATCATCTTCATTATTACTATATAAATCAAGTTTAATCCATTATTTCAAATTTCTCGAGAAACAAATTATAACTTTGAACTCACCAAAAAATAATAAGCAAATTGATTTTTAAAAAAAATAAATATTTATGTTACTTGGTATAGTCAAACTGCTCTTGGATCTTTTCTGTTAAAAAACAGAGGGCTCTAATAATTTACAGTAAAGTAAGTGCATTCTAATTTTTAAAAAATAATATGTGGTGCTGGTGTGTGTGTGGTGTGTATGTAAGTTATATCCTATACAGTATATAATATAGGTATAATATATATCCACCCCAACGTTATATATATATACAATTGATATATTTGAAAGTCTTTCTCTCCTGAGGCTGTATTTTCTTTGGACAAAGATATGGTAAGGTGCTCTTAGGAGCAATCACAATTTTCATTTGGCAATAAATTTGCTGTTTGTGTGCTTATTTATTGAAAAGTTATTTTAAGACTTAGAGCAATGTCAATATAGGAATTTATTTAAAAATGATTACTGAGTATATATTACTGTTCTTTATGTCTGTCATCGGGGAATTATTTAGACCAATCCCTTGCCTTACCTTATCTTACTCCACCCCCTACCAAGATATGTAAGAGTTATACAGACATAATTACAGTAATTAGGACAAACTGTTACAAACAAAATTTGAAAACACTTTGGATTATTCTTTAAATTTGGAAAATGAAATATTATTGTGTTTTATACCTTTACCTTTACTATGTTAAAAAAAAACAAAGAACAAGATATATAAAAGTTTTGGTTTCGTGATCACTATTTTGCTACTTAAGTCAAAGTGTTTTATTAGATTTAAGAATGACTCTTGGCCTTTCTTCAAATTACAAAGAGAAATTCACCTCAGTGATGAATAAACGATTGTTCACTCACTTGTATCTTCTAGATAAGTAAACAGATCCAACTATTACTAAATTCAGAGCCCAACTCTAAAACTTCAGAACGTCTATGGACTTGCTTTTTTACCCAAAAGAAATAGTTCTTCCATTTGGCTCCCTCAAGGATTATGTTTTGTTTTCGTTTTTTGCTTTTACTTTTTGGCATTTATTTTCTCGGAAAATCCATTATAGAAATTTTGCATTATTGTAAACATATTAAGTTCAGCCAGAAATTAACAATACATGGATGTGAAATCTGAATTTAGTGATAAATGTGAATCAAGTTCCAAGATTAGTCAGCACATCTGAAAGGAGATAAAATACTGAAGACATTTTTTTTTTAATTTCAGATGACACACATTTTTAAAAACAGATTTTGAAATATGAGTATTAAAGATCATTTCGGAATACATTATCACTCTCTGTAAAGTAACAGTTGTTAATGCATCCATAAATAGAGATATGCAAAATAATTATAAGACACTTTCTAGCCCCCATGCAAAACTCTAATTCCAGATGTTTGTTATGAAAACGTAGCCTTCTGAAACAGCTTTTACAGCCTATACTGTCTCAAGGACGTTCCAATGGGAATTCACAGAAACTAACCCATTTATACCATCCTATAGTTGTATATATTGGCTGCTGCAAACACCCCAAATAAAGAAGGGTTCTGTCTGTATACATTTGTCCCTTGCTTTTCCCCTGAGTCATCTGTATTGAAAGATGCAATTGCCATGAGAGTTCACAAGGCACTCAAGCTTTTTGACTCTAGCCGTGTCATCATTCCCTCCACTCCAGTGAAAAATGTGTTTTTTTAAGGCCCGAAATGAATTTTCCCCCCAGCCAAACTTTCAGTTCCCTGGAATGAGTTTTTGACAGCTAACCTTATTTTCCCAAGTAATATATCATCAAAGCAACACAGGCCTGATAGTATGTCATACGGGTCCAGATGAAGTATTACATCTGTAGATCACAAAACCCACGTCACTTGGGTGATACATTCACTGCACTGTCACCAGACCTGTGGAAAAGTACACAGCTGACGTTTGCCTTTCAAGGTTTATTTAAAGGAATATTATTTATTTAGCAAATCCTGTCTGATTTTGAAGAAAAATGTCTATGCCCCCACCTGGAGAGAGAGGCAATAAGGGTCTTTCTGGGCTTAAAAAAAAAATTATCGGATTGGGAAACGGAGTTAAATCAAAGGAAATGCTTCCCCTTTCCTAGTTACCAATAGGAGTCCAGCTGCTATTTTCCAATCTCCTTCTAAAACACTGCTGTGAGAGAAAATTACAACCCTCCACTAGAGCCAGGGTGCAGTAGATGAAGTTCACCTCTGATGTTCATTCACTCTTACTTTGCGTGTAACTTGCTCTTCAGCTGTGTTCCCTGTTGGAATTTCGGGGCTACTCATAGCCCTCAGGATGACAGTATATGGTACAGGAATGTCCATATCATAAATTTCTCAAGTAAAGCAAGACCCTAAAACCCCGGTTCTGCCACCTGCTAGCCGCATCATCTTGAGGAACTCTTTACTTCTCAGTTTATGTAAAATAGGAATACAATTATTTATCACCTGGGATCTTTGTGAAGGTTAAATGAGATAATGCATGTAAAGGCTTGAAACAGTGCCTGGTACAGAGGAAGCAAGTAATTAAGACTAGCTCTTATCATTTTTATCCTTGTCTCTTTTGCCTAATTATTCTACCTACTTTCTAATTACTAACTCCTTGCATTTTATTGTAGCACTCTAAATTAGAGCCCATCTCATCTTTAATATTACCTCCTTAGGGGTCTTTTCCTAATTACCTCCCTCTGCTTTATGTTTTCGTAGTACCAGATACTTTTCCTTACTGGTCCTTATTGTAAGTGTATTTAGTTAATTGTTAAATATCCGTCTCACTCCTTGGTAAATTAAAGATGGCCACAAATTCTTTGCTACACTTGTCATTGAAAGTGGGGAATAATCCCCCACTTTATGAATCTGGGCAGCCATAGTGACTTGACTGACGAATAGAATTTAATGGAAGTAACATTCTGTGATTCAGAGGGTAACTCAGAAGAAACATTGCAGCCTACACTGTATTCTGGTGGACAGTGGTCTTTGAGAAAAGCCAGTCTGCATGTAAGAAGTCCAACTACACTGAGACTCCCACGCTGTGTGGAAGCCCAAGCAGTTGCTGGGAAGGCCACGTGGAAAGAAACCAAGGGCTCAGCTAACATCCCTAACTTAGCTCCCAGGTGGCAGTCAACACCAAGTTGTAAGCCAACCTATTGAAACTGAATCTTCAGCCACAGTTAGTTGCCCAAGCTGATACCATATGAGACAGAGACAAGTAGTCACATTGACCCTACTTTGAGTATAGATCATTGTTGTGGTTGTAAACCAATGTTTTAGAGTGGTCCATTATCCAGCAATAGATAGCCAGAAAATCTACTTATACCATGAGTTCCAGGAGAAAAGAAACCATGTCAATTTGTTCACTGCTATATTCCATATGTACTTGATGAATCACATGTTCCGTAAGTACTTGATGAATGAGTAAATGAACATCAAAGTACCAAAGAAACTAAGATAGAGATGAAGTAGATAAATTATCTTTGTTATTTTATTAGTAAATACATTCTTTTACCACTTCTAAATAATGGCTCTTTTGTTCTAGGTAAAAGGAAAACATTATACCATAGGGCAATTTCACTCAATTCTGCAATAGTTGTTGAGCGTCCACTCTGCTCTGGTTGCTGGAATTATGGCCATGAACTAGACAATCTCTAACCTCCCAAAAGCCACAGTTGAGATCTGTACTTCTCAGACTGTGGTCTGTGAATGTGCATCCGAATTCCCTGGAAATGTTCATTAAAATTTCAGATTCCTGGGCCCCATCTTGGATCTGCTGAATCAGAATCATTAGAGGTGAGACCCCACAATTTGCATTTTTTAACAAGCCTCCTGGTGATTCTCACACACTTTGAAGTGTGAAGTCAGGTCTAAATCAGAGTTTTTCAAACTTTCTTTACAATCACCAGGACATTTAATAAAAACAAAACACAGCACAACAGATTTCTAGATTTCTCTCTACACCCCCTGAATCATAGTCCCCATGGACCAGGCTTGGCAATCTTTCTTTTGTGATTCTTATCATTAAGAAGGTAAAGAACAATGCTTTATTGCTTTTTTCTGAGAAGAGGAAATAGGCACAAGGTGTCTTAAAAATGAGAAAATAATATTTCTAAAATCACATAGCTAACAAATCAGGTGGGACACCAGGCTTGTGTTCCCTAGCTCATTGCTCTTTGTAGTATTTTACTAGCATTTCCTATGTTAAGATATAATTATAATTGCAGAGAAAATGAGGATTTTGACATTATAACAGGGTACTGGTAAGATAATTTCACAACAGATCCTCAAAGCATACTGCCTTTTAATCTACCTGTTCTATCCGTGCATAAATATGGCCTGCAAAATATGTGCTTAGAATAATTTCCCATCATATAAATGCATTAACAAGCAATGTCTTGCATGAATTATATGCATAGTAAATGATATGAATGAGTGAATAAAGCAGAGACTGCTTCAGAGTCCATCTGACATTGGTATGAATGTTGATAGCTGTTATCACACAAGGCATAGTCAGGGTAGTATAATAGGAGCCTTTCAGGCATCTTGAGTCAGCACTAACCCTCTAAAACAAAGACCATGCTTTTCTTCCTCTCTCTCCCTCCAGCATGCACAGATTTAGAACATGTGTGTGTCTGAGCGTGTGTGTGTGTTCTATGCAGGCAAACTGAAATTCAAGTGTGAAGCACCAAAACAACTAAATGCATTCAAGTATAGGCAAAGCCAGGTTTGACGTCATTATTTCTTCAGTCTGTGTATAGTAACTGAATTACTTGGAGCTGTGTTTGCAAAGAGAAAGTAAGTGGAAGTTACAGGATCTGCCTAGGCCTAAGCTACACATGATATTTTTTTTTTCACTGCCAACATAATTACATTTTATCTTTATATAAGAATAATTATTCATTCATCAGATTTTTTTGAGAACTTCTCTTGTGAAATGAACTGCTTTTACGGGGTGGGGAAAAATGTACAAACAGGGCAGGTTCTCTGCTTTTCAGGAGGTGGACAAGTGACAGGCAGCCTAGAGGGCACAAGACCAAATAAGCATCTCAAAAAGTAGAAAGTGTGCCCCTCATTTGCCCCTGGAAGGTCAAAGCCAAATGTTCTGGGATATTTGTTTTATACTTGCTTTACTATAAAGGATGAAATCTGGGAAGTCTTTAGAAGAAGCTGTGATTAGCAAGAACAGGGCAAGCTCTGAGAACAGTTTTGCATTATCACAGTGTGTATGAGGAATCACAGCATGGAATATTACTGGGAACCACAGAGTCAGATCATGGATGGACTTTAATGCTACGCCAAGAAATACTAATTTTATTCGATGATGAACTTATGAACACTCCTTTTGATGATTAATGAAAGAACATAATGGTGAATTATCTATTAGTAAGAGTAGAGCATTTCACCTTTGATTGGACTGAGTCACTTTGGCCCACAAACACAGGCTCAATTTTCAACTTAATTAAGAATTTCAAATAAAGGGTTTTTAAATACATGTCATATTTATCTTGACTTTATAGTTTTCAAAGCTACAATAAATGTCTGCTTCTCAATCTGGGCCTAAGGTTAATCCCTCTATAAATAGCCCTCCCTCCTTTGCTTGATTCTACCAAAATACTACATCATCTAAATTCCTCTTAAATTCTGCTCTTCCGCAGATCCCTACTGTAACTGTGTCTCTTTCTCTGTTTGGTGAGCACCCCCATAGTTCCTCCAGTAGACAACAAGTTAAGAAGCCCCACTTTGTTGCACTATGGGTATGTCCTTGAGGCCTTTATCATATAGACTTTTTTTTTTTTTTTTTTTTTGAGACGGAGTCTCGCTCTGTCGCCCGGGCTGGAGTGCAGTGGCCGGATCTCAGCTCACTGCAAGCTCCGCCTCCCGGGTTTACGCCATTCTCCTGCCTCAGCCTCCCGAGTAGCTGGGACTACAGGCGCCCGCCACCTCACCCTGCTAGTTTTTTGTATTTTTTAGTAGAGACGGGGTTTCACCATGTTAGCCAGGATGGTCTCGATCTTCTGACCTCGTGATCCGCCCGTCTCGGCCTCCCAAAGCGCTGGGATTAATATCATATAGACTTTTTCATTGTAGATCAGTGTTGTCCAGTTGAACTATAATGCAAGCTACATACCTAAATTTAAATTTTCTAGGCCAAACATGGTAGCTTTCACCTGCAATGCCAGCACTTTGGAAGGCCAGGGCGGGTGGATCACTTGAGGTCAGGAGTTTGAGACCAGCCTGGGCATCATGGTGAAACCCCATCTCCACCAAAAATACAAAAATTAGCCAGGTGTTGTGGCATGCACTTGTAATGTCAGCTACTTGGGAGGCTGAGGTGGGAGAATGACTTGTGCCCGGGAGGCAGAGGTTGCAGTGAGCTGAGATCGCACCACTGCACTCCAGCCTGGGCGTCAGAGCGAGACTCCATATCAAAATAAATAAATAAATTGAAATCTTCTAGTTGTCATGTCTTAAAAAGTTAAAAAGTAACAGATGAAATTAACTTTAGTACTGTATTTTATTTAAAAGTATATATAAAGTATTGTTCAACATGTCATTAGCATACAAAATTATTAATGAGCTATTTTGCAGTATTTTTTTTGAACTATGTTTTCCAAATCTGGTATGTAATGTACATGGATGGCACATCTCAAGTTTGGCCACATTTCAAGCACTCAGTCTCCATATGTGGTCAGGGGCTACCATGTTGGAGAGTCCAGCTCTAAATATAAGCTATCAAATAGAACATTCTGAGTTGTTGGAAACTGTGTAGAGTTGCATTGTCTAATACAGTAGCCACTAGCCACTTGAAGGCATTGAACACTTGAAATTTGCCTTTTGTGACTGAGAAACTGAATTTTAATCTCAACTGAATGTTATTTAAGTAGTCCACATGTGGTTAGTGGCTATAGTTTTGAACAACACGGTTCCAGATAATGAGGAGCTATTAAAGTGTTTTGAACAGTGGTGTGCCCTTTAGGGAACTAAAGTTTAGGAATATTTAGTAGAATGGAGGAATACAATTTTAAATGGGTGCATTCCCCATAGAAATTTAGAACAACATTCCCCTGTGTTAAAGGATGATTAAACTTGTTATGTTATCTGACCCCTATCTGATCTATCATGACATCTGCAACAGCAACGCTATTTACCTCAATTACCCAGTCAAATATCATACTATGTCAAGTGGTAACTCAGAAAATAGCTCATGTCACGCCCGTGTCATTTTAACATCTTCATTTTTCTATAGTTGTTTTACGTCCCACAGTGTCTGATGACCTTTAGCTATTTTACCTGCATAAAACTCCAGCAGGGGTAAAACTGATGAAAACTGATGATGCTTTAAAAACATAAAGTTACAGTGGCTTCATTAAGAACCAAGTGTGTTTCAAGCAACTTATTCTTTGTATCAATAGGATATGCAAGTACTCAAGTTAATGGTCAAACTTTTCCCTCTCTTATAATGAACCGTAAAATTACACTTGGCAATCAAGAGTACTGTAGCAGATAAGTAAGGCAATTTTCCTCATCATTTTTCCTTTTGTTGTCAATCTTGTTGCAAAGCCCATTGCCTTTTCAATGAACCGTAATGTGAATATTCAAGATCGTGCGTGCAATACTTGAGCATATACACTTAGGTCAAACCAGGTTGGTTTTGAGTTGCTCATTTTAAATAGGTTATGTCAAGTAAAAGCTATATCTGGAAAGTTTTTATTAGATGACGTATTCCTATGACTTGGACTTATTTTAGAAAAGGAATCTTTTCCTTTTTTATTGTTTTAAAAGATACTTTAGAATTTGACCTTGCATATACATGTTAGAACATGTAATTTTTCAGGTAATTAAAATGCTATTATGAATTGTAACACTATATATAATTATATTTTGATTACACTGTCTCCAAGTGTTTTATACATACAGATTTAAAATGAATGAGGAACTTACTTTCTCTATGAGTCTCAAGCAAACCTTCCTGTGCTTTGTTATATAAAAATCTTTTAGGTAAAAACTCTGAGACTCTAAATAGCCTTTAAAAAGTTATTACGGGCTGTCAGGACCAGTTTATTTAACACTGTGAAACATAGATTCCTTCCTTATCTATAAAATAAGGAGAATGATATCTACTTCATGTAGCAGCTGATAGGATAATTAAATGATCTACTACTTATACAGTGCTTGGTATTAAGTCCACGTATGGCAAATGTCACTATCATGAATGAATAATCTATTTGTTAGTATTTGGGTTGTTTTTTAATGGATAAACCCTGGATTCTTAGAGGCTTAACACAATAGAAGTTTATTTCCTGCTGATAAAAATGTCTGATAGATAGTGCTCCCTCCGGTGGTGAATCAGAGACAGGAGCTCTTTCTACTTTCTGGCTCCTTGATCTTCCAACAAGTGGCTTCCAAATACTGCGTTGGGGTTAAAGCCATTACAGCCACCTGAAAGGAGAAAAAAAAAAAAGGATACGTGAAAACACATGACCATGCGAGGTGACACACAGCTTTTCGGTCCACAGTGTGCATTGCATAATATGATCTCTCTTAATTGCACAAAAGGCTGGACAGGCAGCTAATCACCAGGAAGAAAAGGAAATACTTTTTTTTAATGAACACAGAGCCATCACTGCCACAAATGCCATCAGCTTCCAAAGCTGATATACATTTCTATACATGAAGTATTTGACTTTTTATTTTTAGAAATGCATCTGTCTTTAACAAGAGAAAGTGAAACGAAAACCGAACTGGTTTTGTGTCAAAGTAAAGAAGACACAGGAGGAGGCCCCTGGAAAAGGAAGTCTCACACTGGAGATTCCAGAAGGATCTGTGGTCAAAAGGGAAAGGACCCAGGTAACAAGCAGTAGACCGGGAAGTGTCTACTAAGGAAGAGGTGGCTAGAGTCATTGTAAAACAAGTGGAATTGCATGGCTGATTTCAAATAAGAAATGGTCCCTTTTGGTTTCTGAGTCACGGTGCTGCCCCTGGGATTCAATTCTCCTAAAGTTAAACCATCTTTCCTTGTATCGTCTGCAATGCCACAGTGTGAGTCTAAAAGAAAGGAAAATAACAGAAGGTGTTTTTTGGTTGTTTTAGTATTTGATGTGTAAGAGAAGAGAATGAAGATAACCAACTGTTAAGGCTGGATCCATGAAACTTACTTGGCTCTCTCCTATTCAAACCAAAGTTTTCTTTCAGCCTCAACTTTACATTTTCCTTCAGTTTGCCCCTCTCTTTCTCTACATCTTCAAGATGTATCTGCCTCCACTTACTTATCAACTTGCTGTCTACTCCCTCTTCAAGCCACAAACATCTGGCATCCCCTCTACTCTTCCCCCACATAGACCATGTTCTTAACATAAATACCGAGGCCTTCTATACCTTTTCCTCTCTATTTTATTTCTCTGCAGCATTTGGCCTAGTTAAGCAATCCCAGTGAACAGTACCACTGATTTCTGTCTAGTTTTCTGAAGCTAGAAATCCAGGTGTTTCTGTCATTGTAGCTATTCTCACTCCCTCTATGTCCATATTTAATATGGCACAAACTTCTGTCTGTTTGCTTATACGGTCAACCCTCCATTTTCAGCAGATTCTGTATCCACTGGCTCCACATTTGCAGATGAAACCAACTGTAGGTGAATATATGACAAACAAAAATAAAAAATAGCAATATAACAATAAAAATGCAAATTTAAAAAATAGAGTATATAAACTATTTACATAGCATTTACATTGCATTAGGCATAATAAGTAGTCTAGAGATGATTTTAAACACATGAAGAGATATAGATAGATTATGGGCAAAAACTACACCATTTTATGTCAGGGACTTGAGTATCCTTTGATTTTGTTATCTGCAGGGTTACTGGAACCAATCCCCATGGATACCAAGGGATGATTGTATATCCTCTTTTTAATGCCTATAATTGTTACACTTGTTGCCAGTTCACTTTCTGGCACCACATTTAGGTTATCACTATTTTTGCCTAAATTATGACAACAACCAACTGAGTGGTCACTTTCCCTATCTCGCCCCATCTAAATGACTCATTATCCTGAGGCCAGCATGGTTCCTTTAATGTGTTCATCGCATTAAATCTCTCCCTATATAAGATAATGCAGTCTCTCATTATTGCTCCTATGAAAGATGATGCCTAACTCCCTAATTTGGCTTGTCAAAATCTTCATCTTGTGGCTGGGTGCGGTGGCTCACGCCTGTAATTCCAGAAATTTGGGAGGCCGAGGCGGGCGGATCACAAGGTCAGGAGTTCGAGACCATCCTGGCTAACACAGTGAAACCCCATCTCTTCTTGTTTTTAACTTTTTTGGGGTCACTTTGCCATCCGATTTTTAACTCTCTTAAATCCAGATGCCTTGAACTTTCATTCCCTTCACAGAACTTGAAGGAGAAAAACCTTTCAAAAAGAAGGAATTTCTAAATAGCATTGACCAGAGTACAAAACTGGTAAGTCTGTATGTTCGATGAACAGTAACCTGAAAATTGTTATTTTCATTGTTCTTATAAATGGGTCATGCCATACTTAACCAGTGAAATTTTATTCATATTTTAATTAGAAAAAGAAGTTCTCTGGGATGCTGCTTGTCTGGCCAAGAGTGAAGAAAATCTCAGAGAAATTAGAATTTCTAATTTCTAAAGTTATTTAGGGACTCACAGAGTCTTCATATAAGAGATTATTATGGAGCAATATTTTTTGTTGTAGGGATTATTTGTTTTTATTTATTTGAACTTTTGCTAGAATCAAACTGACTATTTTAACATAGTACAGAAATCCCTTGCTTTATGTTACTCTTTCCTAGAGAGATACTATAGCATATATCAGTTAGTATGCAGTCATCTCCAAGTAACCACAACAGCAACCAAATGACTAAAGTGGCCTTGATCATAGAATTTTTATTATTTGCTTAAGATAGTAAGTAGGTAGGTAGACAGTACAAGGGTTATTGAAAGGCTCAATTACATCAGGATTCCATTACATAAAGAGATATTTCTATTTTCTTAGTCTATTCCTCATGGTTACAAATGTTAGAGAGTTATTTATGTCTCAACAAGGAAGGAATGGAAAGGAGTGTAGCTATTGAGATTTCTTAAGTGTGGTTCTTATCAGAAAGTGTCCCCTCCCCAGAAGTCCCTTGGCAAACCTCCACTTATACTTCATCAAGAAAATTTTATTACAAGGTTAATTCCAGCTATGCATGACTAGGAAAACAAGTGCTTTGCAAAGAAAAATATGATATGCACCATTAATGAAAATGCATCATGTATTGGCCCTCCGGGCTGATCATGCTGTGGTTGGAATATTTGTATTCTCATCCCCCAAATTCATAGTTTGAAATCATACCCCACAATATGATTGTATTAGGAGGTAGGGCCTTTGAGAAGTGATTAAGCCATGAGAACAGAACCCTCCTAAAAGAAGACACCAGAGCTTGCTCTTGCTCTCTCTACTCTCTGTCATGTGAGGATACAATGAGAAGACGGCCATTTACAAAACAGGAAGCATCCCTCACCAGACACTGGATCTGCCAGTCCCTTGATGTTAGACTTTCCAGCCTCCTGACTGAGAAATAGATGTTTACTGTTTAAGCCACCCAGTCTATGGTAATTTGTTATAACAGCCCAAACTAAGACATTATCCCAAACAAAATCAAATATCTGTGAGTGGGAATCAGCTGGAGGATGATACTTGGGAGGATATTTACAGGATTCATCTCAGGGCATGCCCTATTTTCACCTGGCACACTTAAGAAAGAATAAATTATCAAGGATTTGCAAGGCCTCCATTACAGCACTTGTGGGCAATATATTCCTATCAGAACCATTTTCTTTACAATGAAAAGCAAAAGTATTTGCTCCAGTAATAAACTTCACGAGTTCATTTTATAATTTTAAAATACATGTTTTCAAAAATTTCTAAAGTGATGTTTAGTTATTTCTTCTAAGAATCACCAGGGTAATATTCATTTTCTAAGATCAGTAGAAATTAGCCTAGACTTAAAAGGAATAGATGATGATGCCTTATATTTACGCAATAACTTATATATTGCAAAGTACTTCTATTTACATTATACCATTTAATCCAACATATGAGGTTAGTACCACATTCATTTACATGTGAGGAAGTGAAAGTTTAAAATAAAAACATTTAGGAGGTTGTCCTTTCTATTAAGTGGTTTATCAGGATTTTGAACTATGCCTCTGTTCTTTCCCATCTTCACACTTTCATGATTCCATGCATAGTAAGACAATTTTTTTTCTATTTTTTAACAGTTACCCTATTCACTTCTGAAAGAATTTGAGGTAATTTGTTTCAAATAAATATAAAGAATATGCATTTTTTCTTAATTTTAGGGGCACTTTTCACACTATGAGTGTTGGAACTACTCATTAATTCCTGAAATGATTACCAAAATCTTGTTCTGTCTAAGATACTGTGAAATAGACCAGTACAGTCAATCTTATACTAGGAACCAAAAACTTAAAATTAGAATAAATTATGCATACAGATTTCTATAGCAATGATTAGAATACATAGTAAAATTTTAAGGATTATATTTTACTGTTAAAAGATAAACTGAAGCACAATAAAATATAAACAGTTTCTTTGAGCTAACAGAAATTTATAAATCAGGCAATTCCAGACCACAGGTGGTTGGGGGTTCCACCAACACGTGTATGAGTTACAAGCTTTTACAGGGTGAATGTGGAAGCAAGGCAAAGAAAATATTTGACTGGTTGAAGTGGAACAGTGGCCTTATTTGAATCATTCAAGTGGAAAGTTCCTATAGAAAGCTTATTTGGCAGTTTCTGACTGGTTAAGCTTAAGTTTTGTTTTATTATTTCTAGTGAATCAGGTTTCAATTTGCTTACATAGAACCCAGAGTGCTGGAGCTGCCTCAGCCTATTGGCCTCTTAACTAATTATTTTAACATATTCATTTAGCACTATATTATTGGCAAGTCACTCACACATGTAGCTCATTTGAACTGTACAGTATTCCCCTCAGGTAGATATCATTATCATCCCCATTCTACAAATGGGAAAACTGAGGCTAAAAGAGGTGAAATAGAAGAGCCAGGATAAGATTCTGTGTCTTAATCCAAAATCACTTACTTTCCACCTTGCCCATATAAATGATCAAAATGCACCATAGAGAAAGATTGAGAGCTTGTACTTTGGAATTAGACAGGATTGGTTTTGAATTCCAGTCACTAAGTAGCTATGTGAAGTCAGGGTGTAATCATAGTATCATCTCATGGATTTCCTGGGAGATTAAATAAAGTAACCCATATGAAGAGTTCAGTGGGTACTAAGCACACTGTCAATGTTAGCTCTTATTAGGGACAATTCCTAGAATTAACTGAGCATAGACCATGGGGCCCTGCACTATTCTAAGAAGATTTCATATATTAATTCATTAGTAATGGTATTAAGCAGGAATTGAACTGAGTTCTGCAGAGAAAACAAGTTTATTAAATAAATAAATTGACCCAACCAGTACTTGTGAATGTCTACTCTTCGCCCAGCTGTTTTGAGTTACTGGTGAAGCAGCAGTAAAGAAGACCAAGTCCCTCCTCTCATGGGGCTTACATTTCTAGTAAGAGGAACAGACAAGAGATCTATGTGATCAGCACTAAGAAGAAAAATAAGGCAGAATCTTGGTTGAGCAGCTGGATCATGTGGTGGATTTTGCAAAATGTTTTCAAATTCTTTGGCATTCGTCCTCCAAAAGGCGGAATTTAATTCCTTTTTCCTTGAATGTGGGCCATCCTTAGTGACTTGCCTCCAACTAATAGAATTTGGCAGGCAAGAAGAAAGCAGAGGTGATAACTGTGTATGAGTAACTTCCAAAGCTGAGTCACAAATGGCCATTTGGCTTCCACCTAGTGCTCTCTCTCTTTTTCTTTCTGTGTCTCTTTCTCCCTCCCTCTCTGCCTCTCCACCTGTGATCCCAGAGTCTGGCTAACCTGAAGCAACTATGATAAAGAGACCATGTGTGATGCCAAATAGAGACACAGACAGATGCCTGAGGAGCCCCAGATATTGAGTCTTCTCAGTCCAGGTGTCAGGCTTGTGGGTGAGTGAGCCTTCAGATGATTCCAGTCCCCAGCCATTTAGCCACCTTCCTCAGCCAAAGTTGAGTGGAGCAGAAAAGGGCTGTTCCCACCAAGCCCTGCCCAGACTACAAATTGAAAAGCAAAATAAATATTTTTGTGTTAAACCACTACATTTTGCAGCTACACATCCATCATAACTGGAGCAGTATTGTAAACAGGGTATGGGGAGGTATGGGGAGGTTTATTTCGAGAGCAGGTATTAGAATAGAGACCTGAATAAGGTAAGGAGTCATTTAAAGATTTAGATAATGTACTTTCCAGAAAGAAGGAATAGCAAATATGAAGGCCCTAAGGTAAGAATGCACATGGCGTTTTAAAGGAATAACATGTCAGCTGGTCTGGCTGAAATGGAGTGAAAAACAGAGAAAAGTAGCAGACAAGGTGTAACAGGAAACAGGGTCAGATAAGGGAGGGTCTTATTGATGGCAAACAGTTTAGATTTGGGTATTAATGGGCTGGGAAACAATTAGGAAATAATAAGGAATAGATTTGATTTAATTTATGTTTGGAGAAAGATCTCTCTGCTGTTTGTGTGAAAAATATTCTTCAAGGCCAAGAGTCAATGGCAGATGTCATTTAGGAAGCCAGGGCAGAGATTAGGAAGGGAATGATGGTGGCTTGGCCTAAGGGCTTATCTATGCAGTTGGGTGAGAAGTGATTTTATTCTGGATAGATTTTGAGGGCAGAGCCAACAGGTTTGTGGATGGATTGAGTGGGAACAGAGAGGGAAGGCAAGGCTGGAATTGTCAGGGCTCCCTTGCATTGCCACACAAAGTGAAGTCTGCCCACCAGCAGTGAGGGCATCCCAGGCGAGCATGCTGGAAATGCTGAATCTCAGGCCCCATCTCACTCAAATCAGAATTTGCATTTTAGCAGTACCCTGAGGTGATTCACCTGTAGATGAAAGTTTATAAACACTGTTTTAGACACTTAAGGAGTATCAGGTAAGAAGCTTGTCTTCAAGTCTGACCTTAAGAGGGTCAGTCAGGATAGGACATTTTAAAAGCAAAAGAAAACCAGGCTTTTATAAAATTCTTGAGATGGATAATACAAATCCACAAAACTGTTTGTTATCTAATCATAGAAATACTATTTTCTATTACTAGGAGAATCTACCATAATTCCTTCTGCAGATTGTCACACTATTTTAAAGAATTTAGGTTTTCTTAAAAGTACATTCAGAATATGTTTCTTAAATTGCATTTTTTTTCCTTTTGGGTTTGTCGTAATAGCTCACAGTATAATTTTATGAGACTCCACAGTTATGTTGAATTTCCACAGTTAGGGGATGAGTTTCATTTTTACTAGAAACTAGTAAGCCATCAGTAAAATGTTCTATTACCCTGCCTTGTTTTAACGTTTGAACTATACTTGACAGCCTTTTTGGTTCCCAACACAAGCTGAAAACTCTTCATTCCACAACTGGGGCCAACTCATCAGTTTTCTTTAAAATATAAGCTGCATGCTAGAGGCCCTTATCCTTAGCAAACTGATACAGGAACAAGAAACCAAATACCACGTGTTCTCACTTATTAGTGGGAGCTAAATAATGAGAACACATGGACACACAAAGGGGAACAACACACACTGGGGCCTATCAGAGGCTGGAAAGTGGGAGGAGGGAGAAGATCAGGAAAAATAACTAATGGGTATTAGGCTTAATATCTGGTTGGCAAAATAATTGGTACAACAAAACCCCATGACATATGTTAACCTGTAAAACAAACCTGTTTTAAAATAATAATAATGCTCCTGAACTTAAAATAAAAGTTAAATTAAAAAATTATAAAAAATTATAATAAAATATAAACTGCATGTTGTTAACAATAACATAATACTAATAATAAATGGTTTTCCCCAAACTCTTGTTCATCGAATACCATATGCATGATATTTAGGGCCTTAAACGAAGATTTTTTTTTTTTAAGCTGCATACTTAAAAAAAAAAAAAAAAAGGCAAAATTTCTCAACAACACAAAGAACATGGAAGTGCTCCAGTAATTATTTTGGAGACAAAATTATTCTTCAGGTTCCCGCAGTTCATAGATAAGAACATTTTTAGAAGTTTTATGCAAAGTTCAAGATGACAAAAAATTTAAATTTCAGATGGGTATGTTCACTGTGAAGGTTGGAAGACGAGATTAGAAAGATCTTCTTAAATTAGCCTTTTTTTCCCCCTAGCAGGTTACATGCAAGTTGAAAGTGTTGAATACAATGCTTTCCTAGATAAAATTTAAGACTTCTAAGGTTACAGAAAATAGATTCTATAAAACTAAACCCAAAATGTGTATTATTTCTCCTAAGATACAATTGAACCGAACCATACCTGATGACAAAAATCCAATTTAGCAGTAAAGGTTGCTCTCAGTTATCTTCCTTTCTTCAAGTGAAAGCAAACAGTAAAATGAGGTGAGCAGGTACCAACTGCCTGCATAAACACATGGGCTTACATTTGGTACCAATTTTTTGCTAGTGAAAGAATGAAAGGGTAAAAGTATCCAGTGCATTGCAAATGCTGTTGATATAGATTTTTGTATGGTTTTAATGGGCCAGAGAAAGAAAATAACTTTTTTCATGATAACAAGATGTTCTCTAAGGAAGACAACATGGTGTAATGGTTATGCATCAAAGCTCTTGAGTAAGAGTCAGTGGTGACAATCCTCACTCCGGTGAGTTCTATGACTTAGAACAAATTACGTAAACTTTCTGAGCCTCAGCTTCCTTTTTGTTAAAGTAGGGATAATCACAGTGTTGCTCTCTTAAAATGAATTAGGATTTAATGAAATACTGCATGTAACCGTCAGACAAATAGCACTCAATAAATATTAGCTATTAACATCAGTTCAGCCTTTACCAAATATGTATTCTTGGAAGGCTAAGCTTCATTTTGCCTAAACCAGTATTGCTTTCGGACTGGCTCATTTAAGGCCTGGAAAATTACAAAGATGCCATGAACACAATTACAGCAACATATTTCCAGTTTCTAGTTTAGAAAACATGAGGGGTGATGACAGAAAAGAATTCTTTGCTGTTTCAAGACTCCACTTATGGAGAAAATGACACCGTGGTAAGCCCCTGAGTCTGAACTATGCTGGTAAATTCTGTTTTCTATGTAACTTTTCTGTTTGATCTTTCTAATGAACCTAGTTTGTCTAATCAGCAGAATATTCATAGTTCCAAAGCAGTTCTTTTGTTGCTGAAAATAGGCCCCAATCAGAGGTGAGAACAATGAAACATTTATCTTATTAAGATCACAAAAGAGGAGATTTTTGTTACATGCTCTCTCTCTCTCTCTTTCTCTATTCTTTAGTTCAATAACTGATTTATTCTGCGTCCCATTGCTGTCAGAAGTGATGTCCCTGCTCCCAAGCTGCCAGCTCCCTGCTTTGGCCCCTCGATGTGGTTAATGACCACCTGATAGTGAGCAGAGCCTATTCACTGACTGCCTGCTGGTCACCATCTCAGACCCGGGGTGTTCTTAACCTGACAGCTGCAGACCGAGAGAGCATCAGACAGGCTGAACAAAGCTGGCTCCTAAGGTCTCTTCTGCCCCTTACCAGCTGTGTGGTCTCGACAAAGTTGTCCCACCTCTCTAAGTCTCGATGTTTCTTCTGTAGCATGGCAATAACTCTGACACTTGCCAAGTTTTCTTGTGATAATTAAAGGAGATAATTATGGAAAAGCCTCTGGCATAAGGTAGGGGGTTCAGTGAATGTTTGTTCATCAAGAAACTGTGGTTCCAAAGCCTCAGCGTTTAAAACAAGAACTTCTTCTTCTTTTTTTTTTTTTGTCTTCCTCAAGCAAACCTTTCCTGCTTGTTGTCCTATATTACTGGGGTCAGATTATTTCTCTGAGTTCCATAATTCTCCCAGGGTAAGGACAAGGATTCAGAGGTCCGCCTTTGGATTCCCCCGCCCCGCCCCACCCCACCATCCCCACTAGGATCTCCCTCTGTCACAGGCTGGAGTACAGTGGCCTCTGCTCACTGCAACCTCCACCTCCCAGGTTCAAGCATTTCCCCTGCCTCAGCCTCCCTAGTAGCTGGGACTACAGACACCCGGCATCACGTCCGGCTAATTTTTTGTGTTTTAGTAGAGACGGGGTTTCGCCGTGTTGCCCAGGCTGGTTGCAAACTCCTGAGCTCAGGGATGCCACACACCTCGGCCTCCCAAAGTGCTGGGATTACAGATGTTAGCCACCGTGCCTGGCTTGACCTTCGACTTTTTAAAGTGCTATGAGAGTGCCAAGGTACCACTGCGGACCTGTAGTTTCTGGATTCATCTGGGAAGATGAGAAACATTGAGGGCAGGCAAAAACAGGGGCTTGGACCGCAACATAGGCAGTGTAATTGGAAAACGCTTACTCTTAGAGAAGAAAAGAAGTTTTATAAGAGCGAGATTAGTGCTTCACAATGGAAATACAATTCTAGCAAGATCTGTCATTTTAGATTTTCTAGTAGAAAAGTTAAAAAAGTGAAAAGAAACAGCTAAAATTTATTTAAATAGTATATTTAACCCAACATATCCAAAACATGATTTCATCCTTTTCCCAATAAAAACAAAAACTAAAACAAAAAATTAGTGAGATATTTTGCATTCTTTTTTTGGCATTAAGTCTTTAAAAGCCAGTGTGTATTGTATGCTTAACAACACATCTCAATTCAAACTAGCCACATTTCAAGTGCTCAATAACCCCTTATGGCAAGTGGTTGCTGTATTGAACAGCACAAATATAGAGAATACAGAGTGCAATTGTGTTGAAAATTATTATCTTAAATCCATAAACCGTTTACCAAGGCCAATGTACACATCATTTTCCAAAGTTTGCTTCCAGTTAGATAATGGCTTGAAGAGAAAAATTATCTAATAGCACTGATAAACTATTCAGTGAGCAAGGCAGCTAGGTTTAAAGCCACTGATGTTTGATCAGTGCCCTCTGCTGGATTACAGAGTAAAGAAAGAAAAGTTCTGTCACAGTCGACATTAGTCTAGACTCAAGCATCGAACCAAATTTATTTTCTTTTCAGTTAAATATCCACTTAGATGTGTACAGTCAGTTAAAAAGCACTTGGCTGTATCACAAGTGGCATTGTCAAAAAACTTTAGTCCCCTCTCACCGAGGTAAAATATTCTTTTATCTTGAGCTAGTGAGGTAACTAAAATCAGAGAAAACAAATGGACACAAAATTATTCCTCATTCAGCAAACCCAGATGGCCATTTCTAATGTAGACATGAGATAGTAGGAAATTTAAATACATACAGAACTTTCAGATCAAAAGATGGCTCGGCTTTTTATGCACAGTTTTCTCTAGAAGGAGTCAAGACTGCGGGCTGCTGTTAATTTAATTTGAAATCTCAAAATCCATATTTCAAATGACGTCTAAAAAACAATAGTTTCTCAGGTGGAATTTTCTGATACTGCATTTGGTTGTGGGGAAGAGAGACTCTTCAAAGAAAGCTCCCCACAGCTGTGGGCATGATAAGAACAGCTAAGCGTGTACTTTGCCAAGTCTGGGGAAGTTTAGCAATGCTTTCTCAAGAAAGTTTATAATCCTGGGTTATGTGGCTTCAGATAGCGTAAGCAACATTTGGGAAAGTTGTAAATAGAGCAAGTAAAGGAATCTATAACCTTGATATATAGCAAGGTCATATGTGAACTTATTCCCTCTTAGGGACCTCTCCTTCCTGCTATCCCCTCAAATCCCTACCTTCAGCAGAAGTACACCTCTGGCTCTGTCCACTCAAGCTGACTTACTCTCTGACCCAGGCTCCCCATTTTATGTCACAAAAAGTCCTAGAAGTGCTGGAAAAGACAGAACTTTCCTTAGATTTTGAAGAAGAGAAGGGAGATGAGGAGCTAATCAGTTGACAGCAAATAATCTTTAGTGGCTGCTAACAGAGACTGGAAATCTATGTCCATCACATCCATCTCCCTGAAACTTGTATCATTCAGGAAGTGCAAATGTACCACAAATTGACCTTGCAGTTATTCATAATAAAAATGCTCCCTGTTAAACAGAAACTTCAGCCTGAGAAAGGGATTGTTGAGAATGAAAAGAATGGCAAATAGCTTTTCTCTACTCCCACAAAGATCAAATAAAGAAGATCTTACACCAAATACTTTTTTGAAAAATGTAGAAGAATATTTAAAAGCAATGCTTCAGGAGTCAGACAGAGCCCTGTCTGAATCCTGGTTTCACCACTTACTAGCTATTTGATGGGGTCAAGTATTTAACTTTATAAGCCTTGGTTCCCTCATTTATAAAATGGACTGATAGTATGACTCACTTCATAGTGTTGTTACGAGGATTAAATGAACTAATGCTTGTAAAGTGCCTGATGCATGGCAAGCACTTAAGAAAATAATTACTGAGGTTATAAGGGTTTTCAAATCTTTAAAGAAATGTACAAGTATAAATCATCAATTATTGATAAATATGAATCCTGCAGGGTACTTAGTAGATTGCTCAGCAAAGAGTACAGAAAACACTGAACTAAATTCCATACCACTTTGTATTCCCACCACCACTGCCCTAGTTCATATTCTCAGTTCCTTTCACTGCACTTTTAAAATGACCTCTATGTTCTGTATTACTGCATAATATACCGCCCACAACTTAGTGGCTTTGGGCAATGATTTTCATTTCCTTATTTCTTCCAAAAAATAAAAAAAAAGGGATACATGTGCAGAATGTGAAGGTTTATTACATAGGTATACATGCGCCATGGTGGTTTGCTGCACCTAATGACCTGTCCTCTAAGTTCCCTCCTTTCAACCCCTATCTGCAAGAGACCCTGGTGTGTGCTTTTCCCCTCTCTGCGTCCATGTGTTCTCAATGTTCAACTCCCAGTTATGAGCAAGACCATGGGTGTTTGGTTTCCTGTTCCTGTGGTAGTTTGCTGAGGATGATGGCTTCCAGCTTCATCCATGTCCCTGCAAAGGACATGACCTCATTCCTTTGTACGGCTGCATAGTATTCCAAGGTGTATGTATATATATATATCACATTTTCTTTATCCAGTCTATCATTGATTGACATTTTGGTTCATTCCATGTCTTTGCTATTGTAAACAGTGCTGCAGTAAACATNAGTTCCTTTCACTGCACTTTTAAAATGACCTCTATGTTCTGTATTACTGCATAATATACCGCCCACAACTTAGTGGCTTTGGGCAATGATTTTCATTTCCTTATTTCTTCCAAAAAATAAAAAAAAAGGGATACATGTGCAGAATGTGAAGGTTTATTACATAGGTATACATGCGCCATGGTGGTTTGCTGCACCTAATGACCTGTCCTCTAAGTTCCCTCCTTTCAACCCCTATCTGCAAGAGACCCTGGTGTGTGCTTTTCCCCTCTCTGCGTCCATGTGTTCTCAATGTTCAACTCCCAGTTATGAGCAAGACCATGGGTGTTTGGTTTCCTGTTCCTGTGGTAGTTTGCTGAGGATGATGGCTTCCAGCTTCATCCATGTCCCTGCAAAGGACATGACCTCATTCCTTTGTACGGCTGCATAGTATTCCAAGGTGTATGTATATATATATATCACATTTTCTTTATCCAGTCTATCATTGATTGACATTTTGGTTCATTCCATGTCTTTGCTATTGTAAACAGTGCTGCAGTAAACATATGTGTGCATGTGTCTTTATAGTAGAATGATTTATATTCCTTTGGATATATACCCAATAATGGGATTGCTGGGTCAAATGGTATTTCTGGTTCTATATCCTTGAATCACCATACTGTCTTCCACAATAGTTGAACTAATTTACATTCCCACCAACAGTGTAAAAGTGTTCCTATTTCTCCACAGCCTTGCCAGCATCTATTGTTTCCTGACTTTTTAATAATTGCCATTCTGACTGGCATGAGATGGTATCTCATTGTGGTTTTGATTTGCATTTCTCTGATGATCAGTGATGTTGAGCTTTTTATCAAATGTTTGTTGGCCATGTAAATGTCTTTTTCTGAGATGTGTCTGTTCATATCCTTTGCCCACTTCTTGATGGGGCTGTTTGTTTGTTTCTTGTAAATATGTTTAAGCTTCTTGTAAATTGTGGATATTAGACCTTTGTCAAATGGGTAGAATGCAAAATTTCCTCCCATTCTGTACATTGCCTGTTCACTCTGATGATAGTTTCTTTTGCTGTGCAAAAGTTCTTTAGTTTAATTGGATCTCATTTGTCAATTTTGGCTCTTGTTGCAAATGCATCTGGCATTTTTGTCATGAAGTCTTTGCCCATGCCTATGTCCTGAACGGTATTGCCTAGATTTTCTTCTAGGGTTTTTATGGTTTTGGATTTTACATTTAATTCTTTAACCCATCTTGAGTTAATTTTTGTATAAGGTGTAAGTAAGGGGTCCAGTTTCAGTTTTCTGCATATGGCTAGCCACTTTTCACAGCACTATTTAATGAATAGGAGATCCTTTCCCCATTGCTTGTTTTTGTTAGGTTGTAGATGGTTGTAGATGTGTGGTGTTATTTCTGAGGTCTCTGTTCTGCTCCATTGGTCTATATGTCTGTTTTGGTACCAGTACCATGCTGTTTTGTTACTGTAGCCTTGTAGTATAGTTTGAAGTCAGGTAGTGTGATGCCTCCAGCTTTGTTCTTTTTGTTTAGGATTGTCTTGGCTATATGGGGTCTTCTTTGATTTCATATGAAATTTAAAGTAGATTTTTTCTAATTATGTGAAGAATGTTAATGGTAGTTTGATAGGAAGAACATTGAATCTATAAATTACTTTGGGCTGTGTGACCATTTTCACGATATTGATTCTTCCTATCTATGAGGATGGAATGCTTTTCCATTTGTTTGTGTCCTCTCTTATTTCCTCTAGCAATGGTTTGTAGTTCCCCTTCAAGAGGTACTTCACATCCCTAGTAAGCTGTATTCCTAAAAATTGTATTCTCTTTGTAGCCATTGTGAATGGGAATTCATTCATGATTTGACTCTCTGCTTTCCTATTGTTGGTGTAAAGGAATGATTGTTATCTTTGCACATTTATTTTGTATAATGAGACTTTGTTGAAATTTATTATCAGTTCAATAAGTTTTTGACCTGAGATGATGGGGTGTTCTAAATATAAAATCACAGATAATGATTTATTATTTCTCATGATCCTGTGGTTTGACTGGGATGTTCTACTACTGGTCTCACCTGGGCATATTTATACAGCAGGTACACTGGCAGCAGGCTTCACTGGAATGTTGGAAGACTTGGGCTTCTTTCTCCTCATGGTATGGGTGTCTCTCTTTTCTTGTGGTGTCTGATCCTCAAGGAAGCTAACCTGGGCTTTATACATGGTAGCTGAACTCCAAAGGGGCACTCCCCAGTGCAACAAGCTTTCTTCAAGCCTCTGCAGGCATTGTCCTTGTTGATGACCTATTGACCAAAGGAAGTCACATGGCTAAGCCCTGAGTCAACAGAAGAGGGGACTACACAGGGAGACTTGATTTAAAGAATAAGCATAATTCAGCATAACACACAGTCACACTTTCTACATGTCCTCCACCAGTCAGTTTTAGCATCTCAGTTGTCCTCAGCCAGGGTTGATTTTGTCCTTACTCCCACCCCAGAGTAGGCACAATGTTTGTGGGTGGTTTTTTTTGTTGTTGTTGTTATTTATTTACTTATTTGTTTATTTATTTATTTTTTGTTGTTATTATTTACTTGTTTATTTATTTATTTTTTTACAGCTGCATTGCGCAGGCTGGCCAAATTCAAGAATTCCTTCTAACTCAGCTTCCTGAGTAGCTGGGACTATAGACATGTGCCACTTTTTGATTATCACAAGTGAGAAGGGGTTGCTACTTATCATCTAGTGGGTAGAGACAAGGGATGTTGTTAAACATCCTATAGGACGAATCCCTACAACAGAGGATTCTCTAGCCCAAAACATCAATAGTGTATAGTTTGAGAGAGTCTGTTCTAAATGTAAGGTTCTGAAATATTTCTAGGAATGAAACTGGATAATCCCTCAACTCAGAGAGTGATTTCCAGTGGGAGAAGATAGACAGGTAAAGAACAAAGGCAATGAAGTGATAGATACTCTAAAACATGAGGAAGGACCTCATGGGCTGAGGCAAAATGAAGGAATAATCTGTTCTACTTGAAGAGAGAAGGCTCAAGTATATAGAGAAGGATAAATGTAGGAAATCCAGACATAGAGAATAGCAGAAGTCAAAGCAGGGAGGCTTGGAATAAATCGGCATATTCAAGAACTGACCATGCCTTTAACATGGCTGAAGGACATGCCATGGGCTGAGAGTGAGAGAGAACATGGAGGTGGAAGCAATGGACAAATTACTAACAGCTTATTTGGCTGAGAGCAATGATTCTCACTCATAGCTGCACATCCAAAGCACCTAAAAAAAATTTAAGAGATACCAGTCCTGAGCCTCATGCCAGACCATTTAACTCAGACTCTCTGGGCATTGGAGTTCTGACAACTATATAGTTTAAAAGCTCTTTAGGTTCCACACTGAAAGGCAGGGATGGGCCTATTATAGGGTGAGTTAACAGAATACAAGTATTAATTTAAAATTGATGGGATAAAATGCAATGGGTGGTGAGAGAAAGAGAGAAATTTAGGAAGACCTCTGATTTCCTGGCTTGCCTGTTGGATGGGATGATAAGGTCAATTGCTAATTTCAGTTCATGGCATGGGTTGGAGGATTGTCAGTCAGATCTGAATCTGCAGAGTTGAGCTTCTTCTGTTCCTTTGGATATATGGACTTTGAGATTCCTCTGCTCCAAGCTGCTGTGAATGTGCACCATCAGACTGTTTCTCAAGAGAGGGATCCAGCTCACTTGCATAGATGTGTGAATCATGGGGATGGATGAGATTGGCCAAGGAAGTGTAGAAACTGAAAAGAAGAGGCCAGGGCCTGGCTCTTGGATCATGGTGGTATGTAAAGAATACAGGAGGCCAGGTGCGGTGGCTCATGCCTGTAATCCCAGCACTTTGGGAGGCCGAGACGGGCGGATCACAAGGTCAGGAGATCGAGACCATCCTGGCTAACACTGTGACACCCCGTCTCTACTGAAAAATACAAAATACTAGCCGGGCGAGGTGGCGGGCGCCTGTAGTCCCAGCTATTTGGGAGGCTGAGGGAGGAGAATGACGTGAACCCAGGAGGCGGAGCTTGCAGTGAGCTGAGATCCGGCCACTGCACTCCAGCCTGGGTGACAGAGCAAAACTCCGTCTCAAAGGAAAAAAAAAAAAAGAAAGAAAGAAAAAGAATAGACAGGAGAGGAGAGGTCAACAAAGACCACTGTTAAGGAAGGTTCAGAGAGATACCAGTCATTTCACATGCTACTGCCAGAATGACAATTTTCAATAATGAAAATGTGAGTTTCTCATTCTGTTGTTTAAATTATTCAGTGACTCCTTGCTGTTCTTTGACTGAAAGTCAAAATAAGGCATGTTATTATTACTTTCTTTGTTTCATGCTTCACCATGACACAACATTCAACCTACCCTCTAGCGTTACCAAACCACTTTAAACTCTCTGACCCTAATATGTTGTTTCATGCCTCTGGCCTCTGAACATTTCTTATTTTTAAAATTTCATCTCACCTTCTTTCTTTCTTCCTCGTTCTCTTGCTAAGCTCCCGTGATCCATTCAAAACTCATTTCAAATATCCTCTCCGCTCTGCTCCAATAGAAAGCTTTTTAAGAAATTTGCAGAGATCTTTGTGCAACATGGCATTTCTCAGGAAAAGGCAGTAGAATCAGTGGTTAAAAGCAGAGACTCCAGAGCCAGATCTGCTTGGGTTCAGCACAGGCTCCCCTACTGCACAGTGAGCTCCTTTTGAGAAAAGAACCTGCCATTTTGTTGCTAATATCACCAGTAGGTTAATATTTTCTTGCTTAAATTAAAACGAGTTTTCATAATTTAAAAGAAATCCTTTGTTCTATTAATTTTGAATTATTTTCCTATTTTAATAATCTTTTTACAACAATTTTAAGTGGACTATTTTATATAAATATTTGTAAGTACAGGCTGGGCGCAGTGGCTCACGCTGTAATCCCAGCACTTTGGAGGCCGAGGTGGTTGGATCACGAGGTCAGGAGATCCAGACCATCCTGGTTAACACGGTGAAACTCCATGTGTACTAAACATACAAAAAAAAAATTAGCGGGGCGAGGTGGCGGGCGCCCGTAGTCCCAGCTAATCAAGGCAGGTTACTGGTGTGAACCTGCAGGGGCGGGCGGAGCTTGCAGTGAGCCGAGATCGCACCACTGCACTCCAGCCTGGGCGACAGGGCGAGACTGTTTCAAAAAAAGAAAAATTATAAGCACAGATATAAATACTTCACTCAAATTATGTTTCACTTTATAATGAACATTCAATTAACATAGGGCTTTTAAGTAATTTTATTTTAGTTGTGAACAAAATAATTA
>NW_016820128.1:921888-932386 GCF_001698545.2 Rhinopithecus bieti | reverse complement strand
AAAAAAAAAAAAGAAAGAAAGAAAAAACGGTGTGGGTTACTCTGCCAAGTTAGTTGAGGGTAGAGGCTAAGGCAGTATCTCCAGTTACTTACACTTTTATATCTAGTTTTTAAGAGATACTGGAATTTGGATTCAGAGTGGCCTGGGTTAAAATCCTGGTTCTGCCACATCTTGACTATATTCATTAATTCATGCATTTATTCATACAACAAATTATCTATTGAACTCCAACTATCACCCAGCCCATTTTCTTTGGACACGTTTCCCTCTTACATAATTAACCACTGGAAGTTAGTGACATACCTATAATCAAATTTTTCTTATACTATTTACTGGTATGTGACATTGGGTAAGTCATTTAATCTTTTGTTCACAGTTTCCCGGTCTATAAAATGGGGATATAATATTATCTACCACATAAGATTGTGGTTAAAATGAAATAATTTAATAGGTGAAAATTCATCAGGAGTTCAGCAAACTTTTTTGTAAGAGGTCAGATAATAATTCTTGCCAGTTTTGTAGGTCATATGGTGGTCTCTGTGGCAACTATTTAATTGTGCTGCTATAGCACAAAAGTTGCCATAGATTGTATAGAAATGAATGGGCATGATTGTCTTCCAATAAAACTTTATTTATAACAAGAAGCAGCAGCCAGTCCACAGGCTGTAGTTTGCCAACACTAAAAGAACAACTCCAGATGATACAAAATTTTATCTATCCTTATTATCATCATTATTTATCATCACTATTTATCATTTGACATCTGTGGAAGAAGCATTTTCTGATCAGTGCATCTTCACCGTTTGGTCACATTGGTACTTGCTTCTCCAATTATTTGGGGGCACTACATACCTGAGAGCACTTTTAATTAAATTGTCTGCTTAAGGTTTTTTGGACCACCCGAGCAGTGTGAATTAAAGTCAAAAATTCACGTTAGTAAGAGCGCTTAAGGTCCAGATTTTTAAGGGAGTTATTTTTTTCTTTCTTCTATCATGTGCCAATATAGAAACATGACTGTTTCTTACTGCCTTTCTGCATGGTGGTATCATTACTCATTTTTCTTGACATTGAGAATTTAGTTCTTTCATGTCCCACTTTTGTGGAGATTTCCTATTAGATCCCCATCTTGTGGCACAGCTTTCTTTTTTTACAGTACTAAAAATAATAGTGCATGTTATAGTTAATGGGTTCCTAAATTTGATGAAATATCTTATTAAGGGATCATGAAATATTAGTTACTTCTACATATTGAGAAATAAAAATAAAATCCTAAGCCCACTGACTGACTGAATGGACCCCTTCTGAGCCAAAGGGACCAAAGGGAAAACTGAGCTCCCAGCCATGATGGGATAAGAAGTCAGATGTGCCTCAGTCCTCCCTCCCTTATTAACCTTCAACCAGAATTCTTTCCTGAGGAGTAAGCAGAAACAAGCTCTGGAAAACAAGAAACAGCTGATTCATTCCGTTATTTCTCTTAATCAGTCATCTGAGGCCACCACTGGACTCCCCCTCCAGCTTTGCAGTTTTGACATGACAGCTCACTAGTTTTACAATGCACTCCTTCCTAAAAAAACTACCACCACCTCTGGATTGCTTTTGAACAACTCATGGAGGATGTGCAGTAAAGGTTTTCATGTCCTCTGCTTCACCTTTTGACATCAGAGGGCCAAAACCTCCACCCTCATCATGCTAGCATGGCCATTTTTTTTTCTATGCAATTCCTGAAGAGGCATGAAGCTCGTTTGCTCATGGGCACAGTTTCTCCTTTCATAAATACTCATGACTCCTCCTTTAGTTTATAGGATAGGTATACTTAGTCAACTGCTCGGCATAAACTGTTCCTTTTGCCCCTGCCTCAAAGTGCTTCAGCTTGGCTTTTTCCAGTGGCTATGTTTTCCAGCTTGTGTAGTGGCCAGCCTAGAGGCTACAACCCTTTATGTTCTCCATTCCAAGTTTATGAACTTCATGATTCTTCCACTGGCATATAATACATTCTGCAGATGACACTGTGGGTTGCCCTCCCAGATCACCTTTATTCAGTAACACCTCTATCTATCCTCCCACTGCTCCAAGTGACTTCTCAGGGATGCTGAAAAAGTTACTCCTCACCCCCTTCCGTAGATGTTGCCTATAGCCAGTGAATGAAAGATTGGATTGATGGAGGTTACAAGCTGAATTGTGTTCACCCAAAATTCGTACATTGAAGCCCTAACCCCAAGTACCTCAAAATGTGACCATGTTTGGAGATAGCACCTTTAAACAGGTGCTTAAATCAAGATGAGGTTGTTAAGGAGGCCCAGATCCAACCTGTCTTGTGTCCTTCTAACAAGAGGAAACTTGCACACAAAACGAGCCATAAAGAGCATGCAGATACAGAGGAAAGATCAAGTGAAGGAACAGCAAGCAGGTGGCCACCTGCAAGCCAAGGAGAGAGGTCTGATAAAGGTTCTTTTCTTTATGGCCCTCAGAAAAAACAACTCCACAAGCATGTTGATCTTGGATGTCCAGCCTCCAGAACTATGAGGCAGTAAATTTTTGTTACTGAAGCCATCCAGTCTAGTATTTTGTTAAGACATCATGTATTAGTCTGTTCTTCCACTGCTATAAAGAAATACCAGGCTGGGCGCGGTGGCTCACTCCTGTAATCCCAACACTTTGGGAGACCGAGATGGGCAGATCACGAGGTCAGCAGTTAGAGATCAGCCTGGCTAACACAGTAAAACCCCGTCTCTACTAAAAATACAAAAAAATTAGCTGGGCATGGTGGTGGGCTCCTGTAATCCCAGCTACTCAGGAGGCTGAAGCAGAAGAATCTCTTGAACCCAGGAGGCGGAGGTTGCAGTGAGCCGAGATCACTCCAGCCCAGCAATAGTGCAAGACTCTGTCTCAAAGAAAATACGAAAGAAAGAAAGAGAGAAAGAGAGAAAGAGAGAAGGAGAGAAAGAGAGAAAGGAAGGAAAGAAAGAAAGAAAGAAAGAAAGAAAGAAAGAAAGAAAGAAAGAAAGAAAGAAAGAAAGAAAGAGAGGAAAAGAAAGAAAGAAAGAGGAAGGAAGGAAGGAAGGAAGGAAGGAAGGAAGGAAGGAAAGAAAGAAAGAAAGAAAGAAAGAAAGAAAGAAGGAAAGAAGGAAAGAAGGAAAGAAGGAAAGAAGGAAAGAAGGAAAGAAGGAAAGAAGGAAAGAAGGAAAGAAAGAAAGAAAGAAAGAAAGAAAGAAAAAGAAAGAAAGAAAGAGGAAGGAAGGAAGGAAGGAAGGAAGGAAGGAAGGAAGGAAGGAAGGAAGGAAGGAAGGAAGACCTAAGACTGAGTAATTTATAAAGAAAAATGTTTAACTGGCTCACAGTTCTGCAGAATATATAAGAAACATAGCAGCATCAGCTTCGGGGGAGACCTCAGGAAACTTGCCATCATGGCAGAAGACAAAGGGGAAGCAGGCATGTCTTAAATGACTGGAGCAGGAGCAAGGAGGGAGGCAGTGCTACACACTTTTAAACAACCGGATCTCATAAGAACTCTGTCACAAGAACAGCACTAGGGGGCTGGTGCTAAATCACTAA
Source organism: Rhinopithecus bieti (assembly GCF_001698545.2). NCBI lineage: Eukaryota > Metazoa > Chordata > Mammalia > Primates > Cercopithecidae > Rhinopithecus > Rhinopithecus bieti. The sequence continues at coordinate 928,834 of NW_016820128.1, read as the reverse complement.
TGAGAAAGAGCCCCTATAAGCCAATCACCTTTTGCTACGTCCCACTTCCAGGATGGAGGATTACATTTCAACACAAGATTTAGGTGGGGAGACAGACCCAACCCATATCATTCTATCCCTAGTCCCTCCCAAATCTCATCCTTCTCACATTTCAAAATACAATCATGCCTTTCCAACAGTCCCCTAAAGTCTTAACTCTTTCCAGTATTAACTCAAAAGTCCACAGTCCAAAGTTTTATCTGAGACAAGGCTAGTCCCTTCTGCCTATCAGCTTGTAAAATAAAAAACAAGCAAGGTACTTCAAGATACAATGGGGGTACAACCGTTGGGTAATTACTCCTATTTCAAAATGGAGAAATTAACCAAAAGAAAGGGCTACAGGCCCTGTGCAAACCTGAAACCCAGCAGGGCAGTCATTAAATCTTAAAGTTCCAAAATATTCTCCTCTGATTCTACATCTCACATTCAGGGCACACTGGTACAAAGAGTGGGATCGCAATGCCTTGGGCAGCTCCACCATCGTGGTTTTGCAGGATACAACCCCTTTGGCTGCTTTTACAAGCTTGCATTGATTGCCTGTGGCTTTTCCAGGTGCACAGTGCAAGCTGTTGTTGAATCCACCATTCTAGAGCCTGGAGGATGGTGATCCTCTTCTCACAGCTTAACTAGACAGTACTCCAGTGGGGACTCCGTATGGGGGCTCCAACCCTACATTTCTGCTTTGTACTGCCCTATTAAAGGTTCTCCATGAAGGTTCCACCCCTGTAGCAGGCTTCCACTTGGACATTCAGGTTTTTCCATATATTCTCTGAAATCTAGGCAGAGGCTCCTGAGCCTGAACTCTTATAATCTGTGCACCTATGGGCTTAACACCATAAGAAGCTGCCAAGGCTTATGGCTTGTACCTACTAAAGCAGTAGCTCAAGTTATACTTGGACCCCCTTGAGCCATGTCTGGAGCTGGAGCAGTTGGGAGGTAGGGGGCAGTGTCCCATTGCTGCACAGGGTGGCAGGGCCCTGGGCCTCACCCAGAAAACCGTTTTTCCCTCCTAGACCTCTGGGCCTATGATTGGAGGAGCTGCCACAAAGGTCTCTGAAATGCCTTTGAAGTCTTTTCCCCATGTCTTGGATATTAGCACTTGGCTCCTTTTTACCTATGCAAATTTCTGCTGCCTGCTTGAGTTTCTCCCCTGAAAAGGGACTTTTCTTTTCAATCACATGGCCAGGCTGCAAAACGCAGCCAACCTCTTTGCTAATGCATAACAAAATTGACCTTTGCTTCAGTTCCCAATAAGTTACTCATTTCCATCCTATACTTCATCAACTTGGACTTCATTGTCCATATTACTATCAGCATTTTGGTCACAATCATTCAACAAGCTTCTAGGAAGTTCCAACATTTTCTTTACCATTCTCTTGTCTTCCGAGCCCTCCATACTCTTCCAACCTCTGCTGGTTTCTCAATTCCAAAGCTGCTTCCACATTTTCATGTATCCTTATAGCAGTACCCTGCTTCTTGATACCAATATTCTGTATTAGTTTGTTCTCACATTTTTCTAAAGAAATACCTGAGATTGGGTAATTTATAAAGAAAAGAGGTTTAATTGACTCACCGTTCTGTAGGCTGTATAGGAAGCTTGGCAACATCAGCCTCTTGGGAGGCCTCAGGAAACTTACAATCATGGCAGAAGATGAAGGAGAAGCAAGCATGTCTTACGTGACCAGAAATGGAGAAAGGAGCCAGGGGAGGTGCTGCACATTTTAAAATAACCAGATCTCATGACAACTCTATCATGAGAATGGCACTTGCAGAATGGTGATAAACCATTAATAGGAAATGCCCCCCTTGATCCAATCACCTCCTACCAGGACCCAACCCCAGCATTGGGGATTACATATCAACATGAGATTTGGGCAGCACACAGATCCAAACCACATCGCAACTCCATCAAACTAATACATTGGGGATATAAATATTGACTCCCTTGCCTCAAAGTGGACCAACTCCTGCTGGTCTTTCCTCAATCCTTATCTCTTCAGCACACTTGCTGATACATGTACATTCAAATCCCTGTCTCAGTTTCTGCATCTGAAAACCAGACTGAAAATAATGTCTAAACTTCAAAAATGTTTATTGTTTCAGAGACCTATCGGTTTGAAAGGTAAATGCTGACAATGTAAATTAGATTGGATTGTAATGGCTACTATTGTCAATATAAAACTGAAAGTGCCCAGGAAATGAATAATCTATTTCTGAATAATAGCATTCTCTAACATCTGTGCTGATATTCTCAGCACACCAGCACCTTGCAGTGATACTAAAGTATCACACGTGTATATACCACTGGGATAGAAGACACATTCAAACCTAGTATTTGAGTTGGCAATATGACTCAGGAAAAACCTGGCATTCTTAAGCACATGCGGGGAGCAGATTTTTAAATACACACATCAATCTAATTACAAAAAAGCAGGGAAAATATTAATATCCTAGGCATATGCAGGAATTTCAATTATCTTTTGCAATATGTTGTGATTTTGCATGTTGCAAAACATTGTTATTTTTATTCGTTGGATCGTGATGCATCTTGAGAAGCTTTAATTTCTGTGGACTTTTAAAAAGTTTTTCCTTTACTAGAATGCCTTTACAGAAATAGCTACATAGGGCACGTGTGTGTGTGTGTGTGTGTGTGTGTGTGTGTGTGTGAAAGAGGGAAAGAGATGGAAAGAAGGAAAAGGAGAAGGGGGACGGGGGAGAGAATTTAGTAGATAGGTATATACATACACCCACACACATTCACACACACACACACACACACACACACATACATAAACATGTTTGTGAAAAATTTTCGGCTGGCCCAAGTGGCTCACACCTATAATTCCAGCACTTGGGAAGCTGAGGCAAGAAAATAACTTGAGGCCAGGACTTCAAGTCCAACCTGGGCAGCACAATGAGACCCTGTCTCTAAAAAAATTAGATATTCATTGATGTATTTTTGTTGTTGTTGTTATGTATGAGGTGCTGTAGCTTGCAATAAAATGGTATGGTATTAGAAGAGAGCAGGGCATGACTTCTTAGGATCACTCAACCAGGAAATAAATTCTTGTTCCATCTCCATGACATGATTGAAACGGAAACTTAAAGCAAATCTCAAGTAAGTCAATGAATTTGTAAATAATTGCCCCAGTTCTCTACTTCCTCTGAGACTTAACAGATGTGTAACTAAGGCAAATGAACCACTGTAACTCTGTAATGTAAATTTCAAAGAAACAGAAAGACCTATGACCCTATATGATTATTATACTCTCCTTTCTTTTTCTTTCTTATTCTCATGGACTAGTCTATATCTACTTTTTATTCTCCTCTTAAGTTGATCTCCATAATAACAAAAACCCACATGCAAAACAATTGCAAAGTAATAAAGCAGTCCTTTGTCAATAAGAATTCTATTGTTTCTTTCCTATACTGCCCCCTCCTGCCTGCCGCACACAAGCACACACTCACTCATTGCTTACCACTTAGCTCTGAACTGAAAAATGTGTTTGAAAATGCTTAAGGGGATGAATTCCTCATTCTCCATGATGTGATTATTACACATTGCATGCTTGCAATAAAACATCTTATGTACCCCATAAGTATATAAAACTTCTATGTGTCCACAAAACTTTTTTAAATATTAAAAAATAAGCTTGATATAAATCTGATTCTTAAAACAATGGCTCCTAAACTTGGCTCCTTGTTATAATCAATTGGGGAAATTTTTTAAAGTTCGCATTCCCAAACCTCAGCCCTGGGAGCTCTAATTCCAAAAGTATGGGAAAATTTTCGTAATGTATAATAGGTAAATAATAGAAAACTTTAATCAGGGATATGGCTTGGCTCTGTGTCCCCACCCAAATTTCATGTTGAATTGTAATTCCCAATGTTGGGGGAGGGACCTGTTGAGAGGTGATTGGATGATGGGGGCGGATTTTTCCCTTGTTATTCTCATGATAGTGAGTGAATTCTCAAGAGATGTGGTTGTTTAAAAGTGTGCAACACTTCCCCCTTCACTCTCTTCCTCCTGCCCCAGCCATGTAAAACACTCCTGTTTCCCCTTCACCTTCTACCATGATTGTAAGTTTCCTGAGGCCTCCCCAGCCATGCTTACTGTACAGCATGTGGAACTGTGAGCCAGTTAAACCTCTTTTCTCCATAAATTACCCAGTCTCAGATATGTCTTTATAGCAGTGAAGAAAGTACTAATACCATCAGTCTTGTTCTATTCCACATAGACCAGGGATGCAAAATATTTTGCATATATATGTACTACAACTTCTCCTTGCTAAACTCATGACAGACATCATTAATTGATCATGATAATCTTCCCCAATGACTTCACATAATCTCACAATCCTCATTACAGCATTACTGGTGTCTACTAGAAACTGAAGTTGGCCTTAAATAAATAAATGAATGAATAAGTAAATAAATAAATAAATAAATAAATAAAACTTATTTGCATTTAGACTGGGTTAATTCAATTGCTGTAAGGATAGTCAAAATTTATGAAGTGGTAACATACCATACCATGGATATTCCGTCAGTGATTTGTAGATTTATTTTTTTCTTACTATTATATGATACTTAAAATATGAAGAACTCCTTTTTTCCTTTAAAAAGTCCCATTTTATGTGTTGTCCAGGAGATACTGCATAGACTTTACCTTTGATAGACAAATGTCTCATTAAATTTCATCTAAATTTTTATCTTCATTAAAAGAAGTAAAGGTAGAATTATTACAACACACAAACTTCCCTCCTTATTTTTTCCTCGTTCTGAGACTACATTAAACCATTGATGTTAAGATTGTAATTTACAAAGCTTGAGGGAAAAAGATTTCGCTTTTACAAACTTAGTTTGGGAATGTTATACTCTCAAGAATGGAATAAGATTTTGATTAAGAGCTTGTTCACACAGACCATATAGAATGTGGAGTGAGGGCAAATGTGATGATGGAAATACAGAGCCAGCAAGGTTATTGCACTACAAATTACATTTTTAAAAATTGGGTGGTGGAATATTAATAATCAGAGGGAGGTCTGATATTAAAATCTAATTGAAATTGAATTCAGACAGAAAACTTCAGCTCCTACACTTCTAACATGGGCTCCTAAAGGCAACATAGTTTTAAGAGGCCAGACGTCTTCATGATGGCTTTTCTTTGATATTTCCCTTCACAGATAATTGAATCAAAATACTTTTGTCACAAAGTAAGCATCTGAACCGCGGATCCAGGGAAAGCCATTATAAGAAAGAAATAGGTGAGCATATGAAGAATATATTACATATTTCTTTAGGATTTTTGTGGTTTAGCATGGGTCTTAGTGTTTATTTATGGCCTAATAGAGTAAGATAAGATTTCTCCAGTGGGGGAAAAAAGGAGGCTTCAGTCCCTGCATCTCAGTGTGGGAGTGGTTATTGGGCAGGAAATGGAAATAGTGAAAATAGATTTGAAGTTATATTAAACAATGTGAGCTTATTAAAATTGTGTGATTGCCTATTTTGTTTTATTTTATTTTTTGTCAGACTTGGCCCTGGCCATAGCTTAATTTCCATAGTTTGGAAAATGCCACATGGCTAATAAAATATCCAAAGCTTATGCAAACCAGATTGGTTTTGTCTTAGTTTACATTACCCTGTAGCCAAGGAGCCATTGATATATTGAGGATATATTGATAACTGCAAATTTGAGGGTTTTGGCCTGAGCTTATATTTGGGCATTTGCCGTAGCTTCAATTTCAGTTTGCCTTTATAAATGTTGCCTGAAATAATGGCTATATAAGAAGTAAATCTGTTGCTACTAATACCTTGCATGTATTCTTCTTATGCATAAATTCATATTTTGAAAATAAAAGAATCACATCCACTAAATATTTTTTCACGAAGTACATGTGTTATTATTTGCCGCTTTTTGACAAAATACCCAAACCCAGTCTTCAGGCAGCACTTACACAACATGCCTAGTATCTATTTAAAAATTACAAAAAAATCAGCCAAGTTGTCATTTTTTTTCTGTCAACCAGTTTTAACTGATAATTTTCATAATTATAGAACTCAGTCTTTCTGTTGTTGGAGGAGTATGCAAATAGTAGGATCTCCCACTTGGTCTCCCTAAATGCACTCCTATGGAAATGACGTGCACAAATATTTGGGGAGAGGGTTGTCCCGTTAAAACTCAAATCCAAATGTTATATCAGCTAGAAAGAAAACAGTAATATAGAATGTCTTCCTCAAAATGAGATCAACTCTTTATCTGAGACATGGACTCTGCTCTTTGAACACAGGGTGAAATGAGCCTCTGACCTGTCTAATGATAAAATCTCTTCCTTTGATTTTTAACATCAAGCTAGCCTTAAAAGAGGCTTTTATATTTAATATGTTATGGAAATTTATTCATGTAGAAACATGTTTGGTATTAGTGTGGTGCCAGCTTACTTCCAGAAGTGATGAATTGAAGTTAAAATTGAATATACTAAAGAAGGTAATAGCATAGTACTTGAAAGTTTGGGGGTTTCAAGCATGGTTCTAGTATTTATTTGTAGAGGAAATTGAGGTCTAGAAACCTCACATTCAACATCTGTAAGCTGATGATAGCAACAATACCTATCTCCAGGAATAATGATCAAAATATTTAACAAGGCCGGGCGCGGTGGCTCAAGCCTGTAATCCCAGCACTTTGGGAGGCCAAGACGGGCGGATCACGAGGTCAGGAGATCGAGACCATCCTGGCTAACACGGTGAAACCCCGTCTCTACTAAAAACTACAAAAAACTAGCCGGGCGAGGTAGCGGCGCCTGTAGTCCCAGCTATCCGGGAGGCTGAGGCAGGAGAATGGCGTGAACCCGGGAGGCGGAGCTTGCAGTGAGCTGAGATCCGGCCACAGCACTCCAGCCCGGGTGAC
>NW_016820128.1:899931-921821 GCF_001698545.2 Rhinopithecus bieti | reverse complement strand
AAAAAAAAAAAAAAAAAAAAAAAAAAAAAAAAAAAAAAAAATTTAACAAATGATTGGGCATGAGCATAGAAAAATCAGGAACAACATTCATTTGATCAGAATAAATGCCAGTCAACAGTTGTACCACTGAGGATCAACTGAGTATCAGCCATTTTATCTCCTCAGGTTGTTGGCACATATAGTCTTATTTGCTATAGTCTGTATTTGCTCACCACCCTCTAAGTTGGCTCCCAATCATTTGTACGGTGTACTAATTTTGTTCTGTGGGACCAATAAAATACAGCAGAAAAAGGCCCAGCATGTTGGCTCACACCTATAATCCCAGCACTTTGGGAGACTGAGGTGGATGGATCACAAGGTCAGGAGTTCGAGACCAGCCTGGCCAATATGGTGAAACACCGTCTCTACTAAAAATACAAAAAAATAGCCGGGCGTGGTGGCACGCGCCTCTAGTACCAGCTACTCAGGAGGCTGAGGCAGGATAATCGCTTGAACCCGGGAGGCGGAGGTTGCAGTGAGCCGAGATTGTGACACTGCACTCCAGCCTGGGTGACAGAGTGAGACTCCATCTCAAAAAAAAAAAAAAAAGAATTACAGCAGGAAAAAATGATACTTCATTTCTGAGGTGCAGTTACAAAAGTCCCTTCACCTTCCACTGTGATTGGTATTTTTCTTCTTCTCTTCAGCCACTCTTTCTGGTAGCAGCCATGTAATAAGCAGCTATGTGGAGATGCCAGTGTGGTGAGGAACTGAAGCCTCCTTTCAGGAGCCCTGTGAATGAGCTTAAAGGAAGAGCCCACAGCTGCGGGAAAGTTCAAATGACTGACGTCGGGCTGACAGCTTGATTGCCATCTCATGGGATGTCCCAATGCAGAACCATCAAGGAAAGTGGCTCCTGGATTTCTGACCCTAAGAATTTATGTGAGATAATAAATATTTGTTCTTTTAGGCTTCTAAGTTTAGAGATAATTTGTTATGCAGCAAAAGGTCACTAATTTACTACATAATTAGCATTATTATATAAAAGAGAAGTGAGAAAAACAAAACATTTTAGGGTAGAAAGGCATGTTGTCCTCTTGATGCTGAAATCTGAATGACAGAGAGATCTTAAACAGGAACATTATCTTGATGGAAGTGATGTTAAAAAAGACCATGGTGTTCAGTTGCATAGATTGTGCTGCTCACAACGGTGCCCGACCCAGGATGTGAAAAGAGGGTGAAAATCAAACCCATGCTCTGGTCTCCAAGCTGTGTGACCTGACTCAGAGTTGCATCTACCCAGAAGCAGAAGTGCCTTTTTCTAACACACAAATGTTTAATCCTCTTGCCAGGTTGTGTACCCATGGGGTTTTGTCTGCCTGGAGACGGCAATTTTTTTTTTTTTTTTTTAATTAGTAAACACAAAGACACCATATGGGCTAGCAATGGTTTCAAAGTTGGTGGGGCAGGAGGATTGAAATATTTTGAAGGAGGAAGTTCTAGCTTCGAATCCTGCCCACTTCATTTATTTTATGTGTATCTCCTGATACGTTTTATAACTTCAGTTTTCTCACTAGTAAAATGAGAAATGAGAACAAAAATATCTGTATAATTGGATTATGGCAAGAACCATATGAGATAATTTTTGAAAAGCACCAAGCTCAGTTGGCTAGTACACCATAGATGATCAATACATGCAGCTTTTCTATCTCCTTTGCATCTGCTTGAGTTTAGGCAGAATAAAAAGGCTGTTTATGGAAGAAACTACAAGCTTGCCAAATGAGTCAAAACTCATAATGTTTCCTATTATAGCAATCACTAGGAGTGGAACCTAAAGAAAAAGCACAGCAGAAACTCCTGAACTATTTACCTGTCAGCATCCTGGAAATGGGACAAATTGATTATATAGGTAGATAGATAGGTTAATAGATAGGTCGATAGACAGATAGATAATAGATGATAGGCCGGGCGCGGTGGCTCAAGCCTGTAATCCCAGCACTTTGGGAGGCCGAGATGGGCGGATCACGAGGTCAGGAGATCGAGACTATCCTGGCTAACACGGTGAAACCCCGTTTCTATAAAAAAATACAAAAACTAGCCGGGCGAGGTGGCAGGCGCCTGTGGTACCAGCCACTCGGGAGGCTGAGGCAGGAGAATGGCATAAACCTGGGAGGTGGAGCTTGCAGTAACCTGAGGTCCAGCCACTGCACTCCAGCCTGGGCGACAGAGCAAGACTCCGTCTCAAAAAAAAAAGGATTGTGGAGATAATAGATGATAAAAAAAAATACATATAAAGTTTGGATTGAATATATATTAAATATGTATCTATGAGGTACTAACCTACATTACTATATTCACCCTCAAAGCAGCTGTGTTGCTGTCATACAGGTGTTTCAGCGCCTGCAGAACGAACCTCATAATGTCCTTCTTGGAAATATTAGCACCAGCTAATTAGTATCCCTCGTCACAAGTCTATGTCCAGACCTTGGCAGGTTCCTCCTGTGAGCTGAGACACTAGGCCAGCTTAGCAGAGTCCTGCCTCAGAACTTAGTGTGTTCGTTCTACAGGGCTCCTCTTCCAAGCTTCGAGGTTCTAAAAATTCAGCCTGTTCCCTCTGTTTCCCCAGCCCTACGAGTGTCTGTTGTTTCTCACGTGTGTCATCTGTCTATGATGCCTTAGTTTGTCTATGATACCCTTTTGCCTTTTCGATTGTCAGGTTAACAACATCACACGTAGTTTACAATTTTTCATATGACATTCTCTGTTAATAAAACTGTGTGTGATTTCTGTCTTTTGCTTGGTGCCTGACTGATCTAATGACCTAAGCGGCAGCTCTAACATCACAAGGGGCAGTGGGGGGAAAGTATCAGATATTTCAAGCCAGAATATTTATAGTTGTGTTAAACGTGTTTTTGTAAAATGGGAGTATTATGTAGATGGTTCTTCTGTATTATAATTTATTGTGACTCTTTTTCAAGAGTCTGCTTTAAAATAGTTAGACAAACACACGCACCATTACTTGAGGTTTAAATTTTTCGGTGACTTATTCCTGCATCTCTTCATTTATTTCTGCTGCATTATCTTTACCAATTCTACCACTTTCAGTTTAACATAGGGAAAACCTCCTACAGGCCACAAGGAAAGTAGAAAAAGAGGTATTATCTTTAACTTATATTCCTCTAGCCAAAATACTGAATTTTTCTTTTTATTTTCCAAGGGAATTCCATTCCATCCTCTGAGAAGTACATAGCCCCATTCTATTTCACTTGTACTGACAAATAGAATATGTACTAACTCATGCCATCTTATTTCCTTCTGTAGGTTCAATAAGTACCTAAAGGGCTTCATCTGAGAAGAGATGTACAGTAGAGAAAGAGAAGAAAAAAATTTATTGGAATATTTTTTAAAAACTATTTTTGCATGAGGCCACTGTTTGAATAGAGCATTCAAGTTTGAGGTTAATGATACTTTGACTGTCAATATGGAAAAGTCAGATGATATAGTGTTGACAATGTTTTGTTAACACATCTGAAAGTGCATTGAACATTGCATGTTCTTTGTACATATCTGATAATTAACCAATAAGAAAAAATGAATTTCTCTGGCAAGAAGCATCGACTTGTAGGAGTTTTGATTAGGAGTTAGTACAGTAGGCAGGAAACAAGTTTTAAAATTGGTATCATGATGCTCAAAGACATAAACAGTGATATGTTAAAATATTCTTTTAACAGAAAGAGGCTTTCTTCCAGTGAAAACTTATGTGATATCAAAATATTTGTATTAAAAATAAAGATGGTGCTGTAGTAGATATTTAGGCTGGTTCCTGAAACCTTGCTAAGTGGCACCCTCCTCCTTTACCTTCACTGCTATTATTTACTCTCAATCCTGTATTAGGCAGAGGAGTCCCAGTGAAAAAATATGGCATACTCATATTTGGTAGTTTGAGTATAATTTAATACAGAGATTGTTTACAAAAGTAAACTACCCAAAGGTAGTACAGTACTCTGTGGCTAATAAGTCAGAAACCATCAGATAAATTGCCTTATTTGTAATATTGCTCCTCCCACACGCTCTTTTCAGTTTCATTTGGTATTCTCCCATTGAAAGGTGATGTCTCTATTTCATTCCTTTGAATCTGTGAGCATTTGTGATTACAGTAGAAAATGATGCAAAATGATCCATGGCTGTATCATAAAAGTGATGCAGTGCATATGCCTGGTTTTGTTTTGGAAGATTGTTGTTGGAACCTAGACACTGCACTGCGAGGAAGTCCAAGCAGCCAAAGAGAAGTTCATGTGAAGAAGAACCTTGGCCTCTGGCCCTCAGTCCAAGTTGAACTCCAAGCCAACAGTCAGCACTAACTTGCCAGGATGTGAGGGAATCTTCCTGGAAATAGATACTGTATCCTCAAGTTAATCCACACCTGCTGATGTGATGAAAAGCAAAAATAAACCTTCCTGACTGTCCGGAGCCGTGAGGCCCAGAATTAGCCGACCTCTGTTGCTTGATCTCCCCAAAGCGGAGACAAGATGGCACATTTCCGGGTTCTTCATTACAAACCTTTCCCGCGCGCACGCTAGCTTTTCCCGCGCGCGCCTAAACTGTTCCCGCGCGCGCAAGCCTTTCCCGCGCAGCGCGCAAACTTTTTCCCACCCAGGAAGATATGCAGCCTACGGCGCAGGCGCGATCCCGCGCCCGGGAAAATTACAAACCCACGGCGCATGCGCAATTGTAATTTGAGTAAACGCAGCCTTCTGTCACCGCCCTGGCCCAACCTCTTCCTCTGCCAGCCTATATAAGGCGTTGCACCGCCACCATTAAACGAGACTTGATCAGGCTATTTGTCTTGTCTCCATTTCTCGTGTTTTCTTGTCTCCTCCATTCCCACTCCCCATTCCAGGGCCCGTTCGACTGTCCTGCAGGTCGGGACACCTGACCAAGCAAAAATTGCCAATTCTGTGGCAAATAAGTAACTGTAGTTCTAAGTGACTAAGCTTTTGGGATAGTTTACTTTGCAGCAATAATAACTAAAATAAGAAGTTACTACCCTAGGCCTGAAGGAGAGAGGGGAGGGTTGGTTACTAAAACTCAGCAGGAGAAAGAGTTGTGTGCTATTAATAACTCCCTTTCCCAAGAAAGGAAACTGGGTGAATAAATACCCTAATCTCACTCTCCCTTTCTGATGGGCTCCTGTTGATTCCCTCATTGGCTGAACCCAATCGAGGGCTAGAGGGTAAGAAAGCCCATAGATACAATTCTATCAAGTTAGCCTCGCAAGGCACAGAGCAGAATTTTAAAAGGTGATTATAGATCTGGAGGGCAAAAAAGGAAGATATCCAATCCAAATTCCTTACACTAATGCAAAAGACTCTGAAAAAGTTTAAAACCCAACAACCTAGATAGAGAAAACCCAAGGAATAGATACTCTGCTGGAATTCAACTGCTATTTAAAATTCCACTGTAGATTATCCCACTTTTGTAAGGCTACATACATGGATATATAAATCTGTAGACATATAGATGGATCCACAGATAGATATAAACATTAATATGGATTAATATTCCACAATGTCAACATGTTGTTTGTTATTTTTTAAATTTTCTTTCTTTTGCTTTAACTATTTTGTTTTTTACAACAAGCACATGTTATTTTTGTCATTTTCAAAGTTATTAAACAAACAAAGAACAAGCCTCAGTAGAATCAATAGATTCTTTTAAGTCTATGACTTTCTTCTTGGTTTAATATGCAAACCATCCTGGGAGAGTGAAAGTGGGTTAAAATTTGGTCAATCGGTCCTTTAATGGGTAATGTAAATATATTTTAAAGACTTTGTTACAGGCAAGCGTTGAAGGGAGTACAAAAAAGTTTCTGTGGAAAATGGAAGAGGAAGTAAAGGTGAGTAGATACAAAAAAATCACTGAGACAGGGACTAAAAGAGGTAAGATACTGAGTCTACAGAAGATCTTTAAATTTTCCAGTTTGACTGATAGCAGGACATTAAAGAACAGCATCATTGAGTAACAACAGGTGAGCATGCAGCCTGATATGTGTAGAGTTTGTTTGCCCTCATCTAACTCAATGCTTGTCTCAGCTGCTTGTCTGCCTGGTTCTCCAAGGTCCTTTGATGTTAAAAAAAAAATCCAAAACCTCAAGATCTAACAAAAACCAATTGTGCCAATATATTGAACTCAAGGCCTATACTTAAGAATCCTGTCTCTGAGAAACAGTAACCCTAATCTAAAATACTAACCTTCATTATTAGGTTACAGTTTAGCTCAATGCAGGTTGAATGGCCTCGAGTGTGTTTGGGCTTCCAGCACACTAATTCTTTTATTGCACCGAGGCTTTTTAAGAGATAGAACTCATAGAACTCTGAGCTATATTTTGGATTGTTTGGAAGAATCCTATTAAACATTTCCTCCAAAGCTGTAATCCAGGCTTTCAAGAGTCAGCATGACATATAAATGAATTATTCATGCAAGACTCTGCAAGATGGGCAACTTTCCTGCCAAGAGATGCACAGCAAGGGGGTGTTATAAAACTGAAATTGGTATGTGTAGACGGGAACGGATGGGGACGATTTCAAAAGATGATCTCTTTGCTGGGAGGAAAAAATCCTCTAGACCTTTAAACCTTGCTTTCACAGCAGAGAGCTTCCTACATCCTCTGATTCTTTCCTGCCTCTCCTTGTTGTCATTCAGAAGCCCAAGATGCTAAAACACAGTTCTCTCCTGAGTTGGTTTAATTAGAATAAGAAAGGAGTTATGAAATAGACCAATCAGTTCTGAAAGGACACATTCACATTTCATTGTAGGACTATGGTTACTTCATTCTGTGCAGATGAAAGGGATTTGAATGGCAAAGTTATTCCAGTGGCGGGGAAGACTCTATCTTAAGCAAACAAGCGGGCAACACATGGCCACATGCATTCCTTACAGCGCACAGACATGAAACTTAACTTCAGCGCTGACATATGGCAGCAGTACAATGACAATTGCCAGTCCGATGATTAAAGCCTTTGAGTTTTCCTCACATTTGCAGGATTTAGTACTTTGGTGCAGCACCGTGGATCTGGAAATGAATAAAGCTTATGTCACTGATGGTACATCCCACTGAGCAGCAGTAAGTAAGCTCACAACAGAGATAAAAGAAGCCATACCCAAGTAAGCAGTCATAAGGATAAATACAAACTACAGATACTACTTATCTGGTCAGGTCGTACAATTTCTGGGCGAACAAATCATTCAGCACTGAATAGTCCTGATAATGACACTATGAATAATGCAGACCGTCAGCAGTGCAAGGGAGGCCATCATTAATGCAAAGCTACTCCATGACTCTGAAAATGTTCTTTTTATTCTAATTTATATCTTAGAGAATGTCAAATACACACCATTCACAATTAGGCTGAAGAGCTTAACAGCCGTTTATTCTAATTCAGCCTCAATTAGGGATTATGGTGCAACCCAATCTTCCCTTTTAGTAAAACACAAAGTGATAGTCTGCAGGTTATTATCCCAATTCTGACAATCTAAGAACTAGCAGCTGGAAAGTAATGAAAAATACATGTGAGTTTGAGGTCCCCGCTCTTTCCAAAATGCTCTTAAAGATTGTGTACATAATCTTCAGAGAGATATAAAAATGTTCTGCTACAATGAGCCACAGAATATGTAAATACCTCTTTGGACTCTAAAAATTCTCACACCCAAATCCTGTAACTGCGGCAGGATGCAGACTGCAAATGGACAATGGGAGGTGAAATGTTCTGGGCGATGATTTCACTTTCTAGATATGAAACCAGAATTATTTATTTGTGACTATGGGGTCACTGATTTAGTGTATGCTGTTATTGAATTTCTCTCTGGGTGTTGTTTTTGGTTCTAAATTACTGAGACAATTTTTTTTTCAAAGAGAAACATCACTGGGAATAATTAATGGCTGGGGTGTTCTTTTCAGGAAGAAGAATAATATTTTCATTCCACAAACCTAGGTTCATGGGGATGTTTGGAAAAGACTCAAAGCTTACTTCCATGCTTCTAAATTTAATTCCTGATCTCCCAGGCTAGTGAAATAAGTATGATTATGAAAGATAAAGAAGCACAAACCCCCTTATTCTAGATTCGATACTCTGCTTTTGAGTGGCCTTTTGAGCATATGTGATCCATAATGTGTGTGTCTGTATATGTACAGGGTTTCACACTATCACCCAGGCTGGAGTGTAGTGGTGCAATCATAGCTAACTGCAACCTCAAACTCCTGGGCTCAAGCATTGCTCCAACCTCAGCTTTCCCAGTAGCTGGGACTACCAGACTACTGAAGGGTACCACCATGCTCAGTTAATTTTTAATTTTTTTTTATTTTTGTAGAAATGGAGTCTTACTTTGTTGCCCAGGCTGGTCTCAAACTCCTGCTCTCAAGCAATCCTCCCACCTCCGCCTTCCAAACTGCTGGGATTATAGGCATGAGTCACTGTGCCCATTTTTAACATTTATAAAATGTTATAAACAATAAAAATTTGATAATAAGGGCTTGACCACTTCCTAATTTCAAACACACAAACTTTTCTCTAGAATCACTAAGATAATTAGTTATGTAAGCAGAAAAACAATGTATTCTTCAATTTAACTCAGTGAGTAGATATGACTATCCAGAGGTGACCTCCACATATTCTAAGGTAGGTTATAAGTATCAGATATTAAAAATTTAGGTCAGATGACTTCTGATTGTCATTGGTGTAATATTAGATAATATGAGAAATAAGTAAAAACCACAATTAGAGGCAGACACTTACAAATTATGCTGTAAACCAAGCTTTCTCCTTAAGCTCTAAAAATTTTATTTTTCAAATCTTTATAAATTTGGCATAATCACTTATGAGACATTTGGCCCCTGATGTCTCAGGTAACTCATATTGTAAATACATGTCCAAAGTACATCAAGAAAGAAGATGCTGTCATTAGCTCTTTTTATATTTTGGTAAACTAACTCTCATATTTGATCATGAAGTATTCATCTTTAATAACCTTAGAATTAAATATAGCCACAATTTTAGCACTTAAATAATCTGAGTTTTTGCATAGGTTATGTCCATGCAAATATAACGCATTAGATTCAAAATAAATACGAGGCTGCTCCAGCCAGCTCATTAATGTCTAACATATTTTTCATTGCACATAAAAGCAGGATTTCCAATGAATATAGTCTTTGTGTTTTTAATTTGTTTTAGGCAAAATAATCTATATATAAGAAAAGTTGGTTAAAGAGACTCCAGAAAAATATTCATGCATCACAAACTCTGAAAATGAATGTTATCTTGTCACTTTTATAGAGTTCCGCAACACAGATGAAAAGTTTCTATAAGAACAGTTACTGCTTGAAATAAGAATGGGTATCAAACCCATTCACATGCTATCTGTCATTATAACACTTAGCCAATATACAAAATTGCTGAACATATTTACTTGAATATCTGAATTCTTCAGAGCAAGTGTCAATAAATACCTAGATGGATTTTTTGTCTTCGACTTATTTTTAACACTATAAAATAATGGATAATATTGTATCATTTCCTTTATGCTCATTCCCATAGTTGCTGTTGTTATTAATAACAAAGTTAACTTGGGTTCTCCTCGTGCCTAGAAGACTTCCACTGGTAACTCTGGGTCTTATGTTCATTCTTTTAGGCGATCAGTGTCCCGTTTGGTAAACAGAGCCACTAAGTGATAAATGTCTGTATGATGATGTCTTCCAAAATGATTTATTTTAAAGAAGAGAGTAGCCAGATGGTTGTGAAAATTAAGCCCCATTTTTTTTTAAATGTACATACCTTACACTGTTTTTCATTCATTCAAAGTGTATTTAATGCCTAAGATTATCTAAATATTGGTTTGGATGTAAGAGATACAAAATTGTATAACATAGTGCAGTGGTTCCAAGAGTTCACAGTCTAGTTGTAAGGTCAGACAAGTGCAAAGTAAAAATTAGAAAGGATAGGCATCTTTGTTACATGGTAAGAGGTTCTGAGATATCTTTCCAAAAATGCGTTTCTTGCATTCAATCTTGAAAAGAAAGACAGAGTCAAATCAAAAGTGAGAGCTGTAGTAGTCAAGCCAAAGAAAAGGCCTTTCCAGAGGAAATGGGACACAGAAGTGTACCATGATCGAGGAAATTTCCATCTTGACAAAACCCTGATTGGTGACCAAGGTTCATCTTTGGCCAGACAGTAGTACACAAAGAGCTAAGCGTACCTTCTGAAACTTGAAAGGCCAATTTTTGAACGTAGTCCTTCTTATCTAGCAAGTCGTAAACCTGAGGATGTTTTGGTTAACCCCAGAGTCTCGCTGTGTCGCCCAGACTGGAGTGCAGTGGCACAATCTCGGCTCACTGCAATGTCTTATAGTTACAGTTTTATAATATAGACTCAAAGAAAACGTAGTTAAATTAATACCAGAGAGATAAACACTATGAGTAAAGTAATTACAAATAAAAACAGCAATATTGTATATTTATAACATAGCCAATATAAACTTTATCCATGAATAGATTAAATCCTCACAGTACTCTTTTGATATAAGTACTATCATTGCTAATTTACAAATGAGAAAATCAAGTCCAGAAATTTAATTCAAGTATGTAAGACTTCAGAAGAATGTATTTCTGACCCTCTAAGGGTGATATCAGAGAGGGACAGCTAAGCCTTCCCAAAGGACTTTTGCAATTAATAGAGAGAGAATAGAATTTTTCATAGGCTTTACTTATTGCAGTAATTTTAATTCTTATTATTTCAAATGATGGCTATTCAATAATTTCTAACTGTTAGAATCTGCATTAGAATTACCAGCACTTCTTTCTAGGATTGTGATTTTGCCATCTGGAATTCAATATGCTTATTTTGGATTTGAATAACCTCAAAGATACCAGAATTCACAAAGTAAGCTCGGAAACATGCATTGTATTTCTAGTACATTTCCATCATTTCTTCCAAAGCATGACTTTAAGTAATACCATCCAAAACTGGTGCAGACTCACACACCATTGCACTGGCTATGAAAATAAAATAATTGCTCATACCACTCAGTTGTAGTGGACTTAAAAAATACCTGAAATTTTTCTAGGCTCTGTTTTATTTTGTCTGTGTATATTATGTGCTTGGTTCTCTAATCTAGGAAGGTTATAACATTAAAAATAAAACAACCTCATAGAGAAAGTTGAATTATTGAGCCATAATTTTGAATTGAGGTTTTGGTGAACACACAAACCATTTGAGCTTTGCACTGATGTTTTCTATTGTCTTCAGTGTCTCTCTAAGGAATTACAGCATCTCATAATTCAGACTTGTTCATTCCAATGTGAACAGCACAGAAAGCAAACATCTTTTTATACTTAAAATATGTGGTTGCATATTAAAAAATGTTGGAGATGATGTTTGTTCTTGTATCTGGGTAAAAATAGGAATGGTTATTAAATGAATCTTACTTATTCTAAAATAGTTATTGTGTGACAACTATGCATACAACACAACTAAATAGAATGGGAGCAGAAAGCTTGTGCAACACAGGGACAGTACAGTTGGAAAGTAAGTACAATTGGCCAGGTGTGGTGGTTCACGCCTATAATTCCAGCAGTCTGGCAGGCTGAGGCAGTGAGGTCACTTGAGGTCAGGAATTCGAGACCAGCCTGGCCAACATGGTGCAACTCCATCTCTACTAAAAGTAAAAAAGCTATCCAGGTGTGGTGGTGCACACCTGTAGTTTCAGCTACTCGGGAGACTGAGGCTGGAGAATTGCTTGAACCCAGGAGGGAGACATTGCAGTGAACCGAGATTGTGCCTCTGCACTCCAGTCTGAGTGACAGAGCAAGACTCCATTTCAAAGAAAAAAGAGAAGAGAAGAGAAGAGAAGAGAAGAGAAGAGAAGAGAAGAGAAGAGAAGAGAAGAGAAGAGAAGGGAACAATTTTCCCTTGCTGTCCCTGAGGGACTGGTTCCAGGACCCTGCCATACCAAAATCCACAGGTGCTCAAGTCCCTTATATAAAATAGCCTACTAGTTGCATATAACCTACAAATATCCTCTTGTATACTTTAAAGCATCTCTAGAATACTTATAATACCCAATACAAGGTAAATGTTGTAAAAACGGTGGTTGTACTGTATTGTTTAAAAAATAATGAAAAGAGAAAAATGTTTATACATATTAAGCACAATTGCAGCTATAATTTTTTAAAAATATTTTCAATCTGTGATTGGTTAAATGTGCAGATGTGGAATCCACAAATATGGAGGATCAACTGTATATATATTTGCTCATATGTCACTATTTTTTAAAAGAATAACAATAGTTGTAAAATAGCCTATAGACAAAATTATAAACATTTAATACAAATGAAATGATTGTTGAGATGATAAAAACTAGTACAGAAGTCAAAGTAAGACAGTAATGTGGGTATTAACGGGATGGAGTTTTGGAACAATCAGCCTTGATCCAGGATTGTTTTTGTATTGAAGATCTTTTGAGGACCAGCAGAAATCTACTTGTGCTAGTGTAAGTTAATGATGAAAATTTCTCCAAGGATACAGGAGGAATCTCATGATCCAAGGGCAGAAATGCACATGGTATCACATAGCATCAGACTAGGAACCAGAATGCCCACGGAAAACACTCTTTCCCCATCCTATATCTCTTGCTCTGCACTACATGGGCTCTCTTTCCTGCTTCCTACTTCCTGCTAAACACAGGCAACTTCATGCAGCAGCCTAGGAGATGGACTCTTGAGTCATCCCAGCTGAGTCTAAAGCTCAGCCTCATCCCTTACTTGCTATGTTGCCCTGGGTAAGCTATTTAATCATTATTGCTTCATCTTTCTCATTCCTTAATGAGGGTCATCATAAAGGCATCTGCTTCACATGGTTACTGTGAACATGAAATGAATACGTGCTATTAATCTTTATTCTCTGGGATTTTCCACACCAGGACTTTTCTGGAACACAAGTGTTGAGATATTATGCAAAAATGTGTTGGTATATAAGCAAGTTAAGTATAATACACTGTGGGTTAACTAAGCATCTCAACTGTAAATCTACTTGGAACCTAATTTGGGACCAAGGTGGGGTTAGAAAGGCACTTGCCTTAGAAGCAATATTTAAATAGGCACCCCCAAACTCCATAATCAAGATAAATACTTTCATGCCATATGTATATATAGAGAGAGATTTAGATTTAGATTTAGATTTAGATTTAGATTTAGATTTAGATTTAGATTTAGATTTAGATTTAGATCAAATGGGTAAACTGTGTCCTGTAGGCTGGCTTCCTACTTTTATAAACTTTTGTTGGAACCAGGGCCAGATTAGGATGAAGATAGGGAGGAAGGGCTGTGAAGTATTGAATCTTGTCTTCGTTTAAAATTTTAATGTTATATTCATCATGGATTTTTTAAAAATTAAATTTGATTTTAATTAATAGTCCATTACATGTTTTATCTTGATTACTGAACTTTTTTCCAAAGTGAAAGCAAAGGGATTTTAACAAAATAAAACTTGGCCAATTAAGGATTTTAAACCTAGTAACTTACACCCTGAAATATATCCATAATTACTTTGGTCGCCAGGGCAGAGCCAGTCACAATTGGATGGCCCACATATGGTGCAGATGGTCCTATTCTAAATTGGAACTTATTTCCAACCTCCTTTCATGCAGAGTGCAAAGCTTGAGCCTGATTTATCATGTAAGTGAAAAGGGTGAAGCTGATTCTAACTAGATTAGGATGAAATGACTCTGAAGCCAATTTTTATGGTCAGAACCTCAAATCAGTAAGGCTGACTAATTCAGTGGAGTCTGTAGAAACATCCAGGCAAAATGTAAGCAATTGAACAGAATTTCGAACAGGCACCCTCTATCCATCCCATTTTCCATTAGGATGTTCCCCTTTCTTCATCTGAACCACAATAGAACTTTTACTACCATCTTTTAAGACTTATCATAGTTTGTCTTATTTCATAACTATTCATTGGAAGACCTGTGTTCGAGCCCTGACTCTGCCTTTGGTAGCTATGTCTCCTTGAACAAGTCTCTAGCTTTGATTTCTCAAATACAAAACATTACAATTGTATCCAAACATTTCATTATGCTATGCTGGTAACTGGATGTAGTTGTTAGTTTTGGAAAGAAAAAAAAATGGACGTCAAAGTGTTATATTAAACTCTTAAGCTAGCTGTAGATAATAGAAAATTTGAATCTCAACCTTTCTGAATGATCCCTCATATCAGAAATTATATTATTCAATACCAATTATAATACTATTACTAAAAGCTGACACTCACTCGCATTTTGTGGGCTGGTACTACTCAATTATTCCCTCCAATAACTGAGGAAGGTGACTATTATTATGTCAGTTTTAGAGTTGTGAAAACTATGCCAGATTGAAGAGGAAAGTAAAGAGAATTTAGTTAACAACTTCGTTGAAATGGTTTACTTTGATATTGTTTTGTTAACATAAGATTTCCTATAGTTATAACAAACTCCAAGTCACAAGTCTCCCACCCTGTAGCTAAGCCTTCTTGGGGCTCATAAATAGCATAGAGAAGCCTGAATCAAGTCTGTTTGTCTCACAAAAAATATAAGAGGTTTTATGTCCCAAATGTCATGCACTAGGAATCTCCCTAAATATACAGAGTACATACTTTGCCTACATTTCCTCTCATGGTTCTCCCTATGCTCCCAGAACAATCCCTATCCCATGAAAACACTGAGATTATTTTTCTTCTCCTGAGCCAATTGTTCACTCTTTAGGTTATAAAAATAGCAGGTATCTCAAACCCTCCAGACTTTCAAGATACCACATGATATGGTGTTAGCCTTGAAAAGTCTGGAATTAACCCATTTAATCAATCCTAAATTAATATAGATTTTTAAAATGTACAGTATTTAAAGAAGAAAAATTTCCAGTCTCTAACTACCAAACTCACTTGGAGAAGATAGATGAGGCAAGAATGCAAGATGTGAGAGAATGTTTTCCATAATAAAAGACCATAATAAGGAGAGATATGGGAATCTAGAAAGACCCTTTGGTATTAAATGTAATTCTACATCATGCTGGCTCCTGGCTAAAAGAGGTAAAAAAAGAGAAGATTGATTTAGAAAATACTCTCCCCTCTGTGAAGGCTTTCCCAATTCTGCCTCACAATTAGACAAGAACCACAGAAGACACGGATTAAAGCAATGGTTTCTAAACAGAATCATAAATCTAAATCATGTGGAAGACTTTATAATATACTTATTTGAGCCACATCCCATATGTGTGTTCAGTGCGTGAAGTGAGGGTCTAGAGTGATAGAGCTACGTTTAGATTTTTATATGGGTGACCAGGCAGATGCATCTGTGTCTGCACGTGTGTGCATGTACATGCAGGTATAGAAAGAAAGTGTGTGTAGAGAATGAGAGTATAGGCTGTGGAGCCGGATTGCCAGTGCAAGTTGTGCATCCCACCTTAATCCCTTCAGGTGTCAGTTTTCCTCCTCTGCAACGAGGAAATGATTATACTAGAATTTACTTCACAGGATTGTGATGAAGATTAAATCACTTAATAGTTTAGAAGACTGTCTCACACATAGGAAGCACTATGTAAGTGTTTATTACAATTCTGATAACAATAATGTAACAACAATAATAATTAATAAGGTTGAATATGTATGCACATATGAGTGTTTGGATGTGCCCAATATTGTGATATAAGCATAAATCACTTTAGGCTATTCAGGAAAACAGAAATGGCTTCCTGAAGCAGGTCACAGAATTTCAGGCTGCCACGCCATCGCCAGAGCCACAGTGAAGCTGTCCCTTTGGAGCAGAGACCATGTGAAAAAAAGCTATTCAGGGGCAGCAGGAACTTAAGTGATCATGGCTAGATCTATCACAAGAATAAGAGGGAGAGGGTGAGCAGGCACACCAGCTTTCTCCATTCACCCTGTCTTCCATTATAAGGAGTGGACATGAGAACAGTGGGACATTTGACCAGCACAATATATCGAAGCATTCTTTGCTTGAAAGTGAATCTGTGTATATGGATGTGGAGGGATGAATGTTGCACCCACATACACAGACAGATTTGCATCATGTGGAATTTGAAATGGCTCTACGAGCAACTCTGGTTTGGAACACACTGACAACTGCTGGGGGGAAGAAACCTGTACACCTGGCATCTGCCCTGCTTGTGCATGAGTGCATCCAGCTGGTTGGCCCACATTGTAGGCATGGGGCTGTTGTTGGAGGACTGCTTGGTGCTGTTTTCTATTGATGAAACACAGCCATACTCTGCATAATGACATTTCAGTCAATGACAGACTGCATATACAACAGTGGTCCCATAAGATTATAACACCATATTTTGACTGTACCTTTTCTATGTTTAGATATGTTTAGATACACAGAAACTTACCATTGTGTTACAATCGTCTTCGGTATTCAGTAAAGTAACATGCTGCATAGGTTTGTAGTCTAGGGGCCATAGGCTATACCACATAGCCTAGGTGTGTAGCCAGTTATAATACCAACATTTGTGTAAGTACACTCTGATGTTCACACAATGACAAAACCACCTTTCTCAGAATGAATCCCCATTGTTAAGTAACATATGACTGTATAGGTTTCATATTTCATGCTTTTCATTTTCATCAATTTTATTCTTGGAGGAGGACAGGGTCTTAGTCTAT
Organism: Rhinopithecus bieti; assembly: GCF_001698545.2. Taxonomy (NCBI): domain Eukaryota; kingdom Metazoa; phylum Chordata; class Mammalia; order Primates; family Cercopithecidae; genus Rhinopithecus; species Rhinopithecus bieti. The sequence goes on along the minus strand of NW_016820128.1, from coordinate 905,136 downwards.
CACTCAAGTTGGAGTGCAGAGGTGTGAACATGACTCACTAAGCTTTGACCTCCTTGGTTGAAGTAATCCTCCTACCTCAGCCTCCCAAGTAACTAAGAGTACAGGCACATGCCACTACATCCAGCTAATTTTAAAATTTGATTTAATTTTATTTTTTTAACCTTATTTTATTTTTTGTAGAGATGGGGCCTCTCTATGTTGTTAAGGCTGGTCTTGAATTCCTGGCCTCATGCAATCCTCCTGCCTCAGTCTCTTAAAGTGCTAGGATTACAGGCTCATCTCCCTGCCAAAGCAGAGATTATTCTTACACTAAGACCTCTAGACCTGTACTAAAGAAAAACTCCAAATAAAGACTTTATTTTTTTGTACTAAAAACTTCCAGAGTAATTTCTGTTAGGAATCACAATCAAAGTTATGTAGCAAGGTAAGTAACCCTTAGTGAGTCCTCATTATGGTCTCACTCAGGAGAAGTATGTATATATATATATACACACACACACACATATATATATTATATATGATACATATTCATATATACGTATTTATATACACATATGGCATTTGTAGTTTGCAAAGAGAAAGTTCAAAATAAACAAGACATAGATGGACTTGGAAACTACTGAACATGTTTTCAAAGGCAGAAACTCCAAGTGCTGTCAGCTAAATGTGTTTTGTGGCCTCACTGACCTTTCCATGAAAATATTGTTAAGGAACTGTGTTACTTGCAAATTATTAAAGAGGGAAGATAGTGTACACTGTAGCAATAACATTTTAAATATCTCTTATAAATAAAACAAAAGTTCACATTTTAATTAGGACAGGTTAATATGAAGTATGTTGCAAAAAAAAAACAAAGCAATTTTTTCAATTATTTTCAGTGAAGAAAGGAGGTATAAAAATGTCAGAATTGAATAATCTGTCAGAGAGAAAATATATGAAAACTTAACCTTTTTTTGGCACTGCCTTTACATTGCTTTCACTTCATCCTAAATTGTCTTGACCCATGATATTAGCCTTTCTCATTTCCGTTAAAGTATGTCCACACTTTGTTTTTACTCAATTTTACTGATTTCAGCCTCCAAACAAAGTTCTTCCCATCTCCATCTTCCTTTTGTGACTTACTCATCCATACTTTTATGTCCTTCCTAGTTGGTTTCTCTTATCAATTCGTAAGTTTTCCTTTGTAGCATTTTCCTTTAGGCTTCATTTTCCCCCCAAATACTGCATCCATTGGGTAATTTTGGTTTCAAGAAACAATGACTTGCTCAAGGAACCTAAAGAAAAAAGGGAAGTTTTGAAAGGACATACAAATATAGGAACTTAACAGTATCTGGGCAGCCATTCTTATGAAGGGCAGGAAGGCAGGCAGCTCTGAGAATGAGTCATGCCTTTGCCTCTGCCATGAGATACTACATGTCTGCCCTTCAGACATTTACTCATTTTCTCCCCTCTTTTTTCTTCCTCTAATCTTTTTATGGCTTCTTCCATCACCCATTTTTCTCTAAAATGGCAGCCCCAACACCTGCACTTATATGACCTTCCAGCCCTAACACCTGCATTTATATGCCCTTCCAAGTTCATAATTAACTTTGCTCTGGGATCCTCAGTCAAATATTCTGGAGAAAGAGGTCAGATGACAACCACTGTTCCAATTATCTGTGTCATGGAAGCAGGTTGTGCAGACTGCCGCCTACTCAAAAAGGTTATGGACAAGCATGGACAAGAACATGCTGGATCATTTGCCTAGTACACAGGCAAGCTTCCAAATCCCTCTACTCTCTTTGGAACTCCCTTATTACACGAATAAAGCTAGAACGCTTTGGTTCATTGTCATGAACCATCCTTCCAAACCTTCTCACTTTTTCTCAGAAAAGTTTAGTCGCCCAGGCTGGAGTACAGTCTCACTGCAACCTCTGCCACCCAGGCGCAAATCATCCTCCCATCTCAGCCTCCTGAGTAGATGGGACTACAGGTGCCCACCACTAAACCCAGCTGATTTTTTTTTTTTTGAAGAGACTGAGTTTCGGCATGTTCCTTAGGCTGGTCTTGAACTAGTGAGCTCAAACGATCCTCCCACATTGGCCTCCAAAAGTGCTGGGATTACAGGTGTAAACCACAGTGCTAGGTCTTAAAGAACTTACTTTAAACATCTCCCCTGAGTGAAATGTTTATTAAAGCCATTCTTACTATATAAATGAAAATATTTATTCAGCACAGACTTTACTGTTTGAATCAAGTGACGATGACTAAAGAAGCACAAACATCTGATGACAGGAAAATAATAAAAGAGAGAAAATACATTGTTTTACAGATATCAAAAGCTTTAAATCACTGAACGCTGACAAATATCCAAATATCCTATCTGACATTTCCAATACTTGATTACATAACACCATGATTACTTTTTACTTGTTTCACATATATAAGCCTTAGTGTACTAATTATTTGAATGAACAAATTCAAAGATGGGTTTTGGCAAAGTCCTCCCTGATAATAAGCAGACTTTGGACATAATAATGGGTAAAAATATTTTAGGCTGCATACTTTGTTTATGTACAATTACTAATCCAAAACTTTAATCTTCCAGAAAGAAGTCAAGATTACAGCGTTTACACATGGAAAAGGCTTTAGGGTTATTGACAACTTAATGCAGAGAAAAAGTGGAGTTTTTTTGTTTTGTCTTGTTTGGCCTTGTTCTTGATACTGGACTAAATTGATTTGTCTAGCCTTCGGGCCCAGCCAAAAAGGTGCTTGAAAGGAAGTTGAGACAGTGTGATTTTAGTAACAGAATAGAAATGTGATAGTTAATAGTGAGTGTCAATTTGATTGGATTGAAGGATACAAAGTATTGATCCTGTTTATGCCTGCCAGGGTATTGCCAAAGGAGATTAACATTTGAGTCAGTGGACTGGCAAAGGCAGATCCACTCTTAATTTGGATGGGCACAATATAATCAGATGCCAGTGTGGCTAGAATAAAAGCATGCAGAAAAATGTGAAGAGAGAGACTGGCTTAGCCTCCCAGCCTACATCTTTCTCCCTTGCTGGATGCTTCCTGCCCTGGAACATTGGACTCCAAGTTCTTCAGTTTTGGAACTCAGACTGACTCTCCTCACTCCTCAGCCTGCAGGTGGGTTATCAACTCATCATGCGACCTGAACTGCCTATCATGAACCGGGTGCTTTCTGACCCATCTAGCCATAAAGTGGGTTATGCACAGCAGCATTCCATTATCAAATGGAAGTGCTATATACATGATCAGATTTTAGCAGGTCCTGAAGGCACAAGTAAGTTACATTAGGAAGTGGCCAAAACACCCATTGTCTGCACTCCTGCCACCCTGCCTTCTCTCCCCAGCCTGCACTGGTGGCCTCATGGGGAGTTTCCTATGATCAGTTGACAGAGGAAGAGAAGACTAGGGCCTGGTCCACAAATGGTTCTGCATGATGTGCAGACACCACCCGAAAGTGGACAACTGCAGCATTATAGCCCCTTTCTAGGATATCCCTGAAGAACAATGGTGGAGGGTAACCTTCCCAGTGGGCAGAACTTCAAGCAGTGCACCTGGTTGTGCACTTTGGATGGAAGGAGAAATGACCAGATGGATGATTATATACCAATTCATGGGATGTAGCCAGTGGTTTCACTGGATGGTCAGGGACTTGGAAGAAGCATGATTGGAAAATTGGTGACAAAGAAATTTGGGGAAGAGGTATGTGGATGGACCTCTCTGAGTAGTCAAAAACTGTGAAGATATTTGTATCCCATGTGAATGCTCAGCAATGGGTGACCTTAGCAGAGGAGGATCTTAATAATCAAGTGGATAGGATGACCCGTTCCGTGGACACCACTCAGCCTCTTTCCCCAGCCACCCCTGTGGTCGCCCAGTGGTTCCATGAACAAAGTGGCCATGGTGGCAGAGTAGAGGTTACTCATGGGCTCAGCAACACGGATTTCCACTCACCAAGACTGACCTGGCTACAACCACTGCTGAGTGCCAAATTTGTCAGCAGCAGAGACCAACACTGAGCCCTCGATATGGCACAATTCCTTGGGGTGATCAGCCAGCTACCTGGTGGCAGGTTGATTTTATTGAACTTCTTCCATCATGGAAAGGGCAGAGGTTTGTCCTCACTGGAATAGACACTTCTCTAGATATGGGTTTGCCTATCCTGCATGAAATGCTTCTGCCAAGACTACCATCCATGGACTCATGGAATGCCTCATCCACCGTCATTGTATTCCACACAGCATTCCCTCTGATCAAGGCACTCATTTTATGGCTAAAGAAGTGCAGTAGTGGGCTCATGTTCATGGAATTCACTGTTCTTACCATGTTCCCCATCATCCCGAAGTACCTGGATTGATAGAATGGTGGAATGGCGTTTTGAAGTCACAATTACAACACCAACTAGGTAACAATACTTTGTGGGGATGGGGCAAAGTTTTCCAGAAGGCCATGTACGCTCTGAATCAGTGTCCAATATATGGTACTGTTTCTTCCATAGCCAGGATTCACTGGTACAGGATTCACTGGTCCAGGAATCAAGGGGTGGAAGTGGAAGTGGCACCACTCACCATCACCCCTGGTGATCCACTAGCAAAATTTTTGCTTCTTGTTCTTGAGACATTACGTTTTTCTGGCCTAGAGGTCTTAGTTCCAGAGGGAGGAACGCTGCCACCAGGAGACACAATAACAATTCCATTAAACTGGAAATTAAGATTGCCAACTGGACATTTTGGACTCATCTTACTTTTACGTCAATAGGCTAAGAAGGGAGTTACAGTGTTGGCTGGGGTGACTGACCCAGACAATCAAGATGGAATCAGTCTACCACTCCACAGAGGAGGTGAGGAAGAGTATGCATTGAATACAGGAGATCCATTAGGGTGTCTCTTAGTATTACCATGCCCTGTGACTAAGATCAATCGGAAACTGCAATAGCCCAATCCAGGCAGGACTACAAATGATCCAGACCTTTCAGGAATGAAGATTCCTGGTCACTCCACCAGAAAAAAAAAAAAAAAAAAAAAAAACACTACCTGCTGAGATGCTTACTGGAGGCGAAAGGAATACAGAATGGGTAGTAGAAGAAGTTAGTCATCAATATCAGCTATGACATGTCCAGCTGCAGAAACGAGGACTGTAATTGTCATGAGTATTTCCTCCTTCTTTTCTTTTCTTTTTTTTTTTTTTTTTTTTTTT
>NW_016820128.1:890520-897964 GCF_001698545.2 Rhinopithecus bieti | reverse complement strand
ATGACATGTCCAGCTGCAGAAACGAGGACTGTAATTGTCATGAGTATTTCCTCCTTCTTTTCTTTTCTTTTTTTTTTTTTTTTTTTTGGGGGGGGGGCTCTCTCTTTCCCCCGGACTGGGGTGCAGTGGCCGGATCTCAGCTCACTGCAAGCTCCGCCTCCCGGGTTTACGCTATTCTCCTGCCTCAGCCTCCCGAATAGCTGGGACTACAGGTGCCCGCCACCTCGCCCGGCTAGTATTTTGTATTTTTAGTAGAGACGGGGTTTCACCTTGTTAGCCAGGATGGTCTCGATCTCCTGACCTCGTGATCCACCCGTCTCGGCCTCCCAAAGTGCTGGGATTACAGGCTTGAACCACCGCGCCCGGCCCTTCCTTCTTTTCTTAAAAACATGTTTTTGCATGTGTACACTTCTACTAAGAAAATATTTTCATTTTATATCCTTTCTCCTTTATCATGTGATGTAAGAGTTATTGACTTCACATCAAAATTCAAGTATTATTAACTTTATGTAATAGTATTTGGGTTGGAGATTGGTGCATTCCCGGTTATACAAAGGATAGTTACGTTAAGCGTTAGTATGACTTTATTATTGTCTTTAAAGATTATGTATGATCTCAGGAGATATGTATGCATTCAAGTTGACAAGGGGTGGACTTGTGATGGTTAATACTGAGTGTCAACTGACTGAAAGATACAAAACATTGTTCCTGGGTGTGTCTGTGAGGGTGTTGCCAAAGGAGATTAACATTTGAGTCAGTGGACTGGGAAAGGCAGACCCACCCTTAATCTGGGTGAGCACAATGTAATCAGCTGCCAGCGCAGCTACAATAAAAAGAGGGATAAAAATGTGAAAAGAGAGACTGGCCTAGCCTCCTATCTTTCTTAGCCTGCATCTTTCTCCCATGCTGGTGCTGGATGCTTCCTCCCCACTAATATCAGACTCCAAGTTCTTCAGTTTTGGAACTTGGAGTAGCTCACCTTGCTCCTCAACCTGCAGATGTCCTGTTATGGGACCTTGTGATCAGGAGAGTTAATACTTAATAAAATTCTATGTATATAATATGTATTATATATACATTATATAGTATATGTACTATATATTATATATAATATATACAATATAAAATATTATCTAGTATATAGTATATATCATATATAACATATAATCATAATTTTATATAAACATACATTACATTATATTATATATTATATACTATATTATATAATATATAAAATATATATTATATTATACATTATATATTACATATCACTATATGTTACATATAGTGGTATATAATATATAATATTGGACCTCTTCCAGCATGGAAAAGGCAGAGACTTGTCCTCACTGGAATAGACACTTACTCCAGATATGGGTTTGTCTATGCTGCCTGCAATGCTTCTGCCAAGCATATATATATATATTCCATTAGTTCTGTCCCTCTAGAGAACTCTAATACAACACACAAGAAAAAATTATTGCAAAGAAGCCTGTGGTGAATGTACACTTTGCAGTTTCAATAAAACAAACATTGGAAGTAAAACTGTAGTCCAGTACACTGGAAAGGCAGGTTTCATAAATGGTATTACCTTGACAGGAAACGATCTCTTCCATATTATAAACTAAGCATGGTGTCACATTTCTACTTGAACAAGATAAATAGCATGTGTCAAAGCTAATGTTAGCCATCCCGCTGACATTTCTTGTCTTTTCTGTTTTTTTGGAGGTACCACACACTTTTATTTATTTATTTATTTGTCTTTTTTCCCCCCAACTTTTAAGTTCAGGAGTACATGTGCCAGATGTGCAGGTTTGTTACATAGGTAAATGTGTGCCATGGTGGTTTGCTGCACAGAACATCCCATCACCTAGGTATTAAGCCCAGCAACCACTGTCTGTTCTTACTGATCCTCCCCCTCCCCGCCATGCACCCTCCCGGAGGCCCCAGTGTGTGTTGCCCCCCTCATGTGTCCATGTGTCCTCATCATTTCGCTCCCACTTGTAAGTGAGAATATGCAGTATTTGGTTTTCTGTTCCTGCATTAGTTTGCTAAGGGTAATGGCCTCCAGCTTTGTCCATGTCCCTGCAAAGGAATGGATTTTGTTTCTTTGTATGGTGCACAATATTCCATGGTGCGTATGTACCACATTTTCTTTATTCAGTCTATGATTGATGGGCATTTAGGTTGATTCCATGTCTTTGGCATTGTGAATAGTGCTGCAATGAACATATGCATGCATGTGTCTTTGTAATAAAATGATTTACACTCCTTTGCATATGTCAGTAAGGAGATTGCTGGGTCAAATAATATTTCTGTCTCTAGGTCTTTGAGGAATCTTCACACTGTCTTCCACAATGGTTTAACTGATTTACACTCCCACCAACAGTGTAAAAGCTTTCCTCTTTCTTCACAACCTCGCCAGTATCTGTTACTTTTTGGCTTTTCAATAATTACCATTCTGACTGGTTCCTATTGATATTTCAATACAAGGTCTGAAGCCAGGCCCAAGATTTGTTGGCAGTCAAATGTGAGAGATATTTGCACAGGTGGTGTAGAGTCTAGAAAGAAACAATACTAAACCATTGAAGCATAATTTTCAACAATTCACCATTTCACAGCATTATGGAGGTCAACAAAAACTGGTAGTACTTGGGAAGATATCTTAAATTTGGAATACAACTCAACATTAGATGGAGACAGTGCCACATAAGCTGGAACTTATGATATTATGTGGGCAGTGGATATGTAGAGAAAGTGATTTCCATATCTCTTTTTTTTTTCTAATTGTTGAAAGACTATTTGTTCATAGCTACGAATGATTTCAGATTTCCTTTGAAACTTAAAAGACTGTGGTTGATCAGGCCACATTAATGGATCAGTGCAAGCAGATATTTAGGAGAATGCCCCTGGGACAGAATGATGAACACTGGACTTGAAATCAGGCTGGAAAATCTGTATTTCAGAGCAAATTTTAAAAGTACACAATGTGAGATGCCAGCTAAGCAGAAATGCCAACAATATCTGCAGCAATCATTCAGGTTTAAAGAGCTCATTCAAATGATGCAAAGTGAACAGGAGCAGTTGGTAGCCAGTGAGCACATTTGTTTCACTTTGAGATGTTAATTTAATGACATCATTGACATTAAATTAAATTGTCATGAAACTTTTCCAGGGATTAGGAGATTTACAAATGGGTAAGGCATACTTCTCTCCTGGAAAGAGTTTGCATGCTGTACATTGTAGATGTTTCAATTATCTGTTGTATATCTAGCCACTCCAGAACTCAGTGGTTTTAAATCAAGTGACACTTGTTACCCCACAAGTCCAAAATTTTGCCAGACTTCATAGTAATGGATCATGTCTGCTGCACGTGGATTTGATTTGAGTAATTTATGCAGCTGTATTTAGCTGGAAGCTTGGCCGGGACTGGAACATCCAAGATGGTTCACTCACTCCCAGGTATATCAGCTGGAGCAGCAGGAAAGGCAGTGCTGGCTGTCCTCTCCCTCTTTACTTTTCTTTCTTTTTTTTTTTTCTCTCTCTCCATTTCTCTTTGTGTCTATAATAACTCTATAAGCCTTTTACATGGCAGCTGAATCCCAGCAGGGTACAAACCAAAACCTCCAGTTCCCTTAACACCTTGTCTTGAGAGTTTGAAAACACTACTAAGGGTACATTCTATGGGCCTAAGCAAGTTCTGGGATGAAGGGAATAGGAAATAGATTTCACCGCTTGATGGAATGATTATCTGTATATTCAGGGATAAGAAGATGTGTTGGTGGCCATTTTTGTAGACAATCTACCATAGGCTATAGATGTACTATGTAACCAAGGATGCATGGTACAAAACATAAGAGAAAAGATAAAAACAACCAAAATAGCTAGTATTTATGTAGCTAATATCTGTTTTTGTTCCTAATGAAAGGTCTGTATCAGTATGTGTCTTACTAAATCCTAGGAAATAAAAAAAAAATCAGAACAGTAAATACAGGCTTTGCAGATGAAGTCACGATTATTGTGGAAATAAAAAGATTAAAGATAAGTAGAGAAGGGAGAAGAAGCTAAGTTTATTACAAGCTAAGAGAATAGCAGAAGAGTGGCAAATTACAGGAGTTCAGGAAGAAGCTTGGATGAAAGAGGTATGTATGTATCTGTGTGGGGTGTGTTTAAGGGATGAGGCATAAAGCCAAAAATATATCTTGGAATTGATCCTGGAAGGTGTGGCTGGGAAGAGAGTATGGAAGCAGATGGTAAAATATATTAACTGTTGAGAAGATTCTGGCCCACAGGAATCTGTGATTTGGGCCATGAGGATCACTCCTCAGATTTTCTAATTTTCTTGAGGGTTGAGTGCATGCTAGCATTTTCATCATTGTCTCATCAACACCTAGTTTAATTTAATTTACTAAATTAAATAAGAAATATATCAAAATGTAACTCCATGTCCTTACAGGTATTCGTCAACACCACAGATACCAGTGGCTGTGTGAAAGATACCCCGTCTTTCCCCATCAAAGCCTTTGCCCTCTGTGGCCCACTCATCTTTGGCAGAAGTTCTGATCATAAAGACTGAGACCTGGCATGCTTTGAACACTCAGTGGTTATTTGCTCATAGACCGAGTCAGCACCCTCTACCACTGGTTGTATCTCTCTTGCCAAATGAGATTACCTGAAGAGTTTATAATTAATCCTGTCATACCAAGAGAGAGACAGGTTGTCTAGATGCCTCATGTCAACATTTGCTAGGGCACAAACTCCATGAACATCGCTTTCATATAGTTATCCTTCAAATTCACAATTTAGAAACATTCCTGCAACACTCTGGGTACCTGGGTGGTTGGACACCATTTGGGAAATCATTTATCCTTTGGAGATGTAAATAATTGGCAGGGCTTGGCTGTAGTGTTCTCATCAGACATTAGAATGTTGCCAGTAATCAAACTTATTGCATGTCAGCTGCTTTCCAACATCATTCTTTTCTATCCTACAGCATGACACTTTCTGGATTGCAGTGAATTAAAGAAACTGCAACACACATGCTTGCTTGAAGGAAGTGTGATGAGGCATTCCTGATTTGGCAGGGACAATTCATGAACACACTTTAGAAATAAGGGATTTTATTGAAAAGCTATGAGGCAACAGTCCATCCTAGTGGATACAGCTTTGCTCTAAAAATAAAAAAATACATTTTATTTCCCTACCGAGATGGCTAACATCACGAGCAATTTTGTAGGTGGCATTTTTAGTCCATGGTTTCTGGTTTTGTCGGAAGGGTTCAAATCATCCTCTCAAAAAAAATCAAAGCTATTATGTGAGATTCTCTTCTAATAATTTAATTTTGTGGCACATAAGCCTCCAGCTTAAATAAATTTATTTTAAAGGAATAAGCTGTGTTTTTAGAATTGAAATATATGATAATACTTGGAAAAGTTGGAGAATATTATCTTGGTATGAAACCAAAGTGTTGCTTTTCTTATTTAGTATTTTTATAAAGCTCTGTGTAGGTTTGGAGAAGAGGAGGAGAGAAGAGAAGAGAAAATTTGAAAGGTGAAGTTTATTAGTGGTTACACTTCATCTTTCTGCATGAATATTCATGTACTCATTTCAAAAATTTGTTGAAATTCTAAGAAGCTTAAATTTAACCACTATGTCTAAAACAATACCCTCAGCTACAAGTTATAGAAAAATCTAATTTGTACATCTTAAATAGTAGAAAATACATTATCGCACATAACAGAAAGTCTTGGGTAGATGGTTCAAGAGTTGGTTAATTCTTTGGGTCAATGATATCAGTTATCCTCCTCAACTTCTTTGTGATTCTCTCACCTTTCACCTCATACCTTAAAGGTGGCTGCCAGAGATCCAAGCATCACATTATCATACAACAATGTCCAAAGGCAGGATGTGGTATGTCCTTTTTAAGAGTGAGGGCAATTCCAGAAGCCCCTCCAGGATAATTTCCAGGTGACTCATTTGTCATCATTATACCTGCTGCTTAGTCATTAGCAAAATGAATAACATTGCTATGATTACCTATATACTAATCAACATTTACCCAGTTGCAACTGGGGAGAACTTCATGAAGCTATAAGTCCAATTCCTAAAGGTCATTGCTGTAACGGTAATAAGAAAGAGAGAAGGAATAGCCACTGAAAAGGCAACCAAGAGTGACCACAACAAATATTTGCCTTTCTGCACCTATGGCCACAGTTAAATTTTGTTGGATAACAAACCACTTCCAAACTTACAGCTTCAAACAAGACCATTTGTTTATCCCCTAATTCTGTGTTCAGTCATATGGGCTGGACTCAGGTGGATCATTTTTCTGCTGATCTTGGCTATTCTGACACATGCATTTGTAATAATCTACCAGGTAATCTGGGAGCTGTTTGATCTAGGAGAGGTCTTTAGCATTAGTAATTTTGCTGTATTCCATAGGCTCTTTTATTCTGAAGCAGGGTGGCTTGGACTTTTATACAAGGTGGTAGAAAGATCTCCAGAGTCACTAAAAAACAATCCCCAAGTATAAGTGCTTTTTAGAAAGTTGTTTGTATCATGTTTATCAATGTTTCCTTGGCCAAATAAAGTTACACGTCCAATCCTGATTCCAGGGGTGTAAAATAAAAAGGCATGCACTGTCACATTGCAAAGGGGTAGATGCAAGAGAGAAAGAAGGAAATGGCCAGTTTTAAAATCTCCCACATAGGTTTACCAGAAGTTGCTATGCTGAACTGCTTTCTAAATTTTCCACAACATGTGAACAATGGGAAAAATCAACAGAATAATAACAGTTACATATTGTTTTTTATGTACCATACATTATTCTAAATCCTTGCACATTAAAGTAATGATTACATTCTCATAAAACTTGAAGTCTGTAGTGGAAAGCATCATGATATAGTGGAAAGAATATGAGCTTTCATGTCAGAAAGATCTATGTTTAATTTTGGCACTTAGCATTTACTAACAATATGTATATGACCTTGGAAAAGTTATTCATTTTCTGAACAAATAATCTATAAAATGGATATGTATCAGTTTTGGTCTTCTAAGAAGCAGATACCAAGACAGAACTAAATATGCAAAAGGTTTATGAAGAAAAACAGCTGTTGATGGGGCGCGGTGGCTCACGCCTGTAATTCCAACACTTTGAGGTGAGGAGTTCAAGACCAGCCTGGCCAACATGTTGAAACCCCATCTGTACCAAAAATACAAAAATTAGCTGCATGTGGTGGCATGTGCCTGTAATCCCAGCTACTCTGGAGGCTGAGGCAGGAGAATCACTTGAACCCAGGAGGCAGAGGTTACAGTGAGACAAGATCACACCAATGCACTCCAGCCTGGGTGACAGAGCAAGAAGGGAGGAAGGAAGGAAGGAAGGAAGGAAGGAAGGAAGGAAGGAAGGAAGGAAGGAAGGAAGGAAGGAAGGAGAAGGAAAGGA